>NW_006400023.1:26092-44759 GCF_000299155.1 Elephantulus edwardii | reverse complement strand
CAAAATGGATGTCAGAAGAAACTCTGAAGATTGCACTGGAACGTAGAGAATCCAAAGCACAAAGAAGGATTCAAGACACTAAAGAGCTGAACAGAAGATTCCAAAAGGCAACACAGAATGACAAAGCAAAATATTACAATGAAATGTGCATTGAGCTAGAGTCAGAAAGTCAAAAGGGCTGAACTAGTTCAGCATTTCTTAAGCTCAAGGAACTAAAGAACAAATTCAAACTTCGAGTTGCTACAATACCAAGATACATTATAAAAATAAATACTTGATGTTGTAATATTGCAATAAATTGTAAAAATGAATGCTGGTTGTTGTAATGATAGAACATATATAAAGAAAGCATATAAATCTACCTTCAGCTAGTAAATTGGATATGTTAAAAGAGAAAATTTGCCCTGGAGAAACACTTACTGAAAGTAGTACTTGGTAGGGAGCTTGCCCTCAGGGAAGATTAGGCCCCACCCCCCACTGTGAGCAGATTTGCATTTAAATGGATTCGTGGACCTTCCTCAGACTTTTGCATGGGGAGATTGCATTGAAAGAAAAATAAGAAGAAAGAAGGAAAGGAGACTTTGTCTTTTTAGAATTTTAAGAGGGTTTTTGGCTTAGGAAGCAGAGCCAAGTTGCCAACAGAGCCCTCTTTCAATACTGGAAGTTAAAAGGAGTTGATGAATATGCTCATTCGTGGTGATCACCTGGATCCATTGGAGTGGAAGCGGAAGGCAAACAATGATGAAGAGGCAGGCTAAATTTGGATGTGTTTCTTCAGCACTATTGACTTAGCAGGCACAGATGTATGACTAAGTGAAGAAGGGCTGCTGACCTGGGTAGCGTGGAGTTATGAGGACCCCTGACTTGTTGACTAAGTCCATGTTGAGGGTTAAGGCTGAGGGAAGGGACAAGATGCTCTGAAATTCAAGAAAATGTGTGGACTCCTGAGTTTGTGGCTGGTGCCTATTGGATCTGGGCAAGGATGGCTAAGTATGTTCAGAATCCAATCAGCTGAAGAGAAGATGTTTCAGACTTGAGAGATAATGTTGATTGTTCCAACCTGATAATTTGACATTGCTTACTGATTTTAAGTTCTAATTAGAACAAAAGAGTGTTCAGACAAATCCTTGTTTTCTCAGAGTGCTGGTTTGATAGAAATGGACATATTAGGAATTAACTCTCTATGGGGTGGGGATAAAAGAATAAAGCATGAAGTAACTAACAGGTTTATATACTTTCATGAATGTACTTATCTTATTGATGAGATGTTTATAAGGGGAAGGCAAATCCTTTAAATATGAAGAATAACAACTAGAAAAACAAGGGCGATGTCCTTCAGTGTAGTTGATCTGTAGCTCAAAGTTTGGCTTCTCTAATCTCTAATTTTTTCTTTTAATCTGATCCAGCCACCTCAATTCTGCCTGCCCTGCAAACATGTGGCCTTCCTATATCATCAAAAGCTGCACTAGGTATTTCTTCCTCATACAATTGTTAACATTCTCTGAGTTTCTGGCCAACACACCAGATGTTACCATTTTCATTGGGTTGTAGTCAAGAGATTGAAGAACTCAGGAATCACATAAACTGGATTAAGAATGAGTTTAAGCAAAGTTTGCTGATAAAAGTAAGTAAAGAAGGAAACTCCCACACATGTGGAAGGAACTCCTGAGAAGGAAGCCATTGGGCTGCTATGGTTTAGGGATATTTTAGGGTTAGAGAAGCCTATGTAGGCTTTTTCTCTGTATGGTTGATCCCTTTGATTTTTGCCACTGCCTTTGGCTAACTGGTATTTCTCTGTTGTTCCTAATTACTGGAATGGGTATGTAGACTCTTCTTGTCACTTACAGTCACTGGGGTCCACACGGACTATCTTTGTTGCTTCCAAACACAGGAGGCAGCATGTAAACTTTTTTTGCTGCTTCTGCAGCAACAATGACAGGCAACCAACCCTTCAAGTGTGTTATTTCCTGATGGATTTGAAAGAAGAATCTATCTATGCCTTTGAGTTGTGATAGTGGAAAAGAGTACTGAACATAGCCATGGACCACCAAGAGAACAAACAGGTCTGTCTTGGAGAGGGTGAAACCAAGCAGCTTCTTGGAGGCAAGGATTTTGAAGATAGGATCTTATATTTTGAGCATGCAGCCAAGAGGGACCATTCATTGGAGAAGGTCATCATGGAGGGACAGTGCAAGAAAAGGAGACATCAGATGAGATGGATCAACATGCTAACTGGGGCAGTGGGGGGTAGGTGTGTCAGAGACAGTGAAACAAGCTATCCAGGGTAGGGTTCACATGTATTCTTGATGACTTGATGGCACATCACAACAACAACAGGTTGTTATCCATTAGTCCATTGATAAGGATTTTTCTTTTCTTGATGTTGTGTATAATCTATATTAATCAAAGGCTGCAGTCTTTGATTTTTTCAGTAAGTGCCTTAAGCCTTCATTTTCCCCAAGAAAGTTTGTGTCATCTGTATAACATAGGTTATTGATGAGTCTTCCTCCAGCCCTGATGCAATTTTTTGAAATTATTTGCTCAATTATTTGTTTCTCAAATTATTTACTCAGCATCCAAATTGAGTAGTTATGGATAAAGGCTATAACTGATCCTCCAGGTTTTAACCCTGGAAAGGTGTGTGCCAAGGTTATATTCTTTCATCTATATAAGTGTTTTCTACAAGCACGATTAAATGTTCTGGAACTTTCAATTTTATTGATACTTTTCATAATCAATGACCTTTGTTATACAGATTACACATCCTTGCTTACTGAAAGTGAGGGGCACTTGAAGTGCTTGCTGCAGAAGATTAAGCACCACAGGCTTCATTATGGATTGCATCCCAACATCAAGAAAACAAAAATCCTTACCAATGGACTGGTAGGTAAAATCATGATTTTTTTTTATAAAATATTGAAGCTGTCAACAACTTTATCTTATTTGGATTCACAATCAATACACTTGGTATGAGCAGTCAGCAGATCAGGGAATATGTTGCACTGGAAAAGTCTATAGTCGGGGACCTCTTCAAATTACTGAGAAGAAGTGATATCAGTTTGAAGACGAAGGTGCTTTTGATTCAGGCCATGGTATTTTCCATCACTTGCTATGCATCTGAGAGCTGAACGATGGCAGAATTATAATTATGACAGAAGAATTGATGTCTTTGAACTTAGGTGTTGGGGAAGAGTACTGAATACCCCATAGACTTCCAAAAGAACAAACAGATATATTTTGGAGAAGGCGCAGTGAGAGTGTAGGCAAAGATGATAAAGCTCTGTCTGGAAAACTTATAGCATATTGCTAAGAAAGACTATTCATTGGAGAAGGGACATTATGCTTGCTAAGGTGGGAGCACAATAAAAAAGAGGAAGACCCTCAACACGGTGGATTGATACAGGGACTTCAGCAAGGGGCCTGAGTATGCCAGAGATTGTGAGAAAGGCACAGAATAAGGTAAGGTCCAGATATGTTGTTTATAGGGTTGCTATGAGTCAGACTTGACTCAACAACACCTAACAACAATACCCATAATTTAGTGTGATCCACACAGTTGAATATTGATGCATTATCCATATAACACAAGTAAACATCTTTCTGGTATTCTTTGTTTTTGGTCGACATCTATCTGAAATCAACAATGATATTCCTCATGTCACAGACTATTCTGAACCCCATTTGAATTTATGTCAGTTCCCTGCCAATGCATAGCTTCAGCTATTTTTGAATAATCTTCAGCAAGACTTTACTTTCATGTGATACTGATACTGCCTGATAATTTACTCATTCTGTGGATCATCTTTTTGTTTTGTTCTCAATGGTAACAAATATAAATATATCTCTTCAATTTGGTTGGCCAGGCAACTTCTAAATTTCATGGTATAGACTAATGAGTATACTAGCACGATATCTGTTTGCTGAAACACTCAATTGGTATTTTGTAAATTCCTGTAGGCTTATTCCTGGACCAGTCAAAGCAAGGTCAGGTGCTAATGATAGACTAGACCATCAATTGCTCATATGTGAATTCAAGTTGAAGCTGAAGAAAATGCAAGCAAATCCATGAGAAAATGAAAACAAATCCAAAACAAAACCTTGAGTTTATCCCATTTGTGTTTAAAAATTATCTGAAGAATAGATTTTATGTCTTGAATATTAATGACTAAAGACTAGGCAAATTGTGGGATGACATCAAATATAAAGAAAGCAAAAAGTTGTTAAAAAGACAAGCATCACAAGATAAAGGTAAACAACCCAATTGAAAAATGGGCACAGGATATGAACAGACACTTCACCAAAGAAAAGATTCAGATGGCAAACAAATACATGAAGAAATGTTCAAAATCCCTAGCTCTAAGAGAGATGCAAATCAAAACAACTATGAGGTATCGTCTCACCCTAGTAAGAATAGCAAAATTTAACAGAATAGCAAGCAACAAATGCTGGCGGGGTTGTGGAGAAAGTGGAACCCTAATTCACTGTTGGTGGGAGTGTAAAATGATGCAAACACTATGGAAGGCAGTATGGGGCTTTCTCAAAAAAATTGCAAATAGAGATACAATTTGACCCAGCAATTCCAGTACTGGGAACATACCCCAAAGAAACCATAACTGCCACCCAAGCAGATATATGCACACCCATATATATTGTGGCATTGTTCACAATAGCAAAGAGTTGGAAACAACTTAAGTGCCCATTAACAAACAAATGGCTAGAGAAGCTCTGGTATATTCACACAATGGAATACTATGCTGCAGTTAAAAACAAAGAACTCATGAAATATTATACAAAATGGATGATGCTGGAAGACATTATGCTGAGTGAAATATCTCAGTCACAAATACTGCATAGTGTCACTCTTGTAAAATGGGCTGACATTGGGGTTGGAGGGAGACTGAGAAAAATAGGATAAATTATGTATACTGCACTGGAGCAAATAGAGAGAGAACTGTTTAAAAGGGATATATGATTAGGTATTACTGTCATGACAGGGGTCCAGAATGAAGGCTGCATAGTGGAGTGGACTTGGGGAAAGGGATTGTATAACAATGAAAGAATTTTTGTTTTACTTTTCAAAGAGAAGAGTGAGCTGGGGGGAGGTTGGGCAAGGGGAAATGTGCAACAATGAATGAATGGAAATCCAAAGTCTCTGTAAAGTTTCATTAAAATTAATTAATTAAAAAAAGACAGGAGGGTAAGAAAAGATCAAAGTGGATGTCAGAAGAGGCTTGGAAATGTACTGGAATGTAAAGAAGTAAAAATAAAGAGAAGAAATGATGACATAAGAGATGATGAAGAGAAGATTGAAGAGAAGACTTCAAAGAATAGCTTATGAAGACAAAGCAAAGTATGATAATGAAGTGTGCAAAGGTCTGGATTTAGAAAACTAAAAAGGAATGGAATACTACACAGCATGCAGGAGCAATGATTTTATAAATTATTACCTAACTGGGAAAGGATTGGAGAGCATTATGTTGAGTGAACAAACTCAGTCCACAAGGATAAATATTGTAGAAAACCATTATTGTAGAATGAGTATAAGGATCTAGGAGGGTTGGGAGAGGGTGGAAGCAGAGGCATGTTGATATGCAGGGGGAAGGAGGGGTATCTCATTTGTACAATTTGATGGGGGCGGTGAGGGAAATTGAAAAAATTTGTTCTTGAGAACAATGCATTTGAATTTTGTGAATAAACTAGCAGAAAAAAAAAAACCAACCCTAAAATGGAAGAAGATATTTAGTATTTCTCAAACTGAAAGAACAGAAGAAAAAGAAAATTCAAGCCTTGACTTGCAGTACTGAATTGCAAAATACTGAATAATGCAAAAAGTGTCAGTTTGGCATTTCCTCCAAAAAATTAACATAGAAATTTCATATGATCCAGATATTCCACTGCTAGGAACATACCCTCAGAAAACTAGAACTGAGACACAAAGATTTTTACAGCAATATTCATAGCAGCATCATTCACCATCATAAGAACATGGAAACAGCCCAAATGTCCAAACACAATCTAATGGATTGCGAAATTGTGGTACATTCACACAATGGAATACTATGCAGCAGTCAGGAGCAATGATTTAAAAAAATTACTACATAATTTGGGAGAGACTGGAGAGCATTATATTGAATGAAAACTCAGTTTCATAAGAACAAATAAAGACCATTTTTGTAAAAGAAGAAAGATAAGTAGTAAAACGTATATGGGGACCCAAGGAGAGGAGAGTGAGAGCAGAGGGCTGATGATGGCCGGTGTGTGTGTGTGTGTGTGTGTGTGTCACACAATTTAGTGGGTGGAGTTGAGGGGTGGGTAAAAGAAATGGGAAAGATCCAGGGTGGGAAAGATCTGGGAAGACAGCAACAACGGTGGGCATAGTTCAATGATGATCAATTTTATAAAACATAAAGAATGGAAATGACTGTATGAAACACAATACAAATAAAGAATATTGTGAAATACAATTTATATGAACTTTGTAAGGAAACCAATATAAAATAAAAATGAAAAAAAAAGAACCAATGGAGGTAAAGGAAGAAGTTTAAGCTGTATTGAAAGCATTGGCAAGAATAAGATTGCCGAAAGTACTTTCAATGTTATATTTATTTTATCTACAACAGAGTTTGAAGGGAGACAGCCCAGAGTCATTGGGGAGATCCATTTGCTATCAAAGATCAAAGATTTAGACGTTTTTCTCTTTTTTCCTTGTTCCACTCTAAGAGCTAATTTCTATCCAGAAATTTCCAGAGCACTGCTATTGGGACTCATAATCTGCCTGGCATTCAGGGGAGATGAAGAGAAGAGGGCTAGTTCTGAGGTAACTATAAATTCACCTTCACTAAATATTTATAAAGCTCTACCTTTAGGTATCAGTTTATTTCACTGGTCACCTTTCTCTTCAGTGAAGGCTGTGAAGTGTCTGCCCCCACACCTACGGCCAGTGGACTTTGTCCTGTCTTTGCTAACATGGAGGTTTTAAATTAAGGCAGAAGGGCATACTGATATTGTTGGTGGACGACTAGTAGTTTCTGTCACAGTATGATTTTCTAAGAACCCATGTTGAAGCAGCTGTTTCTGTAGAAATAACAGTGCTGCTTTATCTTGGAAAAAACACTCTAGTGACCTTCATCAAAGAAAGTGAGGGAATTGATAGATAAGATGTCACTATCATGGATCCAAATATCAAGAAGTGGCCAGTGCTCTGGAGTCAGGGAGTTTCCAAAGACATGGCTCAGAAAGGCATGTGCACGGCATTTGAGATGTAGTACGTACGGGGTGTTCCCTGGATTGGGGGAGCCCTGCCTTGATTTCATCTCTATTTGAATGAAGATGATAGAAATAGAGATCTCAGTCAATATTCTTTTCTCTCTGTTTCTGTTTCTCCACCAGACACTAAATAAGAGGGACTCCCTGGTCAACCCATCAGGTCAAAGTAAGGTCTTAGAGGACCAGGTAAGGGGCTAAGCAGAGTGAGAAGAGGGTCGGGAGGTTGATTAGAAAATATTCTAGAAATTATTGGAGTCCAAAGCTGAAACTGGGATGGGTTTCCTGGTGGGAAACATTCTCTTAGGAAAAATAAGGCTTTAGGTAAGAGGCTAGAACATTAATTTCTTGGCTCATAATGATCTGAGTAAAAGGATCTTGAACTAGGATCTAAGAATCTCTTAAGTGTTTAGTGGTGTGATTTTCTGAAGCTCAGCCTGCAATGCTAGTCTGGAAGAGGAATCCTGGTTGTTCTCATGGCCTTCTTAATGGAGACCCACTAGGAAGTTGGGAGTACCTATAATGACAAGGTATGTATTTCTATTATGTAAGAAGCACCTCCTGCTCCCATCAGAGCCTTAGGCTAGTCTCCACATTCACTTGAGTCCTCAAAGATGATTTTGTAGTCAGGTGGGAAGTCAGGTGAATGTGTCATGGGAGCCCTGAGCAGGAAGCTCCAGGCAGGAGGAGGTGGTAGGACTGGTGAGGAGAAAGGGAAACCAGAGGAGGAGCCTGAGACATCTGCCATACCAACAAAAGAATGTTGTAAAGTAGATTCATTCAAATGTTTCTGGACTGAAACTCAACCCCTTCAGAAAGAAACTTAGCCACTCAGGGTGTTCTGTGAAGCATTTACAAACATTTCTGAGTGTCTACTGTGTGTTTTGCCATCTTTTTTTGGGTGAAAAAAAAATAATAGGGCTTAGTGCCTTTAAATTCTAATGAGGCCTGGCTCCTGCTGGAAAAATACAGTTAAGAAAAAAAAAATCAATCTACTCCCAACCCTAGTGAAGAAGGGGAAACAGGTTTAATTATAATAAACAGCAAAGTACAATGTGATATCTCATAGGCCATCCACAAAATATAGGTGAGGTGGTGACCTTATATTATCATGATAAAAATGCTCATTTCTAGTATCTTTCTGTGTAAAGGTACATTTTCAATTAGTGGTCTGGGCCACTTGAGTTATGCTAATGACTTTCCAGAAAATTAGAAGGTACTAGATTACCTGAGATTATACTTTGAAGAGTTGGCTTGAAAAAGATTTTACAATTACCAGCTATAGAAAGTGAATTATGTGGGAACTGGAAAGGAAGGGAGCATCTTCTCTTACTATTACTATTAGGGAGAATTAGAATCAACTCACCAGCAGCTAACAGCGATAAGATATTCCATTTAAGTTCTGAGTGACATAAACAGGTAAGGGCTAGTCTATTAACTGAAAGGTTGATAAACCTGCCCAAAAGGGCCTCCCAAGAAAGGCCTTACAACCTGCATCTAAGAAGTCACAACTTTGAAATCCTTTGGAGCACAACTCAGCTGTAACTAGTTTGGTATTTTTTGTTTTCTATTTCTCTTTGTCCTCATGCTTCCAAGGAAAGTCTGTGTAGGCGCCTGGGAAATTTCCCTCTAAATTGGGACACTAAGTTGCTTAGAGAATTTGCATCATATATATTTCCTCCAGTTCTGAATCCTAGTGCTTACATCAGAGCTTCCAAATCCATTAAAGAACAAATAGAAGATGCCATTTAAAACAGACAGAACAAAACAATCCATAACTCCTAACAACAACAAAGTCCAGCTTCAACAGCTTCACTGGAGAATTATAGAAAATGTTCAGTGAAGAGTTGATATCAATTCTACTCAAACTATTCAGTAGAATATAGTTGTTGTTGTGCTATCGAGTTGGAAGCAACTCATAGCTGACCTTCCAGCAGGTTTTTAGAGGCAGTTAATCACATGGGAGAAGACTGCCCATCCATTTCCCACAGAGCGCCTGGTAGATTCTTCAATGTGACATTTTCACTAACAACTCTTCATTCAGTTTCCAAAGCTGTAAATGTTATGGGAGAAGACTGTCCATCTTTGTTCCCACAGAACCTCTGGTGGAATCACACTATCAGAGACACACAACTTCTGGCTAGCCATGCAAATGTTAGGGGCTGTGTTCACCAGAGCTCTTATCAATACATTTAAGAGGTCTTTCTCAGCAAATTTGACCAATGTTGCACATCATTCAATTTCTTCACTGCTGCTTTTATGAATGTTGTGGTTCTGAGTAAAATAGAATCCTTAACAACTTCCATTTCCCCCCTTAATTTATCCTGATGTTGTTTATTGGTACAGTTGTGAAGACTTTCATGTTCGTTTTGTTGTGGTGTGATTTATGCTGAAGGCTAGAGTCTTTTATTTTCAACAAGTGCTTCAAATCTTCCATTTCAGCTGTAAGGTTCTATTAAGTGTATATTGTAGGTTGTTAATCAGTCTTTTTCTATCATTCTTCATATTGTCACATTCCTCCTCATATTATTATTAATCTTTTGGATCATTTGTTCAACATCCAGAATAAAAAAAACCCCACCACTCATGAAATAATACAAATACTACAACCCTGATGTACATCTTTCCTGCTCTTAATACACACCATATCTCCTTGTTTTGCTGAAATGACTTCTTCTGAGTTCACCAAACATTTATAGGACAAATAAAGGCTAATAAACAAATAAAGAGTTCATTAAAAGAAGATAGAGCTTGATGGGGAGAACAGGACTCCCAGTATCCTAGATGTCATAGGACCACAGAGCACAGCCTCCAGGTAGCCCTTTCCATGTCACGGCCAGAAGAGGGAGCCCTTCCGCAGAGAAACCTGGAAAACTACCTACTTTCCGGTTCTCTACCCCAGCTCTACAGAATCAACCCATTGAAAGGTTTTCTAGAAAATTTAAGTATTTTTAGATTTGTATAACAGCAACAACAACAAAATGATTAAACATGGAATAATACTCAAGATATTGTATAAATGTTTATTTTTTTTAAATGCATTGATAATCCTCTACAGAAAAAGAATGTAGGACAACATGCTATCAGAAAACAAATGAAAAGAATATATATATTTCCTTTTGAATATGAATATTAGAATTTCAACAAAGCAATTGAAAAGATGAAAAAAGATCACAAAGAAAGGATAAGTGAGTTACAGAGATATGCCTAGAAAATAGAAATAGAACACAAATTGGATTGTTTTCTTTGTTTCAGGATTGAAATGGAGAAATGAGGCAGAGCAGACGGAGAAGACAAGGCCACTTTAGACATTAAGACAAAGTTACAAAAAGTGCAAAAGAAAACATACACAATGAAATGCACAGGAAGGGGCATTGAGGACAGAAATGAAAAAACACAAAAAACAAAAACAACAAAATACCAAACCCTAAAAATTTTAAAATAAGTGAAAAAATTTAGTTGTAAAAAGGAGATGAAAAAAAAGAAAAAAACAGATGAAAGAAATCTATCACAGTGACCCCTTGTTTCAAAGCAGAACTGTTCTCCATGAGACTTTCAACAATTTTTAGAAATAAATTGCTGGGTCTTTCTTCTGAGGCCTCTCTTGGAGGACTCCAGTGTGCAACCTATTTGCAGTCAAGCCTGTTAGCTATTTTCTATAAATGTGAGTAACAAATATTTGAAAGTATAAACCAAAACATTTTTATTTGAGGTGCATGAGGCTCAGATTCCATATTTTGTATAAACACACTTTATTACTAAAATTATTATACTTTAAAAAAAATATAATTTAATTATTTTTTTTTGAGTGTGTGTGTGTACCATAAAATCAGATCTGACAGGTACAAGAAGAGATTTTCCCTCCTTTTCCAGCAGAGAATCTGGTGGATTCAAACCGTGTGCCTTCTTCTTGCCACTAGGCCACCAGAGCTCCCTCTTAATTACTAAAATTACTAAAATTATTATACTTTTAAAAAGAAACTAAAAGTCCTTTGGTTATCCAGGCGGAAGATCAAATTAAGAGGGGTGGGGGAGTCTTCCCCACAGCAACACTCAGTGCTAGGAGAGAAAACCTACCTCAGGGACAAAAGTGAGAAATAAACAATATATTGATCTTGATTGAAAACAGAGACTACTAAAAGAATGTCTATTTGTGTTTTATTGACCATGCAAAGGCATTTGAGTATCTGGTCCATAATATGCAATAGCTAACACTGAGAAGAATGGGAATCCCAGAACACTTAACTATGCTTATGAGAAACCTCTACCCAGACCAAGAAGTTGTTGTGTGAACAGAGCAGCAAGGGAACATTGCACTGTTTAAAATCAGGAAAAGTATATGTCAGTGTTATATCCTTTCTAGATACCCATTCAATCTGTATATTGAACAAATCATTCTAAAAGCTGGACTCTGAAGAAGATGTGGCATCAAGATCAGAAAAAAGCTCAACAATACTCATCGACATTACGCAGATATGCAGATGATACTACTTGCTTGCTGAAAGTGAGGAGAATTTGAAACTCTTGCTGCAGAAGAGCAAAGAAGATCAAATCCTTCAATATGCATTGCATCTTAACATTGAAAAGATAAAAATCCTCACCACTGGACTAATAAGCAGCATCACGATGGATGGATAAAAGATTGGAATTGATGTCAATGATTTCATCTTCCTTGGATCCACATTCAACACCCAGGGGATCAGGAGACATATTACTTTAGGCAAATCCACTATGAGGGAGTTCTCCAAATTACTGAGAAGCAATAATGTCAGTTTGAAGACTAAGAAGTGCCTGATTCAAAGTCATGATCTTTTCAATCACTTGCTATGCTCAGACAGCTGGACAATGAATAAAGATGACAAAAGAAATGATACCTTTGAGTTGCAGTGTTTGAGAAGAATACTGAATAGCCTAAGGATTGCCAAAAGAACAAATACGTCTTGGAAAAAGTAGAGCAGAGTGCTCCTTGGAAGTAAGCTTGGTAAAGCTTCATCTCACGTACTTTGGGTATGTTACTGGGAGAAGCTATTTCTTGGAAAAGGACAATCATACTTGGATAAATGTCAGTAAAAGGGAGGAAAGTCTTGGATATTGTTTTGTTAATTATTTTTTGGAAGTAAATGGATCTATGTTGAGTTGATTTTTGTGTTCCATACCCCCCAAAATGTCTTTTTTTATATGCATAAAAATACCAGTTTCCAATAGTAATGTAGTGCAACTACGCCCTCACTCTGTGCATCTCTCATTGTCTAGTAACTGCCTCGCCTAGTAACTGCCATGTTGCCTTAACAAGTTTTTGAAACCAACATGGACCTCTTTTTCCTTGCTCATAATAATCAGTGCATTTCTTTCTGGATGCATGTTATAATCAACTAATGACCTTTTAGAAATATAAATTCTGATGTCCTGTTTCCTGGAATTCTGAATCAATTGATTCAATTCTGAACCAAGAGGTGAGATCATAGCAACATTTTTAAAGGCTGTCTACTAAGAATCATGGGTATCATAGGTTGCACAATTCGATGGGTGGGTGGAGTGAAGGAAATGGCAAGGATCTTCTGTGAAAAACAATGTATTCAAACTTTGTAAATAAATCAGAATAAAACACACACAAGACAATGTGCAAAAATGATTGTATAAAACTAAATGTACATGAATGAAGCAATGTATATGAATAATTGTATAAAAGTGAATGATGGTATAAATAATTATACATTTTTAAAAATGAAAAAATAAAAATGCTGAAAAAAAATCATGGGTATATATCCTTTACTTGTCCTTTGATTATGCCTACCTGCTGGTTTACTTGTGTTGACATTAAATATTACTATCTAATTTCTAGGTGTTTCTTCTCTCTACAATTTGATGGTATCCTTGAAGA
The DNA here is from genome assembly GCF_000299155.1 of Elephantulus edwardii. Classification (NCBI taxonomy): domain Eukaryota; kingdom Metazoa; phylum Chordata; class Mammalia; order Macroscelidea; family Macroscelididae; genus Elephantulus; species Elephantulus edwardii. Next base: position 31,615 of record NW_006400023.1, on the reverse strand, counting down.
CAGACACTCATGTTTATTTGAAGCACTGGGAGAATCATGGCCACAAATAAAGATCTCAATTGTGATTTGAGGTTGTTATGATAAATGTTCCCTATAGATAATCATCTGAGTTTTGGATGTCATGATATTGGGATGCTAGTCTGATGGAGAGAGATATGGAGGACAAGAGAATATTCCTAAAGATATACTCTTGTTATTAGTTGCTCTTGAGTCAGCTATGACTCACAATGACCCTATGGACAACAGATGGAAACATTGCCCTATCCTGCACACCCTTACAATCTCCTCCATGTTCAAGCTCAATGCAGTTCTTACTGTGTCAATCTAGCTCATGGGGGATGGTCTCTTTCAATGATGCTCCACTGTTACCAACATGATGTCTTTTTCCAAAGACCGGTGCCTTCTGACAACACGCCCAAAAATATATGAGGCCAGGTTTCATCATCCTTGCTTCCTCCAAGGAGCACCCTGGGTAAACCTCCTCCAGAACAGATCTGTTTAAGGGTTTTTTGGCAGTCTACATTATCTTTAATATTCTTTACCAATATTGAAATTCAAAGGCATTAATTCTTTTTTAATCTTCCTTACTAATTTTTCAACTTTCATGCATAAGTTTCTGTTAAAAATACCATGGCTTGGGTCAAGCACATTTTAGTTTTTAAACTGACCCTCTTGTTCTTTAGCACTTTAAAGACGTCCTTACTGGCAGATTTGTCCGGCGTGTTTTTACTTCTTGACTGCTACTAGCATGGACTTAATGGTGGTTGTGGTTTACCACCAATAAAATCAAACTCTTGACAGCTTTAGTCTTTTCTCCATCTACCATGATGCTGCCTATTGGTCCAGTTTTTAGGATTTTCATTTTCTTTATACTAAGGCAATATGTAATCTTATTGAAGTTTATAATTTTTTCTCTTCTTTGGTAAGTCTTCTTCACTTTTTGTGAGTAAGATTGTTTAATCTGCATAATGTAGGATATTGATGATGCTTTCCATCTCTTATGCCACATTCTTCTTTATATAGTAAAATTTCTTTAATTATTAACTTAGTGTAGCAATTGCATAGATTTGGGGAAATTATGCAGTCCTGAAGCACATTTTTCCTGATGTTATACTATACAGCATTTAACAACTATTTTTTCACGTCTATGTGTGGATTTCACATGAATTCAATTAAATATTCTGGAACTTTCCTTATTTTAAATGTTATCCATAATTTATTATGGATACCCACAGGTGAATGCATTGTATAGTCAATATAACAAAAGTACATATCTTTCTGATATTCTCTACTTTAACCAAAATCCTTCTAAAATCAGCAATGATATCCTTTGTTCATCAACCTCTTCTAAATTCAATTTTACTGGATTTAGACATTTACAAAATTATTGGAAGTTCCCTGTTTATGTTCTTCTCCAGCAGTTTTAAAATAATCTTCAGCAAGATTTTACTTACTTATGATATGAATAACATTTTTATAATGTCAGTATTCTATTAGATCACCTTTTTTGGAATGGGAGCAACATATATGGATCTCTTTCAGTTAGCCAGGTAACTGCCTTCCAAATTGCTTGGCATAGTTTGAATGTCTAAAGTTTATCATTCAGATGTCTTTCCTAGCCAATAATTAACTGTTTAGTTTGTGCTCAAGTAATTACTATGTTAAGGAGAGAGGATTAGGATGGGATACAAGCCCCACTCTACTAGAGGCTTATGTAAGCTCACGGGACCTCAAAGGAAGGAGTTTTCTCTTGTGGAACACTCACTCTCTTGGGACATCCAGTTGCATCCGGCCTGGACCATTGCTCACTAGTCTCCACACCACTAGCCTGCATTATCCACAGTTGCCATCCAGCTGCACCACGACTGACAGTCTACAGGATCCTGGGCTATTGTGCACAAGTTTCCATAAAACCAGTTTGCATATGAGTTATTCCCCTGATGAGTCTGAGTTTCTGGGAAACCTTCTAGTGAACTACCAAATCCAAGGGATAGAGAGGAATCAGAGAACTGAACAAAGGAGGAGCTGCTGATGTCAAAAATCATATAGACTAATACAGAAGGTCAAGCATTTGGGACAATATTACTCCACACTTTTTAGAATTGGTCAGTTACTAATCTTAGCAGAGGGAAGCATGAAAACACATAGAATAGTGAGCACATGCTGGACTGCATCTGTTTGCTGAAATACCTCAGTTGGTATTCAGTGCAGCTTGATCTTCTTCTTTCATTACTATTTGTTCTTGGATATTTCCTGAAATGAGTTTATAAAAGACATATATTACAAAAACCTCCTAGCTTTGCTCTGGCATACATGTTACAGCTTGGTAGCTGAAGAAACTACTTCAAAGTCAGATAGTTCCTGGTCCTGGAAGGGAGGGAATGAGTGTTCAATTGGACTTTAGTCATCTTTTTTGTTATTGTTACCAAATTTACCAACATCAGCATCAACATTGTTGTGATTGAACATCTGTTTTTTACATAGTAGATCTTTAAAGAGATCTCTCTATAAGTGAAATAATCTAGCGTTGAAATGAAATTTTCACACCCTAGGAGTCTGCTGTCTGTGCTGAGAAAGATGTGGTTAATTTTGGTTTTATTTAAATAGAGGGAAGGTTTCCTTATGTATTAATTGTACTATACATTAAAAATTTAGCTGAAATTTTAATGATTACTACAGTATATTGAGCTGTAGTGCTGGAGAAGAGTACTGAATGTACCATGGACTGCTAAGAAAACAAACAGATTCATCCTGGAGAGGGCTAAACCAGGCTGCTCCTTGGAGGCAAGGATTCTGGTGCTTCATCTGACATACTCTGGACGTGTTGTAAGGAGTGACTTGTCCTTGGAGAGGGACTTCATGCTTGGGAGGGTGGAGGGACAGTGCAAGAGGGGAAGACCCTGTATGAGGTGGATTGATTCAGTGACTGGGGTAATCGGGATGGGTGTGTCGGAGGCAGTGTGATTGGCACAGGATAGAGCAGGGTTTAGGGCTACTGTGCATAGGGTTGCTATGAGTTGCAAGTGACTCAACGGCATACAACAACAACAATAACAACAGTGTATGTGCATGTTTGTGTGTGAGACAGAAAAAAGTTGAGTTGGAAGAGAAAAAGAGAAACTTTCTAATAAAGATTACAAAATCTACAAAAAATACAGATATAAGTACCAAACCTCTCTTTTGGACCCTATGTGGCAGGAGAGTTATAGTACACCTCTCAGAAAAAGATCAGTGCACTCTCATACATACATCCATTTAATATTCTCATCCCTGACAAATTTACTATCCCCTGTGAGATAATCTTATGAGTTTTAATTGAAGATATTGTGCATCACAGTGAGTATATAATCCCATAGACAGATTATGAACTTGACTCAAAAGTGAGGGAATTGCTTATTCATATTAAACTGAGCTCTGGAAAGTGATGTGTTGGAAATTGTTGAACAATTCACTTTCTATGGAGTAATGTCTTATATGCTGTCTACTTAGAGGTGTAAATGCATCCACCATAGCTGATTTCAGCCATCAAAGCTACGACACTGAATAGTAGAGCTAGGAAAAGAAACACAGACAGCAGGCCAATGTCACAGGGTTTAATTGTTTGGAAGAAGGACCAAACAACATTTATCTCGGCTAAAAATGGCTAGAACCTACATGTATTAGTTCCAAATTCTAATCAAAGGATCCCTTTCTCAGGGATAGGCAAGGTTTAGTTTGGATGAAAGGTTGGGGAAAAAAGGCACTAGAAGCTTCACTGATAAAGATAATTTTAGTCATCATAGTTCTAAAATCCTCCACCTAGACACTAAGGGTTCCACAGAACTATTCGAGGCCACATCATAAGGAAAGAGTAAGATTACAGAATGCTTCGTATAAGAACTATTTCCCTGAAGCTCTTATTCCAAAGAGGGTAACGTGGGAATTCCCACACATCTTTCTAGAGAATAACAGGAATTCCCTTGCACATTGTCTTGGTGGAACATGAACGTCCTGCTACTTGTAGAACATGGCTGACCTGAAGTCCAGCCCTGGGATCTCTTATAAAAGGAATTCTTGATGCCACCTCCTTATTGGTTCTCCTTCCTCAAGGACTTCTCCGTGGTTGCCTAAAACCAAGGTAAGTGTTTCTATGAGAACCTAGAAGGAACCTGACCTGTCCCTGATAGCTGGATGGAGATAGGAGTAAAGAGTAATTGGTAGAGGGCACAGAGAAGGAGAAAACATGGTGAACAAAAGTTGAGATACATGCACACCCATGTTTATCGTGGGTTTGTTCACAATAGCAAAGAATTGGAAACAACCTAAGTGCCCATCAACAAACAAATGGATAGAGAAGCTGTGGTACATTCACACAACGGAATACTATGTCGCATTGAAAAACAAGGAACTCATGAATTATTATATAAAATGGATGACTCTAGAAGACATTATGCTGAGTGAAATATCTCAGTCACAAGGGGACAAATGCTTCATAGTGCCACTGTTGTAAAACGGAACTGACATTAGGGTTGGAGGGAGACTGAGAAAGATAGGTTCAATAATGTATACTACCCTGAAACAGATGAGGAGAGAACTGTATAAAAGGGATGTATGATTGGGTATTTTGTCATGACAGGAGTCCACAACGAAGGCTGCATAGGTGGAGTGGACTTGCGGGGAGGGATTGTATAACAATAAAAGAATTTTTCTTTTACTTTTCAAAGAGAAGAGTGAACTGGGGTTGGGAGGAGTTGGATGGGGAAAAAGTGCAACAATGAATGAATGGAAATCCAAAGTCTCTGTAAACCTTCATTAAAATTAATTAATAAAAAAAGTTGGGATCAATGGTTTTTTCTGGAAAAAGCAGAAACCAAACTGGCAAAGATTGTTCCTGGGAACTTACACATGATAGATATGCGCTCTGGGAACGACTGGTCCCCTGGTCCATTCTTTTCAGAGAAAGTCATCTCTGATTAAATTATGTGTACATAGATTGCTTCAGTGACACAAATGGTTACACACTGGGAATTTTGGTGGTTTGAACTCACGCAGTGGCAGGAACATAAATCTCGCTATATACTTGTGAAAAGTCATAGCATAAAAATCACAATGGAGCAATTCTAATTGGTACACTTGAGGTTGTTTTCAGATAGAATCATCTCAAAGGCAACCAATAATAATGACTATATTCATATAAGTCAGAAGATGGTAAATCTTCTACTACTAATTTCTAAACTCTATTTCCAGACAGAATGAGCAGGATGGAATAATAATGTACCTATAATGTCTTTGAAATGTCATAAAATGCCCATTTCAGTAACTTTCAGCTTGTTGTTGTTGTTGTTATGTGCCGTCGAGTTGCTTGTGACTCATAGCGACCCTATGTACAACAGGCCTAAACCCCGCTCTGTCCTGTGCCAATTGCACTGTCTCTGGCACTCCCATCCCAATTGTCCCAGTCACTGAATCAATCCACCTCATAGAGGGCCTTCCTCTCCTGCGCTGTCCCTCCACCCTCCCAAGCATGATGTCCTTCTCCAAGGA
>NW_006400023.1:24171-25312 GCF_000299155.1 Elephantulus edwardii | reverse complement strand
TTCCCATTCTTCTCAGAGTCAGCCACAGTTTGTTATGATCTACACAGTCAAATGCCTTTGCATAGTCAATGAAACACAAATAGACATTCCTCTGGTATTCCCTGCTTTCAGCCAAGATCCATCTAACATCAGCTACAATATCCCTACTTTCAGCTAGCTTCACTTATTAGTTCACCAGTCATTTATTAATAACCCAGTTAGTGCTAAGAACTGTGGATGACGTTAGAGGCATGGAAATGAAAAAGATATACTCTTTGCTACAACTAGGTTTCTGTAGATGCATATATTTTAGGTAGTTCCTCCTTTTCTCCTTGGGGAAGGATTTCAAAATAGGAAAAATTTGTAATGCCTTTGCATAGTGAATATCTGATAAGTTTCTATTTTGCCATGTAGGTTGACTTTACTCTTATCAAGATGTTATGCCATCAGAGTCAGCAGCAGTGCCAGCCCTCTCCCAAGTGCACCCTCACGTGTCCTCCTACATGCCCAACCCCCAAGTGTTCTCCAAAATGTCCTCTGAAGTCCCTTCTACTCTCTTCCTGGTGTAGCTTCAGTTCTGGAGGCTGCTGTGGCTCCAGCTCTGGGGGTGGCTGTGGATAAAGCTCTGGGGGCTGCTATGGCTCTAGTTCTGGGGGTAAATTATTTTGTATTCATCTGAAAGACAAGTTATAAGAAAGAAGTCTAGAAGAACATATGTCTTTGAGTTATGGTGTTATCAGAATACTGATTATCCCAACCATTGCCCAAAGAACAAACAAATCTGTTGGGAGGAAATGCAACCAAGGTACTCCTTAGAGACAAGAATGGTGAAACTTTGTCACACGTATGTCAAGCATTTGGTCAGGAGGTCCAGTTCTTTGGAAAAGATACTGGGAAAGGTAAACGGTTAACTTAAAGGAGGAAGGTACTCGATGAGGTGGATGACACAGTGACTGCAGCAATGGTCTTTTTTTGTTTTGTTTTATTTTCATTCATTCATTGTTGCAGTGTTTTCTCCACCCTCTTCCCCAGTTCATTCTTCTTCCCCCCCATGTCTGTTTTTTTTTTCTTTTTTAAATTTAGGTTGTTTATTTTTCATTTCAATGAAAATCTAGAGATTTTGGAATTCCATTCATTCATTGTTGCGCCCTTCTCCCCGCAC
>NW_006400023.1:0-22896 GCF_000299155.1 Elephantulus edwardii | reverse complement strand
ACTCCACCATGTAGCCATCGCTCTAGACTCCTGTCATGACAGAAATACCTAATCACATATCTCTTTTAAACAGTTTTCTCCCTTCTCTGTTTCAGAGCAGCATACATTATTGAACCCATCTTACTCAGTCTCTCCAACTCCGTCTCTGGCAGCAATGGTCTTGAACATGACAGAGATCCTGAGGATGGTACTGGATAGGACAAGGTTACAATCCGCTGTCTGTAGGGTCTCTATGAGTCATAGTCACTCAGTGGCACTTAACAGCAAGAACATTTACAATGACTTAGAAGTCAGGATGGGAATATGAAGATTTAGGGCTTCTTTTGAGGCAGAAGCATGAGCTATAGTAGATTAGATATTGCAGGTCCATCTTAACCTTCTAGTCTTGCTTTAGTTTTTATGATTATCAGATCAACTCTTATTAAGTGTGTTTTTAAACATCAATCCTATTGAGATCTAATTTGCTTAAAATAAACTGAATTTATATTAAGTGTGAAATGAAGTTTTGACAAAAGTATACAAACATTGCAATTAGGATCTGGATTATTTATATCATTCTAACATTCATTTTATTTTTCTCCTGAAGTTACCTTTCTGAATCTCTCACTCCAGATCCCAATCTATAAGATGAGCTGCAGATCAGGAAGTTCTTACTTTCTTCTTGTTAGTTATTGTATAAGTTATCTAGCACGATATATTCCAAGTGACTAGCTTTGACAAGCAGATATCTATTCTCTCATAGGTTAGGCTAGAAGGTCAAATTCAGTGTACTAGCTCTGTTGTTGTAGTTCGGTGCCATTGAGTTGAGCAATTCCATGGAAAACAAATCTGAACCCTGTCTTACTGTGTGCCATCCTCATCCATCATCTCTGTGCCACAGTCACTGTCAATTCATGTCAATTCATGTTGAGGATCTTCCTTTCTTTCACTCACCCTACATCTTTCCAAGCACACTGTCCCTTTCCAAGGAATAAACTCTCCTACCAACATGCTCAAAGTATGTGAGACAGTTTCACCATACTTGTTTCTAAGGAACTCACTGTACTTTCTCCACGACTTATCTGTTTGTTCTTTTGGCAACATGGGATGTTCAGTACTCATTACCAACACCTTTGTCTTCTTGTTTGCTCTATGAGGAAGGCCCTCCTATCATTTTAGAATCTATAGGACTGGCATTTCTTGGTGATCTACACATGTCTTGGCATCAATCTTCCCCTGGGTCTAAGAGATTCTCAGTGCAGGATCTTGGGTCCAAAGAAAATACTCTACTTCTGCATCTTCTTTCTTGGTGGTCGGATGTCTCTGCTTTTCAATTCACTTTTTCTTTTATTTTTGTAAGACAAAAGATAATGCAGGACACATCTGAAAAAACTCCCCCTACATTGGATGAGGGCCATAATATGAATAAAGGCATTGCATCCCATTCAAATCCCTTTATTAACTGCTTAGGTGATAACATGTTACATGGGAGATTATTACTCATTATATAGTTGTCAAACCACTGAGAATCATGGCCTAGTCATTGTGAGACAAGATTTAATCCAGGCCAGTGACCATGGAGTCAATCTGGTAATGTATGAACTTAAATGTATTCACCCATTGAAGGTATTTAAGAACTGAGGTAGGCGTCAAGATGAATTCTTTGGTCCATTGAAAAAAACTGATTTTTGTTTGTTTTAAAATTGGTTTGCATATAAAGTTCATATACATTGTGCTTTACACTGTGCTTTACACTATCCTTCATTCACGTGGTGTTTCATACAATCATTCCCATTCATTATGTTTTATAAAATTAATCATCTCTGAACTGTGTCCACCATTACACTGGGTTTTTTTTTCCCAGATCCCAGCCAAATCTTACCATTTACTTTACCTTCCCCGCAAATTGTCCAACCCTATGATTTTCTCCCCCCTCATCTTCACCCCTCTGCTCCCATGCTTTTCCCTCTTGGATCCCTACACACATTTTACTAATTATACTTCTATTTTTTTAAATGAAAAAAAACATTTTTATTTTGATCTTCAAACAACAAACTGTTTACTTTTATCCCAAAGTAATCATGATTAACTTACAAAAATTGGCATTTACCATTTATCTCAAAACATTTCCATGGAACAGGAAACTTGGCATTACAGAATTTCAAGAGTAAAAAGTTTGTTTAAAAAAATCCATTTTGTTGCCTTTATAAAACAAAATAGGAGCTAGCAATCAGTCAAGAAAATCCACTCATACTTCAGGTCCTTCTCCTCCAGGAACCAGCATTGTTATTTCCATTGAGCAGAATCTGATCTAATTTATTAATTCTTCTTCCTTCTGGTGTGATTTCAAACTCAGTGACATCTTCCGAGACCATATTGACAAAGTCATCAAAACCTAGAAGCGTGCCAAAGATTTCCTTATCACTCTTCATCACAATATGAATCCTTGATTCTATACATTTGTCCACAAGTTCTAGCGGTAGTAGTTGCGATGGGTTGGTGGTAGCGTTAGCCGCCATGGCTACGCCGGAAGTGGCTTGCCTATACTTCTATTTTTAACAATAATGACCTTATGCAGTGTTTATCCTAATGAGACTGACTTAGTTCACTCAGATAGTGCTCTCCATTCTCTCCCAAGTTATGTAGTAATTTCTGAACTCTTGTTTCTGAGTGCTGCATGGTATTTCATCACATGAATGAATGCACCACAAGTTCTCAATCTTTTTGCTTGTGGTTGGACATTAGAACTGTTTTCATGTCTTGTGATTGTCAATAGTGCCACTATAAACATTGGTGTACAAATCTCCATTTGAGCTCTCAGTTCTAATTTCCTCAGGGTATATTCCTAGCAGTGGAATATCTGTGTCGTATGGGATTTCTATGTTCAGCTTTTTTTAGGAAATGCCAAACTGCCTTTCAGTGTGGCTGTGCCATTTTATAGTTCCACCAACAGTGTATGAGGGTCCCTATCTCTCCACATCCTCTCCAACATTTATTGCTTGCTGTCCTGTTGAACTTTGCCATTGCTACTAGGGTGAGATGGTATATCATTGTGGTTTTGACTTGAATCTCTTATTACCAGTGATTTTCAGCATTTCTTCTCTGTGAAAATTCTTTCCTTGTCTTTTGATTATTTTGTAATAGGGCTATCAGTCTTTTTCTTGTGGAAGTCCTGAAGTATTCTATAAACTTTTGTTATGAGACTCTGTTTGAGATGGTATCCTGTATTTACTGTAATTTAAAAATTACTTCCTTTCATTTATTTCTTGCATTTTTCCTGGAGAAGGCTATAATGCTTAAGCTTCAAGATACCTTTAACAATAAATATATCATTTGGTGTTCAATTACAAAAACAGAGAACAATAGAGGAATTTAATATAGACAATATATTATAAAACTCTTGGAGGAGGAAGAAGAAATAATGGGAGTAGTTACTGTTTCTAAATGATATAGAAGCATCAAGGGGAAGGCCAGTACTTCCCAAGCTCCCATCTACAGTCCTTGAATTTGCCAATGATGGTGCTTTCTTGGTGAATGCATTAAAAACAAAAGGATATTCTTTTCTCTGCACTCACAAAAACCCTTATAGAACAGCTCTCAGAATACTTTTTGCAGCTTTTGCCCAAAATCTAGGACAGAATACAAATAAAAGCAGTAGCTGGCACGTGCAGGGAATGATATGGTGATAACAACCTCTCTTGAATGCAATGTAAAAGGAGTTATTAATAACAAAATTCAGAAATAAGCTATTGATTGAGAGAAATAAAAAATGGGAATCATAATTGATAAGTGTTTAATGCCAATAATATACAAAGAACTCCTACAGCTCAATAACCAAAAGATAAACTACTTAAGCAAGTAATGGACTATAGACTTGACTAGACATTTTGCCAAAAAAGTAATACAAATTACCCAAAGCACAGGAAAAGATGCTCAAATGTGTTAGTCATTAGAAAGATTTTGTGACTTAGTAATAAGGAGTTGAGCAGCCAGCTCAAAGGCACATGGTTCAAATCTGTCAACTGCTCCACAGAAAAGAGGTGCGCAATCTCCTTCTTTGTGATTTGCTACCTCTGAAAATCTGCTGGAGGGTCAGCTACAAGTCAGTTCTGACTCAATATTACAAAACATCAGAGAGATGCAAATCAAAACCACAATGAACTACCACTTCACTTCCACTAGAACGGTTGTGAAAGATAAAAGAAAAATCAACCAAGAATAAGACCCCTCAAATATAAGAAAAGAACAAGTAGGCAAGAACGTGGAGAAACTGTACCCTCATTTATTTTTAAAGGGAATGTAAAATGATACAGTCACTGTGGAAAACAATTTTGTGGTTTCTCAAAAGGTAACCAAAAAATTCCTATCTGGTCCAGAAATCCCAATAACAGGAATGTACCCCAAAGAATTGAAAGCAAGGATGAAAACAAAACCTGCATTGCAGTACTCACTGAAGCACCACTATTATTGTTAGGTGCATCGAGTCGAGTATGACTCATAGAGACCCTAACATCCCTCAAAAAGATGAATGGACAAACAAAATGTACTACAATAACAATGAACTGTTCGTCCATGGAAACGGGTGATCTAGGGGAAAGAGGTTGCAGTTGCAACTCAAAGGCAGTCAGGTTGAATCTACCAGCTGCTCTGCAGGCAAAAGATGGGCAATCTCTTCCCTTGAGAACTACAATCTCTGAGAACCCACTGACGGGTCAGCTCTGAGTTAGTTTTGACTCTATGGCAAGGAATGGAGTTGAGTTGATTAGTAAGCTATAAAGAGAAATGAAGTCTTGATACATGCTGTAACATATGTACATCTTGAAAACATGATGACACATGAAATAATTCAGTCACAAAATAACAAATACTGTATTATTACACTTACATAAAATAGGCAAAGGCAAGAGATCATAGCTTATGTACTAGAAGTAGAAGGGGAGGGACTGTTTTGCTTAGGAGGCTCTGAGTTTGTATTAATGTTTGTGAAATTAATCCAGAAAATGATGATAGTAGTTGGGAAATATGAAGATAAACTGTGTCAATGAGTTGTTGTTATGTGCCATCAAGTTGCTTGCGACTCATAGCGACCCTAAGTACCAGAGCCCTAAACGCCTTTCTATCCTGTGCCAACCTCACTGTCTCAAACACACCCATTCCCACCACTCCACTCACAGAATCGATCCATCTCATAGAGGGTCTTCCTCTCCTGCACCATCCCTCCACTGTCACAAACATGATGTCCCTCTCCAAGGACCAGTCCCTCCTTGCAACATGCCCAAAGTATGTCAGACGAAGCTTCAGAATCCTTGACTCCAAGGAGCATTCCAGCTTCACCTTCTCCAGGACAAACCTGTTTGTTCTCCTAGCAGTCCATGGTATATCCAACACTCTTCTCCAGCACCACAGCTCAAAAGCACCAATTCTCTGTCTATCCTCCCTATTCACTGCAATGAGTTGTACATATAAAAAAAATTCTTAAATTGTCATATAGTTTTTAGAATGCCATTGTCAAAAAGCATTTTTAAAAGAAGAACTCTATTTTTTCACTTTATCCAACTTATTCTATTCTCTTAGCTCAGGACTAATGGAAGTTATTGTATATGACTGATGGATAGTCATAGCGGGGGAAAAAAAATTCCCAAACTAAAACAGAAATCATTCAGCGAATATTTACCCACATATGGGCACATGCTTTAAAAGATATTTATGAGGTACCTACTATGTACAGTACAGTTTTTTTATGATCTAAGGAACAAGCTGGGAACAAACAAAGCATTGCTATGCTTATGAAATTTACAGTTTAGCAAAGGGAGGCAGATGACAAACTAAACAAATAAAATATATGTTATTCACTTATCCTACAGCTATGTTGAATGTGCTTAGCACTCACTGCTGTAAGGCACTGTGGATAGTGTAGTGAACAAGAAATGAAGATTTCCTCCATAGAATTTACAATCATATGGGATAAAAAGGGCATATGTATATTTCGGTAGAAGGCTATAAACGCTATAGAAAAAAATTTGGAGAGGGACAAAGGGCATGCGTTATAATTTTAAATAAGTTAATTAGAGAGGGTCTGACTGAGGTAATTTTTAAGCAAAGATTTAATGAAATAGAGCAAGTAACCATGTGGTGTCTGAGAAAACAGTTTTTACAAAACAACAGCTAACTCCCAGAAGCCGGAGCATACCTGGAGTGTCAGATGAACTATAAGGAGGCCAATATAGGAGAAGGTGAAGTGAATGGCACAATATTGGATAAAGCAAGGGAAGAAAGGATGCTGTTGTTAGGTGTAACTGTGTCAACTGTGACTCATGTTGTTGTTGTTGTTGTTGTTGTTGTTAAGTGCCCCCTGCAAATCAGGGACCCTATGAAGGAGAGTCCTTGATTTTTTTCCCCTGCTATGACTATCCATCATTCTTTCTCCAGGTTCATAGGGTTTCCAGAGGCAAGCGATTATGGAAGTGGATGCCACTCCTCCTTCCACGCTTGTTTTCCTCGGGGAGCTCCACCCCACTCTCTGTCCGCATTGGGTAGCCAACCATTAACGCATTTGACACATCAGTGTCACAGTGTTCAGCCTCACAGCAACCACAAGTGACCGCGGTACAGCAACTGGTACACCAGGGCTATACGACGTAGAGGAATGTCTGAACAAAAACAATGAAAGACAGGCCCGAGGGCCGCAGATTAAAAGTCACTCACCTTTGGCTTGGTAGCATCGCTTTCTGTCCACTGGCCAGCTGATATCTCTCTCTCTCTCTCTCTGTTGATATTATTGTTGTTAAGTGCTGTCGAGCTGTGACTCATAGGAGCCCTATTATCAACAGCTCTGAACCTTGACAAATCTTGTACCATAAGTTTGGGTAGTTCTTAGGTAATTAGAAAGTTTTGAGTCAAAGAATTATACAATCTGACAATCAATGTCTCCATTTTGCAAATGAAGAAATTGAGATCCAGAAAGTTCAACAAGTTACCTAAGATCACACAACCAGGAATTGGCAGAGCTATGATCAGTGCCCATTTTCTATGACCAAAAGATGGCATAAATTCATCAAAAGTGTAGTTGCACTGTGGGTCTAAGTTGTAGAAAATGTTACAACAGTATTTCCAGTAGTACTTTCAGGAGGTCAATACAATTAAATGACTCTACAGTATGCAAAACTGGGAGATTCATAACCCTGAGTGTGTTAGAGGAGGAAAAAAATAGTCTAGGAGTGGGCTGGAAGAAATTAAAGGAAATCAGCCCCAGTGGACCATGCCAGGAGGAAGAAGTTTGTTTGGGAACTGATGTTACTTGTCCTCACAGGCCCGACACAGCCCGTAGGGCTCTGATCTAGAAGTGGTTGCTGTGCTCATATTTTGATGACCTTCACCTACACAGAATACAAGAGTCCTGTGTTGTTGTTTGGTACTGTTGAGTCAGAACCAACCCAAAGCTGATCTTCCAGTGGGTTTTCAGAGGCAGTCATCCACACGGGATGAGATTGCCCATCCTCCTCCCATGGAGCAGCTGGTGGACTCGAACTGTATGCCTTTGGGATTGGAGCGCATCTTCTTGCCACTAGGCAACCAGTGCTCTCAGAGTCCTTTGTGCATATGCTTTATTCCATAAAGGAAGTCCCCTGAGGAACTCTTGTCAGAAACCCTAGTGGAGTCTTGGTGAAGTTAAGGAGTGAGAAGGGAGGCAAGGAGTCAGGCAAAGGAGGCGCGTCCCAATAATCCTGAGGTTATTGACCACAGGCTTTAGTGGGTTTTGCTGTGGACCAGATTCTTGTTTAGAGTCAGTTCCTACCTGGTTGTGTAACCTCAGCAAGTTTCTCCCCTTTCTTCTAAGACTTGGTTACCATAAAGGGATGTGAGCTCTCCTTGTTGTTCTACAATGTATTCTCCCTGTTATCCCTGACTGACTCTAGGATGCTGATGCAGGTTTATATCTGAGAATTGAGCTTAGTTTATGTGATATCAGGGAGGGACCACTGTGCCGCTTCTGGCCTCAGACATACACTTGAGATATGTTACTCAAGGCCTAGGTGACTTCCTTCTTGTTGGAGTGTGACTTCTCATTTCCTTCTACTTCTTTTCTACAGAAATTAAAGGACCTGAATTTTGCCCTTATAACACCCTTATTTCCTAACTGTGGAATGAACAGCTTTTGGAGTGAAATATTACCCAGGTCCTGCCCTCAGAGAGTAACTGGTCTGCTTGGGTACTCCTCCACTCTGATCTCTTATTTAAGGCTAAGAGTACCTCAGAAATCTTGTTCTGATCCATACACTAAAAGGTACAGATTCATGTAAGTAATGAATGTCAGAGATGTGTAAGTACTACTGCAATATTGATGGTAGAAGTAATCTAGGGTACAGTTCTCAGCTCTGTAGAAGGTAAACTCTGAGATGAGCTAACCAAAGAAATAAAAGGCCTTTCAAGACCAGTGAATCTTCCCTTAGAAGAACAGACCATTAAGTTGGTTAGTACAAATATTCATCTGCTCCAAGGAAGGGGTCATTCTCTAGAATCTCTTTAGCTTCTTCCAACTTAAAGATGTCAGGATTCCCAATCTGTGATTATTTTATTCTGTGAAGTTGTGATTGTCTCCATTTTTAACTCTGTGGGTTTACTGCTATTGCATGAGTCTCCATACCTTTTATTCTATGAGCCTGTGTCCAAAGGGATGCATGAGAGGGAAGTGTGGAGGAATTTTGAGGATAGCCCTGTGACTCACCCAGGCCCTTGCATAAATCATCTGACTTATCCAGCCTTTGTCTTCCCAGCCAATAAAATGGGTGGACACAACACACCCACCTGTTTTTGTGGCATATGGACACAATGTCTCTTGGCAGAGATGTTAGTGATAACTGTGGATGTCAAACCCATTCGTGAGAGCCTTACCCCACAGAGCAGGAAGTGAGCCAACTAGAACTCACAGATGACGTAAAGTACGCAGACAGACATGACTGCAGCAGGATGGACACTTGTCACACAGTGGCTGGAGGCCTGTGGGGGCTGCACTGCTAATGCAAAATGCTTAAGTTTATTCATTTGTTCCTTATTTCCTCAAATACCCTTCTGTTCCTGATGATAAAGACAGACAAGACACAAAGAACATGTCCGCAGTTACAAACTCATGTAAGTTACAGATAGCATGTGGGGATAGATTAGGCATCTGCAAATTTATACTGTCATAGCCAGAAGGGTTTCATCGAATCTGTTTATTTAGGATGGGAGATGAAATGGCCGACAGATGGCGATACAGAACAGAATCACGTGGCAGGGGATTAGTCACAACAAGGCCACGCTCAGGTCTCCCATGTATTCTGAACATCACTTGTTTTTAGACATATCCTAGAAAGACATCCCCTTCCCTGTAAAATGAGATTTATCCATCCTGCATGTATAATATAGATATATATGATTAGTCATTATATATACAACAACAACCCAGAATAAGAGGTACACTGCAAAAAAAACACTTGGCGGGGGCGGGGGGGTCAGGGGGGGAGGTGATTGTGCTACAATGAATGAATATTTTAAAGAACAAAAAATATGAACTAGGGGAGGGGGAAGGGAGGGAGATGAAGTAAAAATGTGCAAAAATGAATGAATGAAAATCTAACTTTTCTGTAAACTTTTCTTAAAATCACAATTACAATTAAAAATTTTATTTAAAAAAGAGAGATAGATGCAAGATAACTTCCTGATTGTTTAGAAACTTAAAATATGATTCCTAAAACAGCATGGATTTTAATTCTAGAAGCATTTTGCTATGGAGAACAAACCATAGATTTTGTGTCTCTTGTTCCCTAGGTTTAAATTCTGCCACCCCAATTTCTAACTATGTGAGACAGGGCAGGTTATGATTTTTTTTTCTTAAGTCATTTCTCCCATCACCATCAGCTGTTGTTAAGTAAATTTCAACGCATGAAGACTTTAAGCGTGCCAGCGTAGAACTGTTCACTAAAAGGTTTTCAATGGCTCGTTTTTTGGAAGTGTATCCCCAGATCTTCCTTCCAGGGCATTTATGAATAGATTTGAACCTCGAGCCTTCTGGTTTGTAGCAGATTATGTTCCCTTTCTAGATTTCGTGCATTTTCAAGAACTTGTCTTCTGGAACATTTACACCACCCAGGGATTCTTAAAACCAAAACAGTGGAATTTATTGTTACTGAGTCAATTCTGATTCCTAGTAGTTCCAAAAAGAAGTAAGCAAATAAAAACTCAAACCATTTACCATCAAGTTGGTTCTACTCATTATGACTCCCCAAATGAGCACAAAATTTGATGAAATAACACATATAAAGTGTCTCGTCCCAATAAAAGATTGTTAATCGCCCTCCCCTCCATAAAATATCAGGCCTTGCACTTTCTCAAAAAGTTGCAAATAGAAACACCATTTGACCCAACAATTCCACTACTGGGAATATACCCCAAAGAAACAATAACAGGCACGCAAGCAGATATATGCACACCCATATTTCTCTCATCTTTGTTTACAATAGCAAGGAGTTGGAAACAACCTAAGTGCCCATCAACAAACAAATGGCTAGAGAAGCTCTGGTATATTCACACAATGGAATACTACACTGCATTGAAAAACAAGGAAGTCATGAAATATTAAGCAAAATGGGTGATCCTGGAGAACATTATGCTAAGTGAAATATCTCAGTCACAAAAGGACAAATATTGCATAGTGTCACTGTTGTAAAATGGAACTGACATAAGGTTTGGGGAAGACTGAGAAAGATGGGAAAAATATACTGCATTGAAACAGATGAAGGAAAGAACGGTTTAAAAGGGATATATGATTAGGTATTATTGTCATGACAGGAGTCAGAACGAAGGCTTCATAGTGGAGTGGACTTGGGGGAGGGATTGTATAACAGTGAAAAAATTTTTAATTTACTTTTAAAAGAGAAAAGGAAACTGGGGGGGAGGTTGGGCAGGGAGAAAAGTGCAACAATGAATGAATGGAAATCCAAAGTCTTTGTGAACTTTCATTAAAATTAATAGAAATGAAAAAAAAAATTCAGGCCTTGGTAGGCCTGGGACCACACTGCAGTCATCCTAATGAGTGTCACCAGTTGGGAAGAAGTTGTGATGTCTATCACAGGCAGGAAAGATAGAAACAGGACAAATTTAAAGTCTGTGAATAACATCCGTTTGTGCTTCTTTCACATTGTTCAGGAACATATTACAAAGACTGGTTTGTGATGGGAAGAGATGCTATTAGTGAATGGAGAGACTGTGAACTAGTAGGGGTTTTAATTCTTTATGCTGAGGGAATTTAGGGAGCTTTAAGATTTATGAGTCTTGAGTTTTCTTAGGAGAACTGATGGCCTAGTCTATAGGAATTTGCTCTGTTAACCTAAAGGCAAGTGCCTCTCTGTTATTTCAAAGCTACCAATGGCTCTGTGGGATAGGAAACCTCCTATCATGTGATTTACAGCCTTGAAAACCTGCTGGAGGGTCAGCTGTGAGTCACTTCTAACTCCACAGCAAGGAGTTTGAATTTCATAGATTGTTTAGAACAAATGAAAATATGATAATTTAAATGTCATATTCTACTGCGATTGTGACTATCAAGTGTTCATTTGGTTAGCATTTCCCTTGTGCTAGATACTTGGGAATCTATGACTAGTTAAATAGGGTCCAGGAAGTAAAGGATAAGGAGGGAAGGGATCTCGTAGGCCATGAGAAGGAGAAGGAGAAACAGTCTAGACAAAGAGTTTGGTGTCTAAGCTCATCAAGTATTCACCCAGTTTTCCAAATGAATTTAGAGTACCTCACTGGCTCCACAGTCAACACTCTTGGCACCAGTAGCCAGGAAATTAAAAGGCGCATTGCCATGGGAAAGTCGGCTGTTAGGGACCTCTCCAAAGTACTGAAGAGCAATGGTATCTCTGGAGACTAAGGTGCGTCTGATACAGGCCATGGTCTTCACAATCACCTGTTATGCATCAGAGAGTTGGACAATGACCAAGGAGGATAGAAGGAGAATTGATGCCTTTGAGCTGTGGTGCTGGAGAAGAGTACTGAGAATACCATGGACTGCTAGGAAAACAAACAGATTTGTCCTGGAAAGGGTTAAACTGGGTGGCTCCTTGGAGGCAAGGATTCTGAGGCTCCGTCTAACATACTTTGGACATGTTGTGAGGAGAGACAGGTCCTTGGAGAAGGACATCATGCTTGGGAGGGTGGAGGGACAGCGCAGGAAGGGAAGGCCCTCTATGAGGTGGATTGATTCAGTGACTGGGGTTATTGGGATGGGAGTGTCAGAGACAGTGCGATTGGCACAAGACATAGTAGAGTTTAAAGCTGTTGTACATAGGGTCACTATGAGTCTCAAGCAACTCAATGGCACATAACAACAACAGAACAACACTGGTCTGAGGAACAAACCATTTTGGGGAATCTTGCTGCCATTTTGAACCAGAAAGCACTAGACAGACTCTTTGGGCCCAGCAATCCAGACCAGAAGATATCACGGGTACCCTAAGAAAGAATATTCCATTTAGACTGGAAATAATAAGTGTAGCTTTTGTTGTCACGGGAAAAGTTGAGAATATGACCACTTCTTGGACCAGTTTTTGAAGACCCAAGTGGCCTAGAAACAGTTTCCTTCAGGGCAGATCCCACAGGCATCAATCATAACTTCTAGGAAAAGAAGACTGACTAGTTTCATGAAGAAGGTAATAGGAATCATTTATCTCTTGTTTATAAAAACTCCGTATCAAGCATAGACATGCCCTACCTGTGACTGAAGGGCTAGGCATACTAAGGAGGAATCTTGCCAATGCAATGCCAGTCTTCGCCCTCATGATCACTTATGCTTCATTTAGATGCCATTAAATTGCCTCACGGTGCCCTATAAAAGGTCTCCCCTTTTGCCAGTTCCTCAGTTCCCTGGCTTCTCCTACTCTTGTTCCTGTCACCAGAGAAGGTAAGTCCCATGTCAGTGATGGTGATGTGACCAAAAAAGAACCATAGTGGAGTTGGAGTAGGAGATTGAGGGAAGAAGGCTGTCCTAGGACAAGACCCGGAGCACCTTGGCTGACATTTACTGAGAGAGGCTGATGGGGGTGGTTAGTTGGAAGCATAGATCTGAACCATAAAATGAGAGAAAGAAATTCACCGAACTCTAAGCCATTGTGTGAAGGACTTTCTGAGTACTGAGTGCCCTGCTCTCTGAGTACAGGTGTTCACGCCCCTCTTGGGTCCATGTGCCAAAGAGGTGAAATGATGATCCAACCGATACAAAGAGCAAATACGAGAAGTATTCAAATTTGGGTTTGTCCTTTGCTCCTTGTTGGGATCTGCTCGAGACCCCTGTTGGCTCAGGATTCTATTGACGTATATTTGCCTTCACCTTTCTGGCTAGGCAGGAGGAAGGAGGAAAGCTACCCTTGAGAGAGTCAATGTTAAGGAGGAATCAGCTGTAGACTAACATTTCCGCAAAGATAATTCAAAATACTGATTGTGTAATGTCTAAGAAGAAAGAACACTCAGAGAATTGAGCAAAAAACTCAGATTTCACTCTTGGAAACTTTTTTTCCATTGTGGAAGCTGAAGTCTAAAGTGAGATTCCTGCCCCCTCCCACCCCCCCCTTGCCTCCGAAGTCATGAAGCCTGGTGAAGGCATAAAGTCAAGTGTAGAATCCCTGGCTCCAAGTACATCGTAGCTGGCAAAAGCACAGTCTCTGAGTAGTTAGGGCCTTCTTAAAGGTGCACCTGATCCAGGCCATGTCCTTTGCAATTACGTATCTCCATCAGAGAGTAGGACAATGACTAAAGGTGATAGGAGAAAAATCGAAGCTTTTGAGCTGTGGTGTTGGAGAAGAGTTTTGAATATTCAATGAACTGCTAAGAGGACAGGTCCGTCCTAGAGAGGGTGAAATTAGGCTGCTTCTTGGAGGCAAGGAATTTGAAGCTTAATCTGACATATTTGGGGCATGTTTCTGGGAGAGACCAATACTAGGAGAAGGACATCACGCTTGTGAGGGCAGAGGGACAGTACAAGAGAGGATGACCCTGGATGAGATGGATTGTGACTAGGGTAATGGGGGTAGTAGGTGTGTCAGAGACAATACAATTGGCTCAGGATAGGGCAGGGTTCAGAGCTGTTGTACATAGGTTAACTATGAGTCACAGGCGACTGGACAGCACATAACAACAACAACAACACTGAATTATAAATTCCACTTAGTTCAAAGAGGATAATCTAGATTTCCCTGGAAACTTTCCTCATTTCACAGTTATGATGAAACCTTTCTCTTCAGATTTTACAGAACCAAGAAGAAATATGTGTGACCAACAGAAGCAGCAGCAGCAGTTTTTCCCTACATGCTGCGTGAAAGGGTCAGGGCTGGGGACCGTGCAAAGCACAAAATCCACGTCTGTGAAGTGTGCGGCTCCGTGCCAGACAAAAGCCGTCTCTGTGACGGAGTCCGTTGCTGGTCAGACACAAGCTAGTGTGAAATGCCCAGCTCCATGCCCGACTCAGACCTATGTGAAGTACCAGGTCCCATGCCAGACTCAGACCTACGTGAAATGCCCTGCTCCGTGCCAGACGTATGTGAAATGCGCAGCTCCATGTCAAACATACGTGAAATGCCCAACTCCATATCAAACCTATGTGAAATGCCCAGCTCCATGCCAGAAGACCTACGTGAAGTGCCCACCTCCGTGCCAGATGACCTATGTGAAATATCCCTGCCAGACGCAGACGTATTATGTCCAGAGGGCTTCTCCTTGTCAGACCTACTACGTACAGTCTCCGGCAGGTGGCACCGCGCAGGGTGCAGGATCCGTGTGCTCTGTCCCTGACCCATGCTCTGCTCCCTGTTCCACGAGCTACTGCTGCCTGGCTCCCCAGACCTTTGGGGTGAGCCCCCTGAGACGCTGGGTCCAGCGGCCCCAGAGCTGCAACACAGGATCATACGGGTGCTGCGAAAATTCTGGGTGTGTCAGCTCTGGGGGCTGCGGCTCCTGCTGCTGCAGCTCGGGCTGTGGCTGTGGCTCTGGATGTTGCTGTTTAGGAATTATCCCCATGAGGTCTCGAGGTCCTGCGTGCTGTGATGATGAGGATGACTGCTGCTGTTAAACACCAGAGGCCAGTTCACCTGCAGAATTTACTGCCCGCTGCCCAGCCTGCTGTCTCTCATCTGTGCCTTCTTGAGTGTTCAGCAACCTCTGTCCCACTCTCTGTCATTGCCAGTAACATGGAATCTTGTTCTCTTCCCTCTGTGCTTTGCTTCTTTATCAAGGCAGCCTGCCACAGTTAGCACAACCTTCAAGCTATGGCAAGAATAAAACTCTGAATGCAATTCACCTTGATGTCCAATCTCTTTCTTTGCTCTGTGTTTATTCTCCCTCAGAAGTTGCTTCCCTCTTTCCCTCTTATTTCTCAACAAGGAGAAAGGTTTGGTCTGCATGAATATGAACTACAAGGCATAGCCAGTGAGACCTTAGCCTGGGAACCCAATGTCTTCTAGAATGCAGTGAACTAACTTCCCTAGGGAATGAGTGAGGGAGCTCTAGTGGCTTCGTGATAAGGAATTGTGCTGCCCAGCCAAAGGCAAGTAGTTCAAATCCTCCAGCTGCTACACATGAGAAAGATAGGCAAGCTCTTCCAGTGCAATTTGCTACCTCTGAAAATGTGCTAGAGGGTCAGCTAGAAGTGGGTTAGACTCAACTATAAATAACAACAACAGCAACATGTAATTAGCAGTATCTATAGTTAGAGATTTGAGGCTTGAGGGCTGCCTCTTTCTCACGCTGTGATCAGCCTGAGAAGAGGGTTTGACTATCATGAGGCCCTTGGTGACTGTGTATCAGCTGAAAGCTAAAGGGACTGTGCAGTCGCTTCTGTGTGGGAGCATCACTGGCTGGGGCCACTGCTTTTCTATGAATGTAGGACCTACGTTGGACTTTGGAGGCTATGTTGTTGTTCAGTGCCATCGAGTAGTAGACAACTCCTAGTGACTCTATGAACAAAAGAAAGGCCTGAGCACTGTTCATAGAGTTCCCTGAGGCAAGCCATTTCAGAAGTGGATGCCCCTCCTGCTTCCAGGAGGCTATAGGTGGGTTGTTTTATTCTTTTTTTTTTTAAGCTTTTGAGCTGAGGTGCTGGAGAAGGGTACTGAATGTACCCTGGACTGCCAGGAAAACAAACAGATTTATCTTGGAGAGGATTAAACCAAGCTACTCCTTGGAGGCAAGGATTCTGGGGCTTCGTCTGACATACTTTGGACATGTTGCCAGGAGGGACAGGTCCTTGGAGAGGGACATCATGCTTGGGAGGGTTGAGGGACAACACAGGAGGGGAAGACCCTCTATGAGATGGATTGATTCGGTGACTGGGGTAATCGGGATGGGTGTGTCAGAGGCGGTGCGGTTGGCGCAGGATAGAGCAGGGTTTAGGGCTGTTGTGCATAGGGTCGCTATGAGTCAGAAATGACTCGATGGCACATAACAACAACAACAACAACAACATAAGCTTGTCCAGTTGAGATTATAGGATAGAGACTCAATCAAAGAATCCAAGTCTGGTGGCTTAGTGGTAAGGAATAGCAGTGCCAATGCAGAAGTCTTCAGTTCGAATCCACCAGCTGCTCTGTGGGAGGAAGGTGGGCAATCAACTCCTGTGCCTCTGAAAACCTGCTGGCGGGTCAACTATGGGTTGGTTTCCACTCTATGGGACACAACAACAACATATTTCCCCCTAAGTAGGAAGTTATTCCTCATGTTGTAAGTGGGAGGTCTCCAAAAGGAAGACTAAATTCATGGGAAGAGCATCTGGATCCCAAAGCCAGTCATTCTTCCTCTCTCCCATCTTGCTAACTCTGGAGAGTTTGGGGTAGATTTTTAGAATTCAAGGTGTAAACACACACACAGACAGACACACACAGTATAAAATAGAGGGATAACCACTATTACATAGCTCTCTCTCTTTGCCATTGAATCAGAATTGACCCTCCACTGGGTCAACTGGGTCAGCTTCCAAGACTGTAACTAACACAAGAGGAGAGTGTTCATCTTCCTCCAACAGAGCTACTAGAGGATTCAAACTGCCAGAGATGTGCAGCATTTGGGTAAGCAGCAAAACTCCTGTGGTCTATGCCACCAGAGCTCCCTATGATATGTCAAAATAACTCCACAAGTCTCTGGGCAAAGCATGCGCTTGATATGCCTCGTAAAGGCAGGCCCACAGTAATGAATGTGTGAACAATGCCAGGAGTATTGGATTTATTTCCGAGAAGCATCTGTTGATTCATCTTCAAACACTTCCAGGGAGTGATCCTGACTCTGCATTTGAACATCTAAAACACCCATGACTTAAAAATCACACTCTATTCTTCTAATCAGAACTCATAAATCAGTGGTCTAGCAGCTATAGACCATCGTTTGTGCTTGAGGAACAGACTTGTTTAGGGTCCCACTTCCCTCTTCACATCACTAAGCACCTGCATTCTCAGAGGCTATTGTGCTACTTAATTTGCAAAGAACACAAACATGCAACATTTCAAAATCATGTAAACAGTAAAATCTCTGTGAAAAATGGAGTAAGTTACCCATCCAACTCTATGCCTTTTCCAGGGGTGATGATACTTGGTTTGTAGTACGTCAGGAGTCTGGTAGTACAATGATGAAATAGAGATACTCCTTGGCTCTACTGGAGAGCTAGTGATTTGCTTCTGGAAGAGTTAAACCAGAACTGAAAAGCAGACTTGTCGCTGTTAACCCTGACTTAAAGTGCCCTCTAGAAGAGGATGGATCTGTCCTGTACTTTCCTTGCTGCAATATTTATGGTATCAGACCATCACATCTTTTTCCTGCTGAGCAGCTAGTGATTTCGAACTGCTGTCTTTTCAGTTAGCAGCAGAGAACGTTAACTGCTGCCTAAGAAAGAATTTTTCTTTTACTTTAAAAAGAGAGGAGTAAACTGGGGGCTGGGGCAGAGCTAGGCAGGGAGAAAAGTGCAACAATGAATGAATGGAAATAAAAAAAATCTCTGTAAATGTTATTAAAATTAATAAAAATTAAAAAATGATCGAAACAAAACAAAACAAAAAAGGCCAGGCCCACCTTGTTCAATACGGTTGCTGTGACATAGAATGAACTCAGCAGCATGCAGAAACAACAACAGACTTTGTCTGAGCACTGTTATACATAAGTCACCAAGATGTCTGACTCTGAGAAGAATGGGAATTCCAGAACACTTGATCGTGCTAATGAGAAACCTATACTTGAACCAAGAGGTAGTCATCAGAACAGAGCAAAGAAACACTGCATGGTTCAAAATTAGGAAGGGTGTATGCCAGGGATGTGTCCTGTCTGCACACCTTTTCAACCTGTATGCAGAACAGATTATCTGGGAGGCTGGGTTCTAGGAGGAGAAATGTGGAGTCAAGATTGGTGGAAGATCTATCAACAATCTGCGTTATGCAGATGACACAACCCTGCTTGCGGAAACTGAGGAGGACTTGATGCTGCTGATTGTTAAGGACTGCAGCTTTCAATATGGATTGAGGCTCAATGTCAAGAAGACAAAGATTCTCACCACTGGACCAACTGGCAATATCAGGATGGATGATGAAGAGATTGAGAGTGTTCACAGCTTCAGTTTGCTCGGCTCCACAGTCAACACTCTTGGCCCCAGTAGCCAGGAAAAAAAGATGTATTGCCATGGGAAAGCCAGCTGTTAGGGACCTCTCCAAAGTACTGAAAAGCAATGGTGTCTCTCTGGAGCTTAAAGTGCGTCTGATCCAGGCCATGGTCTTTGCTATCACTTGTTATGCATCAGAGAGTTGGACAATGACTAAGGAGGATAGAAGGAGAATTGATGCCTTTGAGCTTTGGTGCTGGAGAAGAGTATTGAGGGTACCAGGACTGCTAGGAAAACAAAGAGATTCATCCTGGAAAGGGTTAAATCAGGCGGCTCCTTGGAGGCAAGGATTCTGAGGCTCCGTCTAACATACTTTGGACATGTTGTAAGGAAGGACTGGTCCTTGGAGCAGGACATCATGCGTGGTAGTGTGGAGGGACAGCACAGGAGGGGAAAACCCTCTATGAGGTGGATTGATTCAGTGACTGGGGTAATTTGGATGGCTGTATTGGAGATGGTGCAATTGGTATAGGACAGAGCAGAGTTTAGGGCTGCTGTACATAGGGTCACTATGAGTTGCAAGCGACTTGATGGCACATAACAACAACAATAATTATTAATTTCAATGAACATTTACAGAGATTTTGGGTTTCCATTCGCTCATTGTTGCACTTCTCTCCCCGCCCACCCCACCCCCACCCCCAGTTCACTCTTCTCTTTGAAAAGTAAAAGAAAAATTCTTTCATTGGTATACAATCCCCCCCGCAGCCCCTCACCCCTACCCCAAGTATACTCCACTCTGCAACCTTCATTCCAGACTCTTATGATAATCATAATGACCTAAAATATATTGATTTCAAACTGTTCTCTTCCTCATTGGTTTCAGTGCAATATACATAATTCATCCATTTTTTCCTCATTCTTACCTTAACCCTGATATCAGTCCCATTCTACAGAGGTTGTGCAGTGTTTGTTCTTCTGTGACTGAGATATTTCACTCAGCATAATGTCCTCCAGGGTCACCCATCCTGAATAATATTGCATGAGTTCCTTGTTTTTCTATGCAGCATAGTATTCCATTGTGGGAATATACCACAGCTTCTCTATCCATTCATTTGTTGATGGGCAAGCCACCAAGATTTAAATCACTTGTGAAGATCTTTGAAGAGGTTATGTATGGTCTAGTCTCTGGAGCCAAAAAGTTTAGTTAACATTGAAATGTTAAAAGATCTTCCAATGATGTGCACCTGCCAGCCGGCCCCCACCAGCTGCCCACCAGCTGCCTGCGCAGGAGATGACGCTGGCCTGCCAAGAGATGATGCATACCCGCCAAGAGATGACATGCACCCTCCCGTGCACGAGATGACACCTGCCCACCAGCCGTCTGTGTGGGAGATGACACTCAGGGGATGGCTCGCGCCCACCAGCCACCCGCGTGGAAGATGGCACGTGCCCGGCGGCCACCCACACGGGGAGATAGCACACACCTGCTAGCTGCCTGCACTGGGGGATGGTGTGCTCCCGCTGGCTGCCTGCGCAGGAGATGACGCCAGCACTCCAAGAGATGACGCACACCTGCCGAGAGATGACGCGTACCTGCCAGCAGCCCATGTGGGAGATGATACTTGAGAGATGGCTTGTGCCTGCCAGCCACCTGCGTGGAAGATGGCACTCACCTGGCAGCCGCCCGCACAAAAAGGTGGCGCTCACCTGCCAGTCGCCTGTGTGGGGGATGGTGTGTGCCTGTGGGGGATGGTGACCCGCGCTGGGGGATGGTGCGCACCTGTTGGCTGCCTGCACAGGAGATGACACAAGCACTCCGAGAGATGACGCGCACCCACGAGAGATGATGCAAGTGTTCCGGTTGCCCATGCGCGAGATGACGTGCACCTGCCGGCTGCCCGTGCTGGGGGATGATGCACCCCCACCCCCACCAGCTGCCCACGCACTAGATGACACACGCTCGCCAGTCTCCCGCAAGCGAAATAATGTGCACCTGGTGCCTGCACTGGGGGATGGCGCCCGCAGGCTGCCCATGCCCGAGATGATACGTGCCCACCTGCCGCCCATGTGGGAGATGACACAAGGGAGATGTCGAGCGCCTGCCAGTCACCTACGCTGGGGGATGGTGCACGCCCGCTGACAGCCCGCTCGGAAGAGACGATGCGCGCCCCACTGCCCGTGGGAGGGACGTGTGCCTCACCACCTGCAGGTTTGGGTTTCCTTGGAAAACCAGAGAAGTTGATCACCTATACAATGGATTGTTGGAAGTCACTGTGAGTTGTCTACTTGATGAAACTTAACAGTGGCAGCATGTCCAAGAGGACCAACATCCTAAATGCACCACATATTTTGATCTGTTGAATGCTTCTTCCAAAAGATGTTTCGACCTGGGGGGAGCCTGTTCACAATTTTCAGGTTCCCTTTGCCATTTATAAAGGTGGAGGGAAGTGACCACTGACTTCAAATTACAGTATGACCACTTATGGGGGGGTGTAAAAGTGGTGGTGTTGGAATTGGAGACGTTGTCCCTGGCCACACACTCCTCAGTCAGATGAGGGGACCAGATTAGTGTGGGGGCAATTAGAAGGGAGTGTACCAGCCAGCCCATGGGGGGTGTTGCCCTGCTTGGAGCAGGCTGTCTTCGGCCCTCAGCTCAGGGCGAGGTATCACGGCTCTCTGCCCAGGGCGGGCTGTCTTTGGCCCTCAGCTCGGGGTGAGCCATCATGGCCCTCAGGGTGAGCTCCTCAGTCCCCAGATTGTGCCATCTGACCCCTGGGTAGGAAAAAAAATGCGTAGGATATCCAGAGAATTTTATCTAGGCTACTTTCTGCCACCCTCTCCCCCAGTAAACCTGAAAGCAACACCCCCAAAACCTCTATATTTGTAACTCACAAGTTTGTTCTCTCTAGGTTTGCTCCCTTTCCTACAGGTAACCTTACCACTGAGTTTTACTTCAGACCTGACCCTGAACCCAGTGCCAGTGACAAAAAGGAAATACAACTGCCAGCTAAAGAAGCAAAGGAGGATGGAGCCTCTGGGTTCAACCAGCCATTCCCACTGGACCCACCTGGGAAAACACTTTGCAGTCCAGAGGGGAGCAAATGACAGGAAAATATCTTCTAACAGAACAAGAAGGCAAGCAGCCTTAACCCAAGATCACCAGTAAGGTGATAAAGTGTCCTCCCTTTCCCCCTTCACATCAATACCCCTGTTCAGCATGAAGAAGCCAGAGAGTCAGCATCCAGTTCCCAAATCAGTAAGACAGTTGATTTAACTACCATTGGTAAATGCTTGTCATTTTCCTGTAGCATCTGGTCCCGAGTGGAACACTTTCATTTCCTTCACCTGCTCCCCCCACCAACCAACTTCTGCAGCTCTGCAACTGCATTCCTGCCCATCCTCACCCTTCTGCCCCCAACCCTCACCTCCTTGTACCCCCAATTTGTTTTTTCCCCAATTAAAAAAAAGATCTTCCAAGAAATTAACTTTAACCCATAACACCCTCTGTCAAAATCCACTTATTCAGTTCGTCCAAATCCCACAGCTGCTCAGAACTGCCAACCAACACTCTCTCTATTATCCAGTGTTGGGTCTTTTCTCTCATTCCTTCAGCCTCCCATCTTTTTTCCCTTCTCTGATTTAATTTGAGTCTGGTTATAAAGATTCAGAGTCTCTCTGGCTTCTCTTTCTGTTTTCTCCACATCTCACCCAGTCCTTGGGTTCTTGGTTCCAGAACAATTGCTCCCAGGGACACATTACCTAGATCGCTTGAATAGATTTATACAGGAGAAAGGACAAGATTATAAAGCTTAAAAGGCAGAAACAAAACTCTCTTGAGGAGGAGGCATGAGTGGGAGGAATGACAAGGTACAAGCACCAACATATTAATAAATTCCAAATTGTTATATATTTTAGAAATTTTCACTTTGGAGAATAAAAAGAGAAGAATTTGCTCTGCATTTCTCAAGTTGAGATAACTGAAAAAAAAAATTAAGCCTCAAGTCACACTATTGAAAGATGGTATGGGCAATATATTGAATAACTCAGAAAACAAAAAAAATGCAGGGAATATTCAGAATCACTATATTAAAAACAACAACAACTGATTGACACCAAAAAATTTCAGGAAGTACCATATGAGCAGGAGCCAATGGTAATAATGAAGGAGGAAGTGGAAGCTGCATTGAAGGCATTGGCAAAAAATAAGACTCAAAGAATCATTGAGATACCAATTGACTTGTTTCACTTAACAAATTCAGGTTTGGATATGTTCACCAGTCTATGCCAGGAAATTTGGAGGACAACTGTCC
>NW_006400022.1:3670717-3690327 GCF_000299155.1 Elephantulus edwardii | reverse complement strand
TCCATTTGTTTGTTGATGGGCACTTAGGTTGTTTCCACCTCGTTGCTATTCTGAACAAAGCTGTGATAAACATGGGTGTACATATATCTGCTTGAGTGGCAGTTATGGTTTCTTTGGGGTATATTCCCAGTACTGAAAATGCCGGGTCAAATGGCATTTCTATTTCCAACTTTTTGAGAAAGCACCATAGAGCCTTGCATAGTGGTTGCACTAGTTTGCTCAAATTTCTAATGTTTAGACTTAGACTTCAGTGTTTTCAGGCATCTGAGGAAATACAATTTTTAGTCATAAAATACTAAAAATAGCAATCTTTTTTGTTTTCTTAACAGATGCAGCAGCTTTTTTATGAGAATTATGAACAGAACAAAAAGGGTTACATCAGAGACCTCCACAGCAGTAAAATTCATCGAGCCATCACGTTACACCCCAACAAAAACCCACCCTACCAGTACAGACTTCACAGCTATATGCTCAGTCGCAAGATAGCTGAGCTTCGGCACCGCACAATTCAGCTCCACCGAGAGATAGTGCTGTTGAGCAAGTACAGCGACACTGAGGCTCACAAGGAGGACCTTCAGCTGGGGATCCAGCCCTCATTCTTGAGGTTCCAGCCCCGCCAGCGGGAAAAGATTTTGGAATGGGAGTTTCTTACTGGGCAATACTTGTACTCAGCTACAGAGAACCAGCCACCTCTAAGAGGAATGGACTCTGCACAGAGAGAAGCTTTGGACAACATTGTCATGCAGGTCATGGAGATGATCAATGCCAATGCCAAGACCAGGGGCCGTGTTATAGACTTCAAGGAGATACAGTATGGCTACCGCCGAGTGAACCCCATGTACGGGGCTGGACTTGCTGCTTCTGTATAAGAAGCACAAAGGGAAAAAGATGACCGTCTCTGTGAGGCGGCATGCTTACTTACAGCAGACATTCAGCAAGATCCAGTGTGTAGAGCACGAGCAGCTGGACGCAACAGAGCTGACCAACAGAATTAACCAGGAATCCGGGTCTTTATCCTTTCTCTCCAATTCCCTAAAGAAGCTTGTTCCATTTCAGCTGCCTGGCTCAAAAACTGAACCCAAAGAACCCCGAGATAAGAAGATAAACATTCTCATTCCTTTGTCTGGACGCTTTGATATGTTTGTGAGGTTCATGGGGAACTTTGAGAAGACATGTCTCATCCCAAATCAGAATGTCAAGCTTGTGGTCCTGCTTTTCAATTCTGACTCCAACCCTGACAAGGCTAAGCAGGTTGAGCTGATGAGAGATTATCGAGTTAAGTATCCGAAGGCTGACATGCAGATTCTGCCTGTGTCTGGAGAATTTTCCAGAGCCCTGGCCCTGGAGGTAGGCTCCTCTCAGTTTAACAATGAGTCTTTGCTCTTCTTCTGTGATGTTGACCTCGTGTTTACGACAGAATTCCTTCAGCGATGTCGAGCAAATACAGTGTTGGGCCAACAAATATACTTCCCAATCATCTTTAGCCAGTATGATCCAAAGATTGTTTATAGTGGGAAAATTCCAAGTGACAACCATTTTGCCTTTACTCAGAAAACTGGCTTCTGGAGAAACTATGGGTTTGGCATTACCTGTATTTATAAAGGTGACCTTGTCCAAGTGGGCGGCTTTGATGTTTCCATCCAGGGTTGGGGGCTTGAGGACGTGGACCTTTTTAACAAAGTGGTCCAGGCAGGATTGAAGACATTCCGGAGCCAAGAAGTGGGAGTGGTTCATGTCTACCACCCTGTCTTTTGTGATCCTAATCTTGATCCCAAGCAGTACAAAATGTGCTTGGGATCCAAAGCCTCTACCTATGGGTCCACACAACAGCTGGCTGAAATGTGGCTAGAGAAAAACATTCCGAGTTACAGTAAAAACAGCAATAATAATGGCTCTGTGAGGACCGCCTAGTATCCAGCTCTGCTGGAACAAGACATTTTTAATTATCTAATTTATTTTTCAGAAATTTTTTTGTATGACCTGTTTTTGAAGTCCACACAAGGATATATTTTGCAAATGATTTTCTTAAAAGGACTCCTTTAACTTTGAGCTTTTTTGAACAAAAATCTAATTGTTTGCCTTTGAATACATCTCTTGCTGAACATTATATAGCAGGCCTGCTTAATTATGACTTGAAATGTCATAATTGAAATGATGAACAACCTTTTTATGATATTTCCTTCTCAGACCCTTTGCTAAAGTCTCATGACAGAAAACGTGAACATTCCTGAAAAGTATTACTGTAACAGATCTGTAACTCTGGTCAACATTCTGTTGTGACTGCTAACATTACACAGGTTCTACCTTTTGTCTTTTTACAATGATTTTTATTTTTAAAAAAGCCATTTCATGTTCAATTATAAACCATGGAAATAGGACATTAGCTGTGTTGCCATGTTGTAGGAGGGCTTTGCGAGTCAGTCATTTCCCCACACTTCTGCTCTTGGCAGTCATACTGTTTTGAAAGCAAGGGAGCAAGGAAAGCCATCATTTATTTGGCTTCAATGGACCTGGTGTTCTATTTCAATAAGAATGTGGCATTTTCCTCTCTTCCTGACTTCTTTTTAAGGGGTAAAATATTAGTACTTAGAGTGGCAAAGAGTTATTGTAATAAATCTAATGTATGTAAGCTTAAAAAACCAACAGAAGAACACCCTGGTGTAAACACTGGGGAGAGATGTGTGGTGTTGCCATGTTACCCTCCATCCGATCTGGGTGATGTTTGTGGGCATGGTTATTTCATCCTTTAATTACTATGGTTTATCCTTTCTTCCTGAGTACCATTAATTTATTTACTGTCCACTGTGTAGCCCTCTGCCCTGTCTCAGGCACCTGTTAGTTATTAGTATTTATGTGTATCAGGAGATTTGTTCACCGCTTCTTGGGTTTGGTTTGTAGTAAACTGATCTCCAAAGATCTCCTTTAGAAAATAATGCCTCTCCCTCACTCCTTATGTTCACATTCCTTATTGTTTTACTAAATATTAAGTGTTCTTTGACAATTCTGGTGCTCACAGATTTTGGGTTACAAGAGTAAAATCAGTCTGTCATTACCCTAGAAAGTTTGTTTTAAACTCACAGATCAAATGTGCCTTAATAAATTTTGTTTTTCATTTAGATTTCGAACTGATAGACTTGCCATTTTAATATACGTCATTAGAAATCTCCTTATTTGTAAATAGCCTATTGCTTATTTGAAAAAAATAAACCCATGAATAATATTTTTGTATTGTACTTTTCCAAAACATTATGTCTCATTATTCCTATTTTAGCACAGAATCATATTACATTTGGGGAGTGAACAACTAAGCACTATTGACTTGTAAAGCTTTTTAAATGATTTGAGGAAATATTTACAGAACCTGCTGATTGGGAGTGAGATGAAACAAATTTTAAATAGCTTTTCTTCTGTTTACTTCTGAATTAACTCCCCTCTGATACATAGCCTTGGCTTGTTGACAGAGTTCTCCAGAATAGTGGTTTTCCAGCTGAGGCCAAAGACCTTCTGTGGTCCTTGACATATGTCACCTTTCTGGGCCCCATGAGACCCACTGTTTCAGTCAGAGTCTCCATTTCACTGGGGCTTAGTGTGGTGGATTGTGCAAAGCTGCTGTATAACCCAACACTCAAATCACTTCTTTGATGCCAAGGAAATGAGGTTTTGTGCAAGAGAATGAAACTACCAGTAGAAGTATTCAGAGGGTAATTACAGGCCCAGGGATAATGACATTCTACTCAGAACAATTGCTGTGACTCAGCCTAATTGCCATGTACTTTGGGGAAGTGCTTAGTTTTCCTTGGGAAAAAGGACACTCTTATTTTTCAGTACAGAAGAACATAATGCACATCTCTTAACTTATCCTGGTGGGGATTTGGGACAGTGTGAGTGATTGCTTTCTCAAGGCTGTGTGCCTGCCCAGCATCTTGGTGACATGTAGACTCATCAGCCTCCACCCCTTCTCCTGCAGAGGTCTACCCCTCTCCTGGTATCTGAGTTGCTGCTTATGGAAGCCCTGTGTTATGGAGGCTCCAGACTCACTGATGGTGCCTGTTGCCACCAGGTCTTCTGACCGACCAACCCAGCATTCATAGTACATCCACCCAAGTCGTAGAGTGAGCACTTGGGGGTTCGTGTGCTTGCAAGGATAACTCGACTCAAGGCTCTCTGTCCCAAGAATGGACTCTAGGGTCCAGCCTCTGTCTCCACGCAGGAGGGCACAGGACAATCATAGAGGGAGCACATGAGGGGTATGGTAGGTGTATCTGCTATGACAGCAGCTCAGGCCTCCCTTCCCCAAGGCTGGATTCTCCTGGGTCTCCATCCTCTTGGGGACCCACCTGCAGAAGCACAGTTGGGCTGTTGGAAGTGCAGGCTCTCCTAGTACAATGCCAGGGCAGGTGCACTCAAATGTCAAGAAGAACTCCCTCCACTCGCAAGTCCAGCTGTAAGGTCATGACCCCAGGAGGGCTCTCTTAGCTCTCCTGACCACAGTTCATGTACATCCCCACATATCCCCCTCCCCCACCTCCACCCCATCATTCACGCTAGTGCTGTCTCATACAGGTACCATAGCTATACTGATCACGTTGTTGTGTACCGTCAAGTTGGAACTAACCCGTAACTGACCCTGTGGTGGGTTTTCTGAGGCAATTAATTGCATGGGAGGAGATTTCCCATCCTTCTCCCAGGGCGCAGCTGGTAGATTTGAACTGCCTGCCTTAGGGATTGCAGCACAGCTTCTTGCCACTAAGCCACCAGTACTCGCTGATTACATTAAGTGACAGAATTCTATGGTCAGGGGCCCCTTTGTAGGCTGCTTCTCCATTTGCTGGGATGCAGGTAAAGATTTTTGTTAGGCCAACTGACTGAATTGTCCTTAGGAATGATGGTCTTAACCCTTCATGCCAGGAAAACCAATGTTAGAAAGTGTTTGGTTATGTCC
This sequence comes from Elephantulus edwardii, assembly GCF_000299155.1. Taxonomy (NCBI): domain Eukaryota; kingdom Metazoa; phylum Chordata; class Mammalia; order Macroscelidea; family Macroscelididae; genus Elephantulus; species Elephantulus edwardii. Next base: position 3,685,385 of record NW_006400022.1, on the reverse strand, counting down.
AAAGAGTGTCTCCTTATGTTGAGTGAATATATGTGCTTGCAGTCAGACACAGCATAGTCTGTAGAGAGTTACATTGCTGACTCAAAGGCTGCACCTCCCTTGAGGTTTGAATCCATCAGCATCTCCAAGGGAGAAAGATGAACTATGTCCTTCCAGCAACTTACAGCCTCAGGAACCCATGGAGGATCAGCTGAGTTGGTTCTGACTTGACCTTTCTCACCCATGTGCACCTTTACCCGCTCTTGCACCATGTTGTCTGCACCTATCTGCACCTACTTGTCCCACCCCATATTTATTCTTAATGTAGGCAGTATTAAGAAAATGGAATGTCCCAAAAGCCAACAAACCAGGTATGTATAGATATGGTTAAAAAGAGGGAAGGGTTATGAGACCTCCAGTATTGCTCCACTCAGTGGCTCAGGCCTTTGACATCCTGGCGGAGATGTGTGTATGGTTGTGTGTAGGTATCATTTTAAAATTTACAAGGGAGATGGAAAGCCTGCCCAGCTGACCCAGAAGGACGGAAGCCTGCAGGCACTGTGAGGGCACAGCCCAACATGACTTGCTCTGCACTGGCCTGGCACAGGGTTAGGAAGGGCAGCCTGAGTCTGGGCTGAGATCATATGTGCAAACCCTTCCTGGATAAGATGCCAGAGAACACAGGCAGCCACTAGTAGTAGTCCAGACCTCGCTTCATATTGAGGCTGCTGCTCCAGGAATCATGTGCATGAGAGCCACATGGCCCTGGCATCCTGAGGCCATTGGGTTTGCAGGTGGAGGCCTCGCTTCTCTGAACTACAGACATGCACAGCCCCTAGGCCTAGAACAGCACCAGGAGATGAGGCAGGGTGGAAATGGATGCTTCTTGAGACCTGCCTAGTCTTCCTGCCCAGCCCTTTGCCACTCGCTTCTGACAGCCTCACAAACTCAGCAAGTACCACCTGCTCGTGCTGCTGCTATCCCTTCCTCTGCCGCTTAAGCAGCAATGCTGAGTGCAACCACGGATATGTTGAGCCCATGAGAGGCCAAACTTGAGAGCCACCTGCTTTGTTGACTTTACAGCTTCTGAGGTGGTGGGCAGGCTGGCCAGTAATTGCAGTAGGACTGTTCACTTGCTAGCTTGTAGGGAACATGTTTTCCTGATGTGAACCCAGGCACAGTGGCCCATGCAGGCTCAGAAGGAAGCCCATGTATCTTGTTCACTGGGTGATCCAACCTGGCCTGGAGGCATCAGTAAGCAACCCTCTTGTCCCCTAAGGGCAACGGTCAGGATGGAGAGAGGGCTGCTCTGTGACAAGCTTGCCTGATACTCCTGTTCTTCCCTTAGAGACTTGCCATGAGGGGGTTCCCAGATTGGGGTTCGCAGGCAGGGCTGCTTGCCTCCCATGGACCGGCCCCAGACCTCTTCAGTGTCCTTCATGACTTTCCTGTCACAGCGGGCACTGCAGTGAGGCCGCCTGTTCCAGGTATTAGGCTTCCTGCTGCTGTAATCTCCATGCAAAGGCGCTTAGTGCTGACCGCGGGGACTGCCAGCTCCAGTGCCACCTTGCCTGCAGGCCCTGGGAAGCCATCCTATTCTAGCCTGCTCCAAGGAAAATGTGCTCGGACCAAATTAGTCTAGCTTGTTAGAAATGCACTGCGCCAGATAACAGTAACTTATTTTGCATGATTTGCAGTTCAAAAAACTATTTTTCTTAAACTGCCAAGAAAACAAACAGATTGATCCTGGCGAGGGTTAAACCAGGCTGCTCCTTGGACGCAAGGATTCTGGGGCTTCGTCTAACATACTTTGGACATGTTGTGAGGAGGGACAGATCCTTGGAGAGGGACATCATGCTTGGGAGGGTGGAGGGACGGCGCAGGAGAGGAAGGCCCTCTATAAAGTGGATTGATTCAGTGACTGGGATAATTGGGATGGGTGTGTAGGAGGCAGTGCGATTGGCACAGGATAGAGCAGGGTTTAGGGCTTTAGTACATAGCGTCACTATGAGTCACAAGCAACTCACAACAACAAGGCGTTTGCTTTTTTTGTGACCTGGGTGGAGCAGCATGAGTTCTTAATCTGAAAACCAGAGTTAACCTAGTCATGAGAAGTTCTGGGGACCTTGTGGTAAGGATCTGTGCTGCCAGCACAAAATTTCATGGTTCGAATCCACCAGCTGCTCCAAGGAAGAGAAGTGGGTATTCTCTGTCTGCCCATATGGCCTACATCCTCTAAAAACTTGCTATGAGTCAGTTCCCACGTGATTGCACATGACAACAACGTCTAGTCACTTTTGCAATTAAAATTATTTAATTTACAGTTAAATTTTATTTTCATTATGAAGGGTTTTATCTCTTACTAAATGAAAAATAATTGTGTACTTTAAAGAATCTTCTAGCTACCCGTTCTTGGAAATGGTCAGAGTTGTCAGTTATGCGTCATAGATTATTTTAAAGTGAATTACTGCTCTTTTTTTGATACATTTTTTTTAAGTGACTAAGGATGACAGAAGAAGAATTGACACCTTTGAGCTGTGGTGTTGGAGAAGAGCACTGAACACCCCATGGACAGCCAAGAAAACAAACACACGTCTTGGAGAGGGTTGGGCTAGTGCTTTTTTGGAGGCAAGAAGAATAAGGCTTTGCCTCACATACTTTGGACATGCCAGGAGGGGCTATTCCTTGGAGAAGGATATAATGTTGGGAAGAGTGGAGGGTCGGCAAAGGAAAGGGAGACCCTCAACCAGGTGGATTGAGACACTGACTGCTACAATGGTCTTTTGTGTGTCAGGAAGTGTGAGGATGTCACAGTATAGAACAGGGTTCAGATATTTTGTTCATAGGTTGGTTATGAGTCCTGCTAAACTCATCAACACCTTACAACAAATACTCTGTATACATTGTGTTTTATTCTTGTACATTGTGCTTTATACAATCCTTCATTTACAGGGTGTTTCATACAATCAATCATGCATTATATCATTAGTTACTGTTTATCTATGCCTATTATTACCCTTTTTTACTATAAAGGCAACCCCATTTTTCCTTGTCTTTTCATCTCCAGAGTAATATATGGTCATCAGACTCAAAATGCCCCAGGCCAGTCCATCTCATCTCTCCAATGCCTAATATGTCAATATTTATGTGTTCCCTTTCTTTCTTAACAATTTCTAATTGCTCACCAAGTTGTGTCAAGAAATTTGGAGAACAACCACTTGGCCAACTGACTGGAAGAGATCTATATTTGTTCTCATTCCAAAGAAAGGTGACCCAACTGAGTGTGGAAACTACAGAACAGTGTCATTGATTTCACATGCAAGCAAGATTCTACTGAAGATCATCCAAAAACGATTAGAACAGCACATCAGCAGAGAACTGCCAGAAGTCCAGGCTGGGTTTAGAAGGGGTCGTGGTACTAGGGATATCGTTGCTGATGTTAGATGGATCTTGGCTGAAAGCAGGGAATACCAGAAGAATGTCTATCTGTGTTTCATTGACTATGCAAAGGCATTTGACTGTGTGGATCATAACAAACTGTGGCTGACTCTGAGAAGAATGGGAATCCCAGAACATTTAATTGTGCTAATGCGAAACCTATACTTGGACCAAGAGGCAGTAGTCAGAACAGAGCAGGGTAACACTGCATGGTTCAAAATTGGGAAGGGTGTACGCCCGGGATGCATCCTGTCTCCATACCTTTTCAACATGTATGCAGAGCAGATTATCCGAGAGGCTGGGCTCTATGAGGAGAATTGTGGCATCAGGATTGGTGGAAGATCTATTAACAATCTCCGTTATGCAGATGACACAACCCTGCTTGCTGAAACTGAGGAGGACCTCATGCACTTGCTGGGAAGGGTCAAGGACTGCAGCCTTCAGTATGGAGTGAGGCTCACTGTCAAGAAGACAAAGATTCTCGCCACTGGACCAATTAGCGTCAGGATGGATGACGAGATTGAGAGTGTTCACAGCTTCAGTTTGCTCGGCTCCACAGTCAACACTCTTGGTACCAGCAGTCAGGAAATCAAAAGTGTATCACGATGGGAAAGTCTGCTGTTAGGGACCTCTCAAAGGTACTCAGGAGCAACAGTGTCTCTCTGGGGACTAAGGTGCGCCTGATACAGGCCATGGTATTTGCAATCGCTTGTTATGCATCAGAGAGTTGGACAATGACTAGGGAGGACAGAAGGAGAGTGGATGCTTTTGAGCTGTGGTGCTGGAGAAGGGTACTGAATGTACCATGGACTGCCAGGAAAACAAACAGATTCATCTTGGAGAGGATTAAACCAAGCTACTCCTTGGAGGCAAGGATTCTGGGGCTTCGTCTGACATACTTTGGTGGACATGTTTCCAGGAGGGACGGGTCCTTGGAGAGGGACATCATGCTTGGGAGGGTGGAGGGACAGCGCAGGAGGGGAAGACCCTCTATGAGATGGATTGATTCGGTGAGTGGGGTAATTGGGATGGGTGTGTCAGAGGCAGTGCGGTTGGCGCAGGATAGAGCAGGGTTTAGAGCTGTTGTGCATAGGGTCGCTATGAGTCGCAAACGACTCGACGGCACATAACAACAACAACAACATTATTACCCTGTCTTTTTGAGTCTCCATTAAATGTTTCCTAGTCCTTCACCCCTTGCCTGGCATTTTTTAATGAGAAAATATTAAGTGGCCACATAATTTAATAGTGGCAGTTAGGCTGTAGAAGCTACTAAAACTCATATTAATGAGTCTAATGAATTTCTCATTATGAAGCAGCCCAACAGATAGTAAGTCAACATATCTCTGTTTAGATGTAACACATCAGCCCCTCCCCTCAATGCTGGACTCAGCGAACTTGCAGCTGTTACATACACCGTTTCTAGCTAAACATCAAAATGCACTTCAAATTCATACATTATTAAAATGTGTTCAGGCAAAAGCAACCTTTTAGTAACAAGATAGATTTGACTTAGTGGCTGCAAGAATGGGCTGTGCACATTAGTGACACTCAGGATGCCCTGGGGTTGGGTGGGGCTTTGCTTGTGCATAGGGTAATCTAGTTAGGGCAACTCAGTGGTACCCCAGCAACAGCCATGCCATCCTCCAAAGACTCTGCAGATCCTGAGGGAACTGTCAGCATGGAATGGTCTGAAAAATCCTCATTCAAGTGACTGTGGTGAAGGAAACATTTGGGGTTTGGGGATAATTCCTGTTTCCCTTCGTACAATGTAGTCACCATAATGGGGGGGGGGCGTTTAAGTGTAAGCATATACTGCAGAACAGAGAATGAAGAAGGAACGGACCCACAGTACCATCATGTCACTGCTTGGGCAGAGCCTGGGGTGTTTTTGTACCTTGTTAAGAGTTATTTGTAAAGCTTGGGCTTTCTACAGATGGTTTCCCAATTTTGCCAACACCATTTGTTAAGGAGGCTGTCATTTCCCCACTTAACTGCTTTAATCTTGTCAAAAATCAGTTAAGCATAGGTAGATGGGTTGGTTTCTGGGTTCTCAATTCTATTCCGTTGATCTCTGTGTCTGTAACTGTACCAATATCACTGCCTTGACAACCTTGGCTGTGTAGTAGGAATTGAGTTCAGGGAGTGAGATGCCTTCTACCTTCTCTTTTTCAGTAATGTTTTGCTTCTCTGTGGCCTCTTCCCATTCCAGATAAGATTGGAAATTGCCTTTTCCATCTCACTGGAGAATAGAACTGGTATCTGTATTGGGATTGCATTGAATTTGTAGATGCTTCTCCTAGTTGCCTCTAATGCTGCTTCTCTCTGGGAGCTCATCTGCCAGGAGCCAACTGGATGACCCACTGTTAGAGCATCTTTTGTACTTCGCCTTTTTTTGTGGTTTAAATAGTCAGGCTTCTGGCCATGAGCCATTGGCTAATAGAGTTGAAGACTTTGGAGTTGAGCTATTTATAATGGCAGGAAGTTATCTGGCATTTTACTTGGTCACAGTTGATGTCTTAATCTCTAAGCAATTCAAATAAAGCCTCTGAAGTAAAGCATTCATTAGATGGCCTTCCAGTAATACTGTGGGAACATTGCATGCAGTGCTTTGGCCGTACCATCCTTTGAAAATGGCAGCTTCACAAATCCAACTCTGTTAATGACAAACTTGAGTTGTGACAAAGTGAGAAATAGATTTACAAATGACTTTTACTAGGGGTGTGGAAACAAAGGGTCTGTTTGGGAAGAAGTTTCACTTCTCCCCTCTCAAGACATGGAGATATGTCCCAGGATCCCAGAGGAGTAGAGACAGTGGAAACAGCGCTCTGAGAGGAAAGCCAGTCTTCAGCATTGGCAAGTGTGGATGCAACCAGAAATGCTGAGATGCCTCTCTGAAGCCAGAAGTTACTGGTGAGAGAAGTCAGCTTTCCGTTATATTCTGTATTTGAAGATGAAAGTATGGGTCACTTATCTATGCAGTAGACATGGTTAGGTATTTTATATAATTATATGTTAATGTGAACAATTTTTTATTATCTAGCTTATCTACTATGTGATACTCAAACCCCTGGCAAAAAAAAAGGTGGGAAGACTGGGGGACTTCTCCCATCCTCCGCAAGCTGTGAGTTGCTGCAAGAGGGTGTTCGGTTCTGATTGAGTTCAAGTTGCATGTGTACATTTGTTGTTGTTTGCTACCATTGAGTTGACCCCAACTCATGGAAACTCCCCAGAGCAAAGTGGAGCTCTGCTCAACCCTGACCATTCTGAGAACAGTGGTGGTTAGGACATTAGGAGTTAATACCCAGGCTTCCTTGCAGTCCAAAAGCTCTACTCAAACGTGGATAGCATCATACAGCACACAAGCCTCCCCTGGACAGGCCTGTGCCTAAGATGGACTGGCAAGCCTGGGCCCACCACTGCCACTAAAGGTTCATGGGATGTGGGAAGTGGGTTGCACCCTGACTGGGTGATTTACTATCGTGGATTAGGATTCACATGCCTTCTTTAGTGTTAGATTTGGGATGGGTCTTTCCTGTGCCTTCCATGTTGCAGTTACGAGAAATATCCTCTGGAGGATATGGTATGTTGCAGCAGCTCATCTCCCCAGGAAGGCCCTGTGCAGCCATACGAGTGGCTGGAAAGCCTTACCATTTTGCCCAGAAGCTGGGCCTCTGCTGCAGGGTTATGGAGAGCTCAGGGACACTTGGCTTCAACTTCTCATCCAACCTGTGTAGCATCAGCCCAGCACCCTCCTCTGTCACCAGAGTGGCAGCCAACAAGCTCTTACTTCACCTCCACAAGTGTCGTATGCTCCGTCACCCACACAGGGCCCCATTTATCCAAGCTTGCTTGCTAGAGTCCTAGCTTTGTGTGTGTGCCTTTCCTCTGTCCACATCAATACCAAGCTAGAAGGGGTAGGGGGGTGGGGTAGCTGCAAACCACAGAATTCAGGAGAAATGTGGGCCTGATAATTTGTCCTTTAAAAGGCTGCCAAAGCCCTGAAAGGAACTGTCTGTGAGAATGAAGAGCTTCCAGATTTGAAGGCACAGGCTGTGCAAGTTGAACTCGTTTGCATTGTGACATGGGAAATGCAAATGCTACTCAGGATAAGAAATTGCTGGGTTAGGGTTCTGAATGGTGAGTTAGTCCATCACTGAATGGAGGCATTGTGCCAAGCTACTGCTCCTTTGGACACACAGGAAGGACCTGTGCAGGAGTATGGTTCAGGGCCTGGCGAGGGGAGGAGGGATGGAATTGCCAAGTCATCATGAACTCCGGTGACCACATGTATTCTGGGGCAGCTGTAGATTGACAGTCTCTGTGGGTGGACTTGAACCTCTAGTTCTAGGATTCCTTTGTGGAGCCAAAAGTCATTCTTCATTATCTGGTAGGAAAAGTGAACATTTTAAAATGGATTTGAATGATTTTCTATGTTTAAAGATGTAAGTACTAACCACTTACTGATGCTATAGGCACGGCTATATATTTTATGTAATTATATATGAATATTAACTTTTATTATTTGGTTTATTATCTGCTATGTGGAACTCAAACATAGGCAATAAAAGCACAGGGGAACAACAGGAGACCTGTCCTGTCCTTGGGGCGCTTTCAGTTTCTGAGAGGGAGTGTATGGTTACCGTTGAGCTCAAGCTGAATGTGCACTTTTGTTGTTGTTGCCTACCATTGAAACCCTCCACACAACAGAGCAAACCTCTTCACTTTATATTCTATCTACGTCCATTCTGTGGTGGTGTGAACCTGTGAGTAAAAGAAGATGGGGCCAATTGTACTCCATTGCTGTGGAAGGAGAATGTGCTGCCTTTGAACCAGATGTGCTGGGGTGACTGTACACTCAACTTCATGTTCAGTGCCCTCCTGTGTGGCAGTTCCCATGTGGAAGCATTTACACCACAAAATGGCAAGTGCTACAAACCAGATCATTTTAGGGGTTTGGTTTATCAGTCTAACCCTCTACAGATGCCCAGGATCCTGTGGAGTCTGGCAGCTGTATGGCCCTGGACACATTGCTGACCAGTGTCTGAAGTCAGCACCCACCTCTGAGATTACTCCACAGGCTGACTCAGAGCTGATAGAACCCCATTCTCCCCCATCACCCCAAGTCATAGATAGCACCAATAGTACCCCACCTCCCTATACAAACTCCTTCCAGACCCATATCCCATGAGTCTCCCAGTCCCTCCTGAGTGATGTTACTAAGTGGTCCTGCTCCGGCCCCACCATTCTTGACAAAGCTGCATTGACAGGGCATATCCTGCCATTTCCTGCTCGTGTTGAATCCTTTTACCTAAAATATTTTTTTAAAAATTCATATAATCATTCACTTTTCCCCCTTTTTATATTAGTTTGCGTACAAAATTTGTATACATTGTTTCATTCACTTTCTTTTTAGTACAGTTTTTATTTTATACTGGTTTACTTACAAAGTTCGTATCATTGTTTTCCACACCAGATCTTTCCCATTTCCCTTACCCAACCCTCCCTCTACCCATCAAATTGTGCGACCCTTCGATTACCCCCTGCCCACTACCCATCCTCACTGCTCTGCTCCCCCTTTGGTTCTTCATACCTGCTCTACAATAATGATCTTATACAGTATTTGTCCTTATGAGACTGACTATCATTCACTTTTATACACTCTTTCATTTGCATTATTTCATTTGTACAGTCATTTATGTGCTTTGTGTAATTAATTCCTCTTGATGTATGACTTTTATCATCCGTTTCACCAGGTCCTCATTGTGCCTTGCCTATTCCTTCTTATCTCCTTATCCATACAATCCAGCATGCTGGAGTCTGGAGGACACTACACGGAGTGAAGTCGGCAGGCACAACAGGGCAAAGACTGCCTGCAAACAGGAGGGCCACAGGAGGAGGGGCAACAGAGGCAGAATGTGTAGGCAAGTAACACTGTAAAGATCAAGGTGGGTGAGGGAAAGAGAGGGAGAAGGACAGTGTGACAAATTAGAAAAAAAAAAAAAGACAGCAAATAGGAACAAGATATGCATAACTGCTCACAAGGGATGAGGAGAAGGGCTGTGGAAGAAGAACGAGGACATCACCGAAACAAAGCTTCTTTCCTTCGACCCCACAGAGCTCCCACGCAGATCATCTGATCTGTGCTTAGTGATCCTCTGCCCCCATCACAACACTCCCACTACTGAGGAAACCAGAAATCCTCAGCACATCACGTCTTGGCCCATGCAGCACGCTGTGCCTGGACGAAATGCCTGCCCTTCTCTTCTGATGCTGGTGGAATCTGTGGAAACCAGACCTTTCTGAACACAGTAGGCAGCAATTTGTGTGCCTCCCTAGCTCCTTCAAATCTCCCATCTCATGTACCCTGCAGCTCCCACTCTGGCTGAGGGCCTCTTGTCACATTCTGCTGGTTGCCTGACTCCCCACTTCTGACCAAGCTTGCTCACCTTTGTGATCCACCGTCACATCTCTTCTAGCCTCTTGGCTGGGTTACTTGCCAAGGGGGGAAAAATAATAACCAAAATGTAATATTTCTGTAAAGACGCGTTGGGACATTCAGGTTTTAGGTGAAAGCCATCAAGCTGTTTTCAGTGTAAGGACAAGAACTTAACTTCCCTCACCACAAAGAATAAGTAGCAGGCCTGGAGTTTTTCCTCTGAGGATCGTGGAGGAGGTATTAAGTTCCAAACACTGTGTATGTGTTACTTCCTTTACTGTGAGATGAGTACTTCTGACCCAGTTGAACGATAAATGACATGCCCAAGGTCGTAGAACTAACAAATGATGGACCCAAAATACACACCAGATAAACCTTTTTCCAAAGTCCAGATTTAGAGAGTAAAAATTCAAGAAACCATGTTGTGCATCTACTTGTCAGGAATATTTAAGAGCCTCAACTTTCTATAGACTGCCAGGAGATGTCAGCTCTTGGCACTGATGGGGTGCTTTCAGAGCTGTAGGAGCATGTTGACCTCATAAATAGGGTATCTTAAATTTTTCTTTCGTGGTAGGGGCTTTTTTCCTAATATTAAAAAAAATTCAATATAATGCAGTAATTTTTTTTCTGAATGCATGCTATGCATTGAGAAGAGTTCCAGTTGCCCTAATTAAGTTGCATGAGACTAACACTCTCACAGATTATGTATTTTGGGCAAAGTAGGGGAAAATCTCACAACAAACAAAAACATCTGTTTGAAGAACTGGAGAGTTACCAAAATCAGAAATTGGAGGAAAAGACATTGAATGCTTGTGAAAAGGGTGCCTTTGCTCTTCCCTGGAAGGTACCCTCTAGGCCACAGGATATAGGTGGTCAGAACTGAAGCAGAAAGCTTAGGGTGGCCAAAGCCAGCCGTGTGGGAGAAGGGAACCCCTATAAGGTGAGTGACACAGGAGAATCCCAACATCGCATATAAAATCCCTTCCCAGCCTGTTTACTCCTGTGCTACCTCTGTCTGGGGAAATCCAAAGAACCAGCTGACAGCAACTACCCAAAGACTGGAAGAGCTTATCCAAGATTTCAGCACAAAGTTTGGTGCAGAATTCCACCAAGTTGTAGAGACCTCATTAACACCTTGAAATTTGTATTTTAAATCATTAGTCCATTTATCAGGAGTAATGATTTATCCTAAGCCCAAAGAAAAAAGATATTTTCCTTAAAAAAATGTAGAAACTAAAAAAAAACCAAGATGATCAGCCAGGAATTTAACAAAATCAACACTTACCAGAAGAAGATAACAGAATCCGGAGTCTGAACAACTGACAGTCTGCAATGTTCAGTATTTCCCTGTCAGTTAAGCTTTTCTGATGGCGTTGGGTAGTGTTTTTATCAGTTTACATCTTTTAAGTGCTAGCATTTACCTGGGGGCTTCTTGTCAAGATCTGCTGGGTAGCTGTCTCACCAAACTGGTTTACTATACAAAAATAGTAACCTTGGTTTCTGAGGCTTTAGATCTTTATGGGAGGATATTGCCCATCTTTTGTCAATGGACCTAATGAACTTGAACCACTCACCTTTTGTTTAGCAACTCCACATGCTACCAACCCACCAGGGCTCTTCTGCAGGTACAGAAACAGAAATCACATACAGTTAAGCGAAAAGTCAGTCAACAGAAATAGACCTTGAGCTGCCCCAGGTGTTTACATTTCAGGCAAGATTTTCTTTCTTCTCTCCTTAAATTTTTATTTTATATTGGTTTGCATACAAAATTCCTGTACAAAAAAATTCACGTACAAAAATGGTGCAACCACTATGGAAAGTGTTTTCTCAAATAGTTGACAATAGAAATACCATTTGGCCTAGCAATGTCAGTGCTAGGAATATATCGTAAAGAAACCAGCCTGCCCTCTAAACAGATATATGCACACCCATGTTTATTGCTGTGTTATTTACAATAACAAAGAGATGGAAGCAACTCAAGTGCCCATCAACAAATGAATAGATAAAAACCCAATGGTGTATTCATACAATGGAATACTACACAGCACTGAAAACAAGTGAACTCATAAAACATTACACAGCGTGGGGGAACCCAGAAGACATCATGCTGAGTGAAATACCTCAGTTAAAAAAGGACAAATACTGCATAGCATCATTGTCATAAAGCAGGTCTGACATGGGGGCTGGGAGGAGAATAGGATAAGAGTGGATAGACAATGACCATTGTTGCATTGGAACAAATGAAGGAAAGAACTATTTAAAAGGAATATATAATTAGGCATTATATGTATGACAAAAGCCCAGGATAAGAGGTACATCATTGCAAAGAGGATTGGGGGTAGGTGGAGGTAGGTAATTGTGCAAAAATCAATGAATATTTCTTTTTTAAAAGAAGTGAGCTGGGGGCAGGGGGCGGGAGGAACAGAGGGTAAAATGAGCAACAATAAATGAATGAAAATGTGACTTCTCTAAACATTCATTTAAAATTTTTTTAAAACAGCAGAATTAATATACTTGTGTTTCACACATTCTTTCATTCACATTGTGTTTTATACAATCATTCTCACACATTGTGTTTTATAAACTTAAACCTGATTGAATTATGCTCATCATTTCCTCATTTTTTAAATTTTTTTTTTTTTATTTTGTGTGTGTGTACCGTCAAATCAGATCTGACTGGTACAGGAGGAGATTGCTCCTCCTTCTCCGGCAGAGCATCTGGTGGATTCAAACCGTGTACCTCTGGGATTGCAGTGCAGCTTTTTGCCACTAGTCCACCAGAGCTCCCCCATTTCCTCATCTTTTCAGGTCCCTACAGGATCTTTCCCATTTCTATTACCCACTCCCTCCACCCACCAAATTGTGCAATGCTGTGATATTTCCCTGCCTATCCTCACCTCTCTGCTCCCACGCTTTCCTCCCTTGGCCCCCATACAAGTTATTAATTCTACTTCTACAATAATGGTCCCCTGCAGTATTTGTCCTTATGAGACTAAGTTCACTCAACATGATGCTTTCCAGATTCTCCCAAGTTGTGTAGTATTTTTATTTAAATCTTTCCTACTGAGTGCTGCGTAGTATTCCATCATTCAGATAAGAATTTTAAAGCATCTATTTTAAAGGTTTAAAAGTGGGAAAAAAATGCACCACAAGATAAAGGTAAATAACCCAATTGCAAAATGGGCACAGGATATGAACAGACACCTCACCAAAGAAGCCATTTAGATGGCGACAAACACATGAAGAAATGTTCCAAATCCCTAGCTCTAAGAGAGATGCAAATCAAAACAACTATGAAATACCATCTCACCCCAGTAAAAATAGCAAAATTCAACAGAGGAGCAAACAACAAATGCTGGGGAAGTTGTGGAGAAACTGGGACCCTTATTCCCTGTTGGTGTAAGTGTAAAATGGTGCAACCACTTTGGAAGGTGATACAGTGCTTTCTCAAAAAGTTAGAAATAGAAATACCATTTGAACCACAATTCCACTACTGAGAATATACCCTAAAGAAATTAGAACTGCCACCCAAGCAGATATATGCACACCCATGTTTATTGCTCTGTTGTTCGCAATAGTAAAGAGTTGGAAACAACCCAAGTGCCCATCAACAAACGAATGAATAGGGAAACCATGATAGATTCACACAATGAAATATTGTGAATTCAGCACTGAAGAACAAAGAACTTGTGAAATATTATATAAAATGAGTGGCCCTGGAGAACATTATGCTGAGTGGAATATCTCAGTCACATAAGGACAAATACACCATAATGCCACTGTTATAAAACAGGACTGACATCAAGGTTACAGGGGTGGGGGGACTAAGAACAAAGGGGATAAATAATGTACACTGCATTGAAACAGATGAGCGAGAGAACTGCTTAGATGGAATACACGATTAAGTATTATTTGCATGAAAACAGTCCAGAATAAGAGCTGCATGGTAAAGTGGACTGGGTGGGGGAAATGGTATAACAAATTTTTTTTTCCAAAGAAAAAAATGAACTGAGGAGGAGGGGTGACCAGGGAGGAAAATGTGCAACAATAAGTGAAGGGAAATCCATGTTCTCTATAAACTTTCATGAAAATTTCAATTTTTTTAAAAAAAGAGTAACTACAACTGCTAAGAGAAGAGAGAAAATTGGAATCTATGTGCTTCATTCTTAGAGATTTAATAAGTTATAAAGGTATCTGTAGATCAGCTATTAAAAAAAAGAAATGATGATATATGATGTATATTAACTGAGAATGAGAAAAGTAACTTTATGGATATCCTGGAAGAAATAATACATGAAATGAATTCATGGGGTAAACTTTATGCCTTAACAAAAATTGCAAACAGTTTTTCTTCTTGTTATTTAAATATTAAAGAATAGGCAAACTAAAGCTGTTCAAGAAAAAAACATGGAGAAAATAGAAATTACCAATATCAGGAATTAAAATGAGGACTACTGATCTAAAGTCATAAAAAGAATAATAAGCTAATATTACAATTACACTGGTAACAGTATAATCCTTAAAGAACACAATAAAACTAACACAAGTAAAAAAGTAAAATGAATAGTTCTGTATATAATGAGTGGCATCCACTTCCTAAACCACATATGGAAGCTCTATGAACTTGTGGAAATGGTGATAGTTATCAAAAGACTTCAGGACTTTTGCTCATAGAGTCACTATGTGATGTGATCAACTTGAAAGCAATCATCAAAATAGGCAACGAGGAGGTAAAATTATCCCTCTATGCTGATGACATGATAGTATACTTAGAAAACCCTAAAGACTCAGCAAGAAAACTATTGGACGTAG
>NW_006400022.1:3667642-3668412 GCF_000299155.1 Elephantulus edwardii | reverse complement strand
GAAAAAAAAAGAAAGCAATCATCAACAACAACAGTGACATATAAGTAATTTAACCTGTAGGCAAAACTACGAGTAAGAAAAAACTGGTTCATATTTCTTCATTGGTGAATTCTATCAAACATTTAACAACAACGTAGAGCTACAATGGACTAGTGGAGAGAAAGTTTTGCTACCAAGCCCAAAGTGGATGATTTTAATCTGCAGCCCTCAGGCCTGGTTCAAATTGTATTTTTGTCAAACTTTCTTCTAGGTGGTATAGGACTCGTCTGTGTGCTTCTGTACCGAGGTAACTTGTGGTCCCTGTGAAGCTGAACACTGTGACACTGCGATAACGGTTACCCATGGTGGAAAGTGTTTAGTGGAGCTTCCCAATTAAGACAAGCTTGGAACAAAGAGTGGCATCCACTTCTGAAATGGCTTGCCTCCAGAAACTTTATGAACAGTGTCTTTCGTTCATAGGGTCGCTATGAGTCATCTTCAACTCAACAGCACCTAACAACAACAATATCAAACATTTAATGAAGAAATAATGAGTCTTACAGAAATTCTTCCCAGCTTATTTCCCAGTTTGGTTTTTAAGGCCAGAAAAACTCCAGTAGCAAGATCTGATAAAGTTGTCATAGGAAAGGAATATCCCTAATCAGTAACTTGTGTGAACATCTACCAAAAATCCTATATAAAATTGTGGTTGTTATGTGCCGTTGAGTCACCTGCGCTTCATAACGACATACAACAGCCCTCAACCGTGCTCTATTCCTTGGCCAATCTTA
>NW_006400022.1:3664803-3665872 GCF_000299155.1 Elephantulus edwardii | reverse complement strand
ATGGGAAAGTCGGCTGTTAGGGACCTCTCCAGGGTACTGGAGAGAAATGATGTCACTCTGGAGACTAAGGTGAGTCTGATACAGGCTATGGTCTTTGTAGTCACTTGTTATGCATCAGAGAGTTGGACAATGACTAAGAAGGATAGAAGGAGAACTGATGCCTTTCAGCAGTGGTGCTGAAGAGTATTGAATGTACCATGGACTGCCAAGAAAACAAACAGATTCATCCTGGAGAATGTTAAGCCAGGCTACTCCTTGGAGGCAAAGATTCTGGGGTTTCGTCTGACATACTTAGGACATGTTGTAAGGAGGGACAGGTCCTTGGAGAGGGACATCATGCTTGAGAGGGTAGGTAGGGTAGAGGGACAGTGCAGGAGGGGAAGACCCTCTATGAGGTGGATTGATTCAGTGACTGGGGTAATAGGGATGGGTATGTCAGAGGCAGTGCAATTGGCACAGGATAGAGCAGGGTTTAGGGCTGTTGTACATAGGGTCGCTATGAGTCGCAAGCAACTCGATGGCACATAAAAACAGAAACATATAGTTTGAAAAGATATGGAAATAGGATACATCCTTGGGGTACACTCTTCCCAGTTTTGAACTATGCAGTGTTTCCTTGCTCTGTTCTGACAACGGCCTCCTAGTTCAAGTATAACAACAGTAGAAATGTTAAAAAAGTCAGTAGAATTTCTCTCCTTACTAGGAAAATTAGAAAATTTTATCATCTTACAGATACAGGAAAAGCGTTTGACCAAAAACAATAATAATTTTAACTCAACAAGTAAGAATAGGAAGAAACTCCTTCAGTTTAAAGAAAATTAAAATTTTAGAAAGCGTAGTTTTTTAAACAAAAATCTAGCAGCTTACCTTATGCCTAATTACTTAAAACTGTCTTGCTAGTCCATTTCCTTGCCTCTGCTAATCATCCACTTTCTCAAGCACAATATTCGTCTCCAGCCATCCTGATGTTGTTGTTGTTGTTATGTGCCGTCGAGTCGTTTGCGACTCGTAGCGACCCTATGCACAACAGCCCTAAACCCTGCTCTATCCTGCGCCAACCGCACTGCCT
>NW_006400022.1:3632494-3642349 GCF_000299155.1 Elephantulus edwardii | reverse complement strand
AACTCCTAGTTTTGTTGATAGTTTCAATTGTTTTTCGGTTTTTTATTTCATTTATCTCTGCTCTAATTTTTATAATTTCAGTTTTTTTAGAGGGTGTCAGATTTTCTTGCTGTTCTTTTTCAATTTGTTGGAGATGTTGGGTTAGGGAGTCAATGGTCAATTTTTCCTGCCTTTTGATGTGTTTGCTTATTGTATGTTATTGCTGTTGTTTGTTGTTGTTGTGGAGCTGGTTTTTTTAAAGAGTCAATAAAATTGACAAAGCACTGGCAAACTTAACAAAAGAAAAAAAAAGACAGAAGGCACCAATAACACAATTAAGAAATTATAGAGGTGATATAACAGAACCAGAAGAAATTAAATCTTCAATATCAGAATACTGTGAAAAGCTATACTCTGATAAATTTGAAAACCAAGAAGAAATGGACAAATTCTTTGAAACTCATACCCTACGTAGATTGACAAGGACAGATATAGAATAGTTGAACAGACCCATCACAAAAGAAAAAAATGAAAAGGTCATAAAAAGACTTCCCCATAAGAAAAGTCCTGGACCAGATGGCTTCACAGCTGAATTCTACCCAACATTTAGAGAGGATCTATCACCATTTCTACTTAAATGTTTTTTTTTAAAAGAAGGGATACTCCCAGAATCATTCCATAAAACAAGCATAACCCTAATACTAAAACCAGGCAAAGATATTACCAAGAAAGAAAACTACAGACCAATATCTCTCATGAATATAGATGCAAAAATCCTTATCAAAATCCTAGCCAATAGAATTCAAATGCACAAAAAAAAAATAATTCACCATGACCAAGTGGGATTCATAACAGGTTGCAAGAATGGTTCAACAGAAGAATAACAATCAACGTAATTCACCATATTAACAAAATAAATAATAAGAACCATATGATCTTACTAATTGATGCAGAAAAGGCATTTGACAAAATTCAACACTGCTTCCTGGTTAAAACACTCTGCAAAATTGGTATAGAACTGGATTTCCTCAACATAGTGAAAAGTATATATGCAAAGCCAAGAGCCAATATCATTCTCAATGGAGACAGACTAAAAATATTTTCCTTTTGAACAGGGACCAGACAAAGATATCCCCTGTCACCATTTCTATTCAATATTGTACTGGAACTACTTGGTAGGGCAACACAACAAGAGAAGGAAAGAAGGCATCCAGATCAACAAAGAAATGGTTAAAATATTGCTTAATGCAGTATATGATGGTGTACATAGAAAACCCCAAAGACTCAACAAAAAACCCTTAGAGATAGTAGGCCAATTTAGTAGAGTGACAGGATATAAGATCAATATCCAAACATCAGAGGGATTCCTCTACAGTAACATAAAGAATTAAGAGAAGGAAACCAAGAAAGCAATACCATTTACAATAGCCAACCACAAACTGAGATACTTGAGAGTGAACCTAACTAGAGATACAAAAGACCTAAACAAAGAAAACTACAGAATATTTTTGCAGGACACAATAAAAGAACTGAAGAAATGTGAAAATGTGCCCTGTTCATGGATAGGAAGATTCAATATTGTGAAAATGGCAATTCTACCCAAAGCAATCTACGTATTCAATGCAATCTCAATACAGATACCAAATTCATTTTTCCAGGAGATTGAAAGGGGAATTGTCAAGTTTTTTTGGATAGGAAAGAGACCACAAATAAGCAAAACACTTATGAAAAACAAAAATGAAGTGGGACGTACAGCATTTCTTGACCTCAAAACTATACAGCAGTAGTAACCAAACCAGAATGGTACTGGTACTATGACAGGCACATAGACCAATGGAACAGAATTGAGAACCCAGAAATAGACCCAGCTACCTATGGTCAACTGATATTTGACAAGGAAATAAAATGGGGAAGTTAAAACCTCTTTATCAAATAGTGCTGGCAAAACTGGACTGCTACCTGCAGAAAGCTCGCCATACACAAAAATCCACTCAAGGTGGATAAGAAAGAGACTGGAGGGTAAAGCCAAAATCCATAAAGTTCATAGGAGACAAACTGGGATCAAGCTCAGAAGTCTTAGTCTAGGGAATAAAGAAACTGCCAAATACAGCCAGAAATGTACAGTCTGAAGAGGATAAAGTTGACAAATGGGACTTTATAAGATTAAATCCCTGTGTTCATCAGAAACTTTTTCCAACAGGGTGAAAAGAAAACCTACTGACTGGGAACAAACATTTGGCAATACCATCTCAGACAAGAGTCTCGTAACAAAAGTTTACAGAATACTCCTGGGCCTCCGCAAGAAAACCCAACTACAAAATGGGCAAAAAACATGGAAAAAATGTTCACACAGGAAGATATTCGAATGGCAAACATACATATGAAGAAATGCTCCAAATCGCTGGTAATAAGAGAGATGCAAATCAAAACCATCTTACTCCAGTAGCAGTAGCAAAGTTTAACAGGACAGCAAGTAATGTTGGAGAAGATGTGGTGAGATAGGAACCATTTTACATTGTTAGTGGGATTGTACAATAGTACAACCACTCTGGAAGGCAGTTTGGTGCTTCCTCAAAAAAGCTGAACATAGAAATTGCATATAACCTGGCTATTCCATTGCTTGGAATATATCTCACAAAAATGAGAACTTAGGTGCCAATGGAAACTTGTACACCAATGTTCATAGGAGCATTATTTACCATCGCAAGAACATACATGGAAACAGCCGAGATGTCCAACCACAAACGAAGGGATTGAGAGGTTATGGTACATTCATGCAATGGAATACTACGCAGCATGCAGGAGCAATGATTTTGTAAATTTCTACCTAACTTGGGAGGGACTGGAGAGCAATTTGTTGAGTAAACTAACTCTGTCCCACAAGGAGAAATACTGTATAAAACCATTTTTGTAGAATGAGCCTGAGGATCCAAGGCAGGAGGGGGATAGGGTGGAAATAAAAGGGTGAGGATGGAGGTGTATGGTGTTAATCATAGGGTTGCACAATTCTGTGGGTGGGTGGAGTGAAGGAAATATGAAAGATCTTTTGTGAAAAGCAATGTATTCAAACTTTGTAAATAAGAATTTTTCTTTTAAAGCATGTATCTGTTCATTCTCTTGGCCATTCCTGGGATGATCAGTGCTCTTCTCCAGCATCTCAGCTCAAAGGCATCAATTCTTTATCTGTAATCCTTATTTATTGTCTAGGTCTTGGATGCATAGCTAGTAACTGGAAAGTCTATGGCTTGAATCAGACACATTTTAGTCCTCAAATTGACATAATTATTCCTCAATAATTTTGAAAGGTCCTAACTGCAGATTTTCCCAGTGCAATGCATCTCTTTATTACCTGACTGTTGATACCAAGGGTGTTAATTGTGGATCCAAGCAAGATGAAACTGTTGACAGTTTCAATCTCCTCTCCATCCATTATGACACTGCATATTGGTCCAGTGGTAAGAATCTTTGTTTTCTTGATATTGAGATGCAATCCATTCTGAAGGCTGCATTCCTTGATCTTCTGCCACAAGTGTTTCAAGTCCTTCTCACTTTCAGCAAGTAACATTGTGTTGTCTGCATAATGCAGGTTATTGATATGCCTTCCTCCAATCCTGATGCCACATTCCTCTTCATAGCTTCTTGGATAATTTGCTCAGCATATAGTTTGAACAGGTATGGAGAAAGAATACAACCCTGGTGCATTCCCAATTCCAAACCATGCAGTGCTCCCCGGCTCTATTCATACAACAGCATCCTGGTTCAGGTATAGGTTCCACATGAGCACAATCAAGTGCTCTGGTATTCCCATTTTTCTCAATGTCAGCTACAACTTTTCTTGATCCACACAGTCAAAAGCCTTTGAATAATGAATAAAGCACAAATAGACATTCTTTTGTCATTCCTTACTTTCAACCAGGATCCGTATGATATCAGCCGTGATATCCCAGGTGCCCCAGCATCTTCCAAAGCTTGAACTTCTGGAATTTCCTTATCTATGGACTGTTCCAGCTGTTTTTGAATGATCTTTAGTATTATTTTGCTTGCATGTGATATCAATGATATTGTTCGATAATTTCCACATTCAGTTGAATCGCCATTCTTGGGAATGGGAACAAATATGGATTTCTTCCAGTCTGTTGTCTAGACAGTCATCCTTCAAATTTTTTGGCATAGACTGCATCTGTTAATTGAAATAAGTCAATTGGCATCCTACTGATTCCTGGGCCTTGTTTTTATGCCAATGCCTTCAATGCAGTTTCTACTTTCTCCTTCATTTTCAATGGCTCCTGTTCATATGGTACTTCTTGAAATTTTTCAGTGTGAATCAATTCTTTCTGGTACTGTGACTCTGTGTATTCCCTCTGTCTTCTTTCGATGTGTTTTACTTTTGTTTTGGTTTCTTGATGCTCCAGTGCGAGTCTCTTCTGACATTCATTTTGATTTTTTTCTTTCTCCTCTGTTTTTGTAAAGAACTTTTGCTTTCTTCATGGGTGATATACTTGATATCATCCCACAACTCATCTGGTCTTCTATCATTGGTGTATAATGACTCAAACCTATTCTTAGGATTTACCGCTCTACTGAAGTGCAAATACTATTGCAATAGCTCACAGAACACACACAACTATACTCATCATTGTGGATTATATTAGGGAAATTAACAGGAAACAATTTCAATTGGCAGAAGGCTACAATTTCTCCATCAGGACAGCTTCCAAAGCATGCTTTACAGGTCTTTCAGCTTCGTTGTTTTAGGCCAGTGTTACAAAGCCCTGCCAGTTATGGTGTCTCCCCCACCCTAGTCCTCCAACAAACTCGAGGGAGGGATCTTAGTTTTGTTTCTGTAGGGTAGTAATCCCAAGGTCAGCTCTCTCTCTCATCTCCTGTGTCTCTGGCCCCTAAAGGTGCACTGTATTATCTTGCTTCTTCTTTGCTGGTGGTGAGATTCTCAAAATTTGCCCCTGAATCTACTCAATTTAGTGCTGAGACCAACCAATCCCCTTTTCAATAGGCTATTCACATATTCCTGCCCATTCACATGGCAAAGTCAATGGCTAGGAAAGCCATTTTGGACAATAAACTCTTAACACCACAATACCTTACACCAAATTAAAAAAATTAATTCAAAATGGATGAAAGACCTATTGTTCTGATAGAGACTGGGAAACCTTTGAGACTATGGCCCTAAGACACCCTGCTGACCTAGGACTACAGCCTCTCTTGGAGATGGCATTTTGTCTGAACAATAGAAAGGCCAATAACATTAACAATAAGGCCCAAAAGGAATGTGTTCCTACAACAATCAATTATGCAAGATAGAAAGGCAACATTTTCCTAAAATCAAAGATGAGAAGGCAGGCTGGGGTAGAAATCTAGTTAAAAGGAAACAGGGAGCCCAGAATTGAAGGGATGTACATGTTTCTACGAGGTACCAAGTCCTTGGAGAAGGAAGTCATGCTTGGGAGAGTGGAGGGAAGACCCTCAACAAGATAAATTGATTGAATGACTGGGGTAATGGGGGTAGGTGTATCAGAGACAATAAGATTGGCACAGGATAGAGCAGGGTTTAGGATTATTGTATGGGCTATGAGTCACATGCAATCCGATGGCATAGAGTAACAGCTACAACCACCCTACACTCTGGAGCACCATGAACCAACCACAAAGTGGGAAACCAGTTCTCTCTATAAACTTTTATCTAAAGTAAAACAATTGAAAACTAAAGAAAAATGTGTTTATTTTTTTTTTTTTTTAAAAAAAAGGTTTCAAGTTCTTCTTCATTATCAGTCTGGACTTAGAGAAACAGAAACCACTCTAATAATATAAAGGGGAAAAAAGTCTTAGACAGGAAATTAGTGGTGTTGGGTGATGTCAGGCTGGTTGTGACTCACCGCAATCTCCTGCATAAGAGACCAAATTGCTGCCTGTTCTGCATCATCCTCACAATGCTCAGCATGCATGTGTCCACTGCTGCAACCACTCTGTCAGTTGTCTCACTGAGGGCCTTCCGGGTTTTCTTTCCCCATTGATCCTGTTTTTCCAATCATACTGTCCTCTTCCAGGGACAGGACCCTCCTGATAACATGTCTAAAGTATGAGAGGCCAAGTCTCCTCATTTTCACTCTAAGGAGCATTCTGGCTCTTCCAGACAGATTTATTCTAGGCATGAAATCAGGGGCTTACAATTTTATTGTAAAGGTGGGAGGAAAAGACATTGCCATTCTGGATTGTTACCCAGAGCAGCAGCTTTTCCCCTGAGCCTTAACCAGCCACATTGAGTCTCAAGGACCAGCACTGCCCCATATCTGCCTTTTGGCCTCATGAAGGAATGGAACAGACACCAGAACATTGCCATAAAGAAAAAACAACACCACGACTTTGTTTGCAGTCGACGAGTGGGGGAGGGAATTACGACAATGATTCTAGGATTCTAGTCTCTAAACTAGAGTACACTGTGAGTGTCTCCCCGCACCTCAACTCCATGCACAGGAACATCATGTGGACAGCTTGACTGAAACCAACAGTGAGTATCTCCACTAGACTACGCAATCACAAGACTACAGTCACAGCAAGTTTTATCTGCTTCCTTGCTTTCTTTCTTTCTTCCTGTATTTATTTAAAAAGGCATTTCATGGATGTATTTCACACTATTATTCATTCACATTATGTTTCATACAATCATTCCCAATAGTTATGTTTTATAAAATTAATCATTGGACCTTGTCCATCATTACCCTGTCTTCTTAGGTCCTACTGGATCTTTCCCATTTCCTTCATCTCCTCCCTACACACACCAAATTGTGCAAACCTGTAGTTTTGCCCCTACCCATCCTCACCCCTCTGCTCCCACCCCTTCCACCTTAGGGTCCTCATAGATGTTTTACTAGTTATCCTTCTATTTTTACAATAATGATCCTATGCAGTATTTGTCCTCATGATACCTAGTTCACTCAGTATAATGCTCACCAGGATCTCCCGGGTTACATAGTAATTTTAAAATCGTTGCTCCTGAGTGCTGCATAGAACCAATTATTACATATTTGCCAGCAACCCACTGGGTAGAACCAAAACCTTATCTGGAATTGTAACTACAAGAGAGGCAGGAAATGCAGTTGTTTGAAGGAATGCTAAAGGAAGTGGAAAGAAGGCTGCTTGCCAAGCCATCATCCCTTACAACAGACTTTTAGAGTATAGATAAACTCATTCATGGATGAGATGATGCTGCCAGAGTGTTGATGCAAGATTTCTTGACATAAATTGCTTTTGAGCATATGTCAATATTCATTAGCTCTCAAGCAGGGGAACTGGCAAGGTGACAAAATAGAGAAGCTCATGTAGAGATAAATATTGTATAAAGCCATTATTGTAGAATGAGTGTAAGGATCCAGGAAGGGTTGGAGAGGCTGGAAGCAGAGGGATGTGGATGTGCAGGGAAAAGGGGGGTTTAATCATTGGGTTGTACAATTTAATGGGTGTGTGGGGTGAGAGAAATTGAAAGAATTTGTTCAAATTTGTATTTGAATTTTGTAAATAAAATAGTAGAAAAATTAAAAAATTAAAAAATAGAGAAGATGGAAACTGTTCATTTGTATATCCAGAAGAAAAGAATGCTTATAAGCAGCTAATTAAGAAAAGAGGCTGCTAATAAGGTTAAGATTATGGTTTTGTTTAACATGACCATTAAAACATCATGTCCGTATCAGCTAGAATAATATTTGAAGAACAAGGATTGTGGAGACAGTTTATGGAGAAGCCAACTAACAAGAAACACATCCAAGACTTGCTGCATCTGTGACTGTTAATTAGACATACACTGTTGCACTGTTGCACAGTTTCCTGTCTCAGCATTGCTGGATAAGAGTCAGTCAGCCCGAAGGCGGCAAGTGTGCCAAGCAGAGGTCAGAGCAAAGCAGAGGCAGCCAAGCCTGCCTGGCCTCCCACATTCCTCACCAACTCCTGTCCCAGCGAACTGTGAACAGCAGCTGTCCAGTTTTTTATTTCATAATAATTTTTTTTTCTATTTCACAACAGCCAAATATAACCCAAGTGTTCACTGACAGAGAACGGGTTAAGTAAATTACAATGCATCTATCCAGGGCCCTAGGCTCTATATCATTCGGTCATACTGGCTCTCATAGTGAAATACTACGCAACCATAAAAACAAAAAAAGACAACTGTAGGGATAAGCTGCACAAGAGATGAACTTCTTTACAGAGCATTGGGCATGATTGCTGCTGTTTGGTCTAAAAGCTGTAAAACCCAGCAGCACCAGTTGTTGTTCGGTGAACTGTGACTCACAGTGGCCTTGGTGTCAGTGGAACTTTGCTGACAATTGGGGAAACCAGTATTGGCAGGATCAAAACCTTTTTTTGATAATTGGGGGCAGTTAATATTGTCAGGGCTGAGAACTTGGGAACACTGTTCTGGAACTATGAGGCTCAAGGCTGAGGTGCCTGCATACACATTTCAGGCGCTGTCTGGATTAAAACACTTTGACTCCCCAGTATGGTTCTCTGTGGTCTGTGAGCTATCACATCAGATTTTGGACCCAGCAAAGCAGTAAGATGGGTGGCAAGATGAGTAGAAGGAGACAGGGGAACATGTCTGATCTCATGAGAATTTGCAATCTCTATGCTGAACAAATAATTCAAGAAGCTTGACTATGTGAAGAAGAAGTGGCATCAGGATTGGAGGAAGACTCACCTACAATCTGCATTATGCAGATGATACAACCTTATTTGCAGAAATTAAAGAAGACTTAAAACAGTTACTCAAGATGATCAAGAATACAGCCTTTAATATTGGAATATTATGAAACACTATGCTCAAACAAATACGAAAACCCAGAGGGAATGGACAAATACTTAGAAGTTCACAACCTACCTAAACTGACACAAATCAAAATTGAACACTTGAACAGACCCATTACAAAAGAAGAAATTGAAAAGGGAATAAAATAACTTTCAGCCAAAAAAGTCCTGGACTAGACGGCTTTACAAGTGAATTTTATCAAACATTCACAGAACTGTCACCATTCCTACATAAACTACTTCAGGAAATAGAAAAAGATGAGATTCTTCCAGACTCATTCTATGAAGCAAATGTATCCTTGATACCAAAGCCAGAAAAGGACAACCACCAAAATAGAACACTATAGGCCAGTATCTCTCATGAACATAGATGGGAAAATCCTGAATAAAATACTGGCCAATAGAATCCAATGACACATTAAAAAAAATCACCATGACTAAGTGGGATTCATAACCAGTTTAACATAAGAAAAACAATCAGTGTAATTCATCACATTAACAAAGCAAAGAACAACAATCAAATGATACTATCAATTGATGCAGAAAAGACCTTTGACAAAATTCAGCACTCTTTTCTGATTAAAACATTCAACAAAATAGGATTAGAGGGAAATTTCTTCAACATATTAAAAAGTATATATGGAAATCCGAGAGCCAACATTCTTCTAAATGGAGAGAGGTTAAAGGCATTTTCTTTAAGAACAGGTCTAGGCAAGGATGACCACTATCACATCTCTTATTCAATATTGTATTGGAAGTCTTAGTGATAGCAATAAGCCAAGAGAAGGAAATAAAAGGTATTCAAATTGGCAAAGAGGAGGTAAAATTACCTCCCTATGCAGATGATATGATAGTATACTTAGAAAACCCGAAAGATTCAGCAGGAAAACTACTGGAGATAGTTGACCAATTCAGCAAAGTGGGAGGATACAAGATCAACATACAAAAATCAGTTGGATTTCTCTACAGCGACAAAAAGAATACAGAGCGGGAGCCAAGAAAAACAATACCCTTCACAATAGCTAATCACAAGATTAAATACTTGGGAGTAAATGTAACCAGAAG
>NW_006400022.1:3587215-3608977 GCF_000299155.1 Elephantulus edwardii | reverse complement strand
CTTCAGCTTGAATTTGCATATGAGTAGTTGGTGGTCTGTCCCACCATTAGCACCCAGCCTTGTTTTCACGGCTGATATTGAGCTTCTCCAGCGAATTTTTCCACAAATGTAATCAATTTGATTCCTACGCATACCATCAGGTGAAATCCATGTGTATAGCCTGTGTTTAACAGATTATAGATCTCTTCCAGTGAGTGGTATAATGCTGAACAGATTTTGTTTGTTTGGTTTTGTTTTTATTTAGGTCTTTTATTGTTCCCCCTCTCCCCACTGAATTTGAACAAATTCTTTCCATTTCTTTCACCCCCCAAATTAATATCACAGTGTACAACCCAATGATTATTCCCCCCTTCCCCCTGCACATCCACATCCCTCTACTTCCAGCCTCTCCCACCCTTCCTGGATTCTTATACTCATTCTACAATAACGGTTTTATATAATATTTATCCTTGTGGGACTGAGTTAGTTCACTCAGCATAATGCTGTCCAGTACCTCTCAAGTTAGGTAACAATTTACAAAGTCATTGTTCTTGCGTGCTGCATAGTATTCCATTATGTGAATGTACCATGATTTCTCAATTCATTCGTTTGTGGTTGGACATGTGGGCTGTTTTCATGTTCTTGCGATGGGGAATAATGCTGCTATGAACACTGGTGTACAAATCTCAGTTTGTGCCTCAGTTCTCATATTCTCAGGGTATATTCCAAGTAGTGGAATTGCTGGATCATATGGAATTTTTATGTTCAGCTTTTTGAGGAAGTGCCAAACTGCTTTCCAGAATGTTTGCACCATTTTACAATCCCACCAACAATGCATAAGAGTTCCTTTCTTGCCACATCCTCTCCAACATCTATTACTTGCTGCCCGTTAAACTTTGCCACTGTTACTGGAATGAGATGGTATTTCACTGTGGTTTTGAATTGCATCTCTCTTACTGCTCTCTTATTTGGAGCATTTCTTCAAGTGTCTGTTTGCCATTCGAATTATCTTCCTCTGTGAAAATTCTTTCCATGTCTTTTGCCCATTTTGTAATTGGTTTATCAGTCTTTTTTTTTTTTAAGGCCCAGGAATATTCTTTAAACTTTAGTTATAAGATTCTTGTCTGAGATAGTATTACCAAATGTTTGTTCCCAGTCTGTAGGCTTTCTTTTCACACTGTTGTTCCCAGTCTGTAGGCTTTCTTTTCACACTGTTGGGAAACTTTTTAAAATGTGTACAGAGATTTAATCTTTAGATTTTATTCTCTTTAGATTGTGCATTTCTGATTGTATTTGGCAGTCTATACCTTGGACTAGTGCTTCTAAGTTCGATCCCAGTTTGTCTCTTATGAATGTTATAGTTTGGGGTTTTACTACCAGGACTCTGATCCACCTTGAGTTGATTTATGTGTATAGTGAGAGATGTGGTTCCTGTTTCAGCTTTCTGCAGGAGGAAGTCCAGTTTTGCCAGCACCATTTGTTGAGGAGGAAGTCCAGTTTTGCCAGCACCATTTGTTGAAGAGGTTATCATTTCCCCATTTGATAGCTTTGATTTCCTACCATAGGTAGCTGGGTCTATTTCTGGGTTCTCAATTCTGTTCTATTGGTGTATGTGCCTGTCATTGTACAAGTACCAAATTGTTTGGGTTACCACTGCTGTGTAGTAGGTTTTGGGATCAGGGAGAGCTATGCCTCCAACCTCATTTTTGTTTCTCAAAAGTGTTTTTCTTATTCAGGGTCTTTTGCCTCTCCAAATAAACTTGATAATTTCCCTTTCAGTCTCCTTGAAAAAGGAATTTGGTATCTGGATTGGTATTGCATTGAACATGTAGATTGCTTTTGGTAGGATTGTCGTTTCACCATATTGAGTCTTCCTATCCATGAAGAGGACACATTTTTCCATTTCTTTAGTGTGTTTCAGAAATGCTCTACAGTTTTCTTTGTATAGGTCTCTTGTATCTCTAGTTACGTTCACTCCCAAGTATCTCAATTTGTGGCTGGCTATTGTAAATGGTATTGCTTTTTTAATTTCCATTTCTGAGTTCTGTTTGTTATTGTAGAGGAATGCTATTGATTTTTTTATATTGATCTTATATCCAACCACTCTACTAAATTGGCCTGTTAACTCTAGTAGTTTTTTTGTTGAATCATTGGGGTTTTCTATGTACACCATCATATTATCTGCATATAGCAACAGTTTAACCATTTCTTTGCTGATCTGGATACCTTTTATTTCCTTCTCTTGTCATATTGCCCTAGCAAGCACTTCCAATACAATATCGAAAGGAAGTAGTGACAATGGGCATCCTTGTCTGATCTCTGCAAGGAAAATGGTTTTCGTCTTTCTCCATTGGGAATGATGTTGGCTCTTGGTTTTGCATATATACTTTCCACTGTGTTGAGGAAATTCCCTTCTATTCCAATTTTTCTGAGTGTCTTTATCAGGAATGGTTGTTGAATTTTGTCAAATGCTTTTTCTGTATCAATTGCTAACATCATATGGTTCTTGTTATTTACTTTGTTAATATAGTGAATTGCGTTGATTGTTTTTCTTATGTTGAACCATCCCTGTATACCTGTTATGAAGCCCACTTGGTCACTGGGAATTATTATTATTTTTATGTGCTTTTGGATTCTATTAGCTAGGATTTTGTTAAGGATTTTTACATCTATATTCACCAGAGATATTGGTCTGTAGTTTTATTTTGTGGCAATATTTTTGCCTGGTTTTGGTATAGGGTTATGCTTGCTTCATAGAATGACTCTGGAAGTGTTCCTTCTTTTTAATTTTTTAAAAAATAATTTAAGTAGAATGGGTGTTAAATCCTCTCTGAATGTTTGATAGAATTCAGCTGGGAAGCCATCTGGTCCAGGACTTTTCTTATGGAGAAGTCTTTTTATGATCTTTTCAATTTCTTCTCTTGTGATGGGTTGGTTTAAGTGATATGTATCTGTTCTTGTCAGTCTGGGCAGCAGATACATTTCAAGGAATTTGTCCATTTCCTCAACCTTATGAACAACAGACCAGAACATTGTCCTATTATCCTGTGTCATCCTCACAATCTCTGACAATAGGGTTGTTATTGTGTACTGTAGCGTCAGAACCGACCTGTAGCTGACCCTCTGGCAGGTTTTCAGAGTATCATACGGAAGGAGATTGCCCATCCTTCTCCTTTTAGGCATCATGATACCTGGGAAAAAATATGCCAACACTTCCTATGCTTTATTAATGATCAAAATTGCTAAGTTATGAAAATATTATCAAGCAAATCTAGTTGGTAACATGTGAAATTGACTTGATGGCACCAAATGTATCTTTTCAAACCATTACAAATCCAGGATCAGAACTTCACTTCCAAGCACGGGAATTATCAGAAGTTCAAGTGGGATTTAGACGAGGCCATGGCACCAGTGATATTACTGATGATATCAGATGGATCTCATATGGATCTGGCTGAAAGTAAGGAATACCAGAAGAATGTTTATTTGTGCTTTATTGATTATGCAAAGGAGTTTGACTGTGTGGATCATGGCAAGTTGTGGATATTGAGTTAGAGAGTCAATGGCCATTTTTTCCTAGGTTTTCTAATATACCAGAATATAGCTTTTCATAGTATTCTGATATCAATGTCATTTCCTCTGGTTCTATTGTGATGCCACCTCTGCCATTTCTTAATGGAGTTATCTTTTTTTTTTTCTCTCTCTCTCTCTTTTGTTAAATTTGCCAGTGGTTTGTCAATTTTACTGACCCTTTCGAAAAACCAGCTCCAGGTCTTATTGATGGTTTCAACTGTTTTTCTGTTTTCTATTTCATTGATTTCAGATCTTGTCCTTATCATTTCTTTTCTTCCAGAGGCTGTAGGATTAGATTGTTGATCTTTTTCTATTTGCTGAAGGTGTTGAGTTAGATCTTCTTTCTTCCTTTTTTTTAATTTGTGTGCCTATTGTGTGCCCCCTTGAGGACTGCCTTAGCTGTGTCACAGAGGTTTTGGTAAGTTGTATGTTCATTATCATTTGTTTCAAGGAACTTTTTTATTTCATTCTTTATTTCTTTTATAACCCAATCTGTTCCAGTGGAGAGTTATTTAGTTCACACATGGTTGATTTTGTAAGCTTTACTCTTCTGTGGTTAATTTCTAATTTTATGGCATTGTGGTCTGAGAAAATAGTTTTTATTATTTCAATGTTTTTTAATTTGTTGAGGCTTGCTTTGTGACTTAATATATTATCAATTCTGGAGAATGTACCATGTGCACTTGAAAAGAAAGTGAATTGAGTTTTAGTTGGGTGCAGTTCTGTGAATACATCCACAAGGTCGAGTTGGCTGTTTGTATAGTTTAGATCTCCTGCATTTTTGTTGACTTTCTTTTGAGTTGACCTATCCTTTGGTGATAGTGGTGTATTGAAATCTCCTACCATTATTATGGTGCTGTCTATTTCTCTCTTCAATTCCATTAACCATTGTTTTATGTATTTGCATGTCTATAGTTTGGTACATGAATGTGCACCAAGGTTATGTCTTCTTGATTTATTGTGCCTTTAGTCAGTATGTAATGCCCTTCTTTATCTTCTATGGTCTTTTCATCCTGAAATCTATTTTTTCAGAGGTTAGTATTGCCCCTCGTGCTTTTTTGAGGCTGCCATTTACTTGGTATACTTTTTTCCCAGCCTTTGATTTTGAGTATGCCTTTCTCTTCCTTTGCTAGATGTCTCTCTTGTAGGCAACATATTTATGGGCTTTGGGTTTTGTTTTGGGGTTTTTTTTTTTATCCATTCTGTTACTCTTTTTTTCTCTTAATTGGTGCATTTAGTCCGTTCACTTATGTGTGATTATTGCCAAGTCAAGTTTTACTTTTGCCATTTTGCTGTGTTTCTTTTTCTGTTGTTTCTGGTTATTATGGTCCATTCACCTTCTTTTGGTGTCTCTGTGTATAGGACTTCAATTAAAAGTCCTTGTAGTTCAGTCTTGTTTTCACAAATGCTTTAATGTCCTTCTTTTTTGTAAAGAATATAATTTCCCCCTCAAATCTGATAGAGAGCTTTGCTGGGTATAGGATCCTTAGCTGGCAATTGTTATCTTTCAACTTTCCTTATATGGCATCCCACTGCCTTCTAGCTTGCATGGTTTCTGCTGAGAAATCCAAACTTAATCTAATTTTTTCCTCTTTGTAGGTAACTCTTTGCTTTACTTGTGCTGTTTTTTGAATTCTGTCCTTATCTTTTAATCTGGAGAATTTTACTATGATATGTCTTGTTGTTTTTATTTTTTGGGTCTAGTGTATTTGGTGTTCTCTGTGCTTCTTCAATGTGGATTTCCCTATTCTTCAGAATATCTGGGATGTTTTCTTCTAATACATCTTCCATGATCTTCTCAGTGATTTCCCTGTCCCTCCTGTATTCTGGAAATCCAATCATAGGTATATTATTAAGTTTGATGTCATCCCACTTAATTCTTATGTTTTCTTCATTTTCCTTACATCTCATCTCTGTTTTTACTTCGACGAAGAGATTGAGAGTGTTCACAGCTTCAGTTTGCTCGGCTCCACAGTCAACACTCTTGGTACCAGCAGTCAGGAAATCAAAAAGCGTATCGCGATGGGAAAGTCTGCTGTTAGGGACCTCTCAAAGGTACTCAGGAGCAACAGTGTCTCTCTGGAGACTAAGGTGCACCTGATACAGGCCATGGTCTTTGCAATCGCTTGTTATGCATCAGAGAGTTGGACAATGACTAGGGAGGACAGAAGGAGAGTGGATGCTTTTGAGCTGTGGTGCTGGAGAAGAGTACTGAATGTACCCTGGACTGCCAGGAAACAAACAGATTCATCTTGGAGAGGATTAAACCAAGCTACTCCTTGGAGGCAAAGATTCTGGGGCTTCGTCTGACATACTTTGGACATGTTGCCAGGAGGGACGGGTCCTTGGAGAGGGACATCATGCTTGGGAGGGTGGAGGGACAGCGCAGGAGGGGAAGACCCTCTATGAGATGGATTGATTCGGTGACTGGAGTAATCGGGATGGGTGTGTCAGAGGCGGTGCGGTTGGCGCAGGATAGAGCAGGGTTTAGAGCTGTTGTGCATAGGGTCGCTATGAGTCGGAAACGACTCGATGGCACATAACAACAACAACAACATATTTCCAGTGAGGCTTTTGTCTTCCAGCTCACTGACTCTCTGTTCCATCTCTTCAGTTCTACTTTTTTTTTTCCTACCAGCATGTTGGACACTTCTGTCATTTCGGTCTTAATATTCTGGATTGCATTTTCATGCTTTTCTGTTATTTCCAGTACTGTGTTGGCTGTACCCTCTCTGTCTTGTGATGATTTTAAAATTTCTTGTAGCTCTTTGTCTGTTTTATAAATCTTTTCTTCTATCTTTTGTATTTTCATCCATATCTGTTCAAGTTTCTCCTCACCTATATATTTCTTCTGAATTGTTGTCTCTGAAGTATTTGCTCTCTTACTGACTTCCATTGTTTCTTCTCTGCATTTGCATATTTTTCTGTAGCTGATCAAGTAACTCTATATCAATATATTTCTTCTAGTTCTCTCTATCTTTGATATTCATTGGGCTTGCTTTTTTAGAAGAGTTATTTTGTTTCTTCATAATAGCTGATGTGGATTGCTACTTTCTTGACATTATAGAAGTCTTTTCTAATAGATATTGGGCTGTTATAACTATAAAATGTCCCAGAGAACAGCAATGTTTTGTAAAGCACTTATATATTTGTGCTTCTTCCTTGGCCCGATGCCTGTAAGAGTGAGGGTTTGACAGCAGTTTCCCCCCCCAAAGTACCTGAATGAGCAAGGATGTAGCCTGTTGTTCCCTTCTGGAAGTGGCTTCTCGCCTCTGTAGAGGTGCCCAGGACACCTACCCCTGTTGCTTGAGTTAGAGGTCCCACGTGGTCAAGCCTGGCAGCAGTTTTCCCCCCAAAGTACCTGAGTTAAGGAGTCCTGCATGGTCAAGCTAAATAGCAGTTCCCCCCCCCCCCAAATAACTGTGGAAGCAGTGCAGGCAGCGCCGTCCCATGCTTCCTGCATGCTCTTTCCTGCCATTCCACATTCCTTCCTTACCTAGCAGACTTTTAAATTCTTATTTAAATCAAGGATGCTAAATAAAAACGAAAAAAAGTCTTTAGGTAACCTTTAAACTTTTAACCAAAGATATACTCTAAGGTTGATTCCAACTAGGAATCAACTTGGAAACCTTCCACCAGGTTCCCAAGTCAATAAATCTTAATTGGAGGGCTCTGTTCATCTTTCTTTGATGGATTTGAATTGTCAGTCTTTTGGTTAGCAATCATTATGCACCACATCACTTTAAGATTCACTATCTTTGCTGTTGAGTTGGAACTGACCCATAGGCAATATTCCAATGGAAATTTGGAGGCTGTAAATGGCAAAGAATGACACTGCTTATCTTTTTACTAAGGATCTGCTGGTGGATTTGAACCCTCAGAGAGGCACCCCCTTTGAGTTAGCATCATAATTCCTATGAACCACAACAAAAGAGCTCCCTTCAGACTCTAAACACTTATCCTTATATATGTCAATAATTTCTCTATTGGGGAAAATTATCTAGCAATGACATATCTGATAAGGGGCTCATATATAACATTTATAGATAGCTCCAACACCTCAACACGAAAAAAATTCCAGACATCCTAATTACAAAAATGGGAGAAGATAGAAAAAGACTCTTTACCAAACACTGGATGGCTACCCGAAACAGGAGGAAATGTTCAAAATCACTGGCAATAAGAAAGATGGAAATAAAAAAACCAGTGAGATATCATCTCACCCCAGTTGCAGTGGCAAAGATTAACAGGACAGCAAACAATAAATGTTGGAGAGGATGTGGAGATGCGGGAACTCTGATATATTGTTGGTGGGATGTAAAATGGTACAACCATTCTGGAAGGCAGTTTGCTGTTTCCTCAAAAAGCTGAACATAGAAATCCCATTATAATTCAGCTATTCCACTGCTAGGAATATACCCCAAGGAAAATAGAACTAAGATGGAAATGGAGATTTATACACTGATATTCAAAGTAGTGTTATTTATAATAGCAAGAAAATATAAACAGCCCAAATGTGTATCAGCAAATACATAGGCTGAGAAATTGTGGTACATTCACACAGTGTAATTCTATGCAGCACTAAGGAGCAACAACTTTGTAAAATACTATATAACATGGGACAATTTAAAAACCATTATGTTAAGTGAGCTAACTTAGTCTTATAAGGACAAATACTGCAAATGACCATTATTGTAAAAATAGAAGGATAACTAGTAAAATGGTGTATAAATGTCCAAAAGAGAAAGGGGTGGGGAAGGGAAGAAATCACTAGGATAACAGTTTGGTGAGTGGATAGGGTGAGGGTGATGAAGAAATTAGAAAATATCAAATGAGGACCTGGAAAGATGGAGTAATAGTGGGATGGATCAAGGGTGATTCATTTTTAAAACACTTGAGTGATTGAAACACAATGTAAAATGTGTGAAATGCTATGTACATGAATGATAAACAGTGTATACGGATTTTGTATGCAAACCAATATAAAATAAAAATTTTTAAAAATGAGAAGAAAAAACCCAAAATAGCAATAGCTATTGGTCCTGGACCGCAGATTACCTCCATATGGTAAGTCTTGATTTCTTAACCGTTGCTACCATGGGTTTTGATTGTGGATATAAGTAAAATGAAATAATGAGGAACTTAAATTTTTTTCTGCACCTATCATGTTGTTGTCTACTGGTCCAGTGGTGAGGATTTTTCCCCCTTGATGTTTAGATGTAATCCATATTGAAGGCTGAAATCTTTGAACTTCTTCAGTTAGTGTTTCAAGTCTTCACTCCGTAAGCAAGTCTGTGTAATTTGAATAACACAGGTTTTTAATGAGTCTTCTTTCAGTACTGATGCCACATTCTTCTTCGTATAATCCAGCTGCTCCAACAATTTGCTCAGCATACAAATTGAAAAGGTATAGAGAAAGGATACAACCCTCTGGCAAACCTTTCCTGATTTTAAGCTATGTAGTGTTCTCTTGTGTTCCGACAACTGCTTCTTGGTGTAGGGACAGATTTTGCATGAGCCCAATTAAGTGTGAAGTTCCTATTCTTTTCAATGTTAGCTAAAATTTTTATTATCCATTCAGTCAAATGTCTTTGCATGGTCAATAAAACACAAGTAAACGTCTTTCTAATCTTCTCTGCTTGAACCCAAGATCCACCTGATGTCAGTAATGATAAAATATTGGTCGCATAGATTTCAGCAATATACAAGTCAGCACAGTACAGCCAATGGACAGGCAAGTGCAGTATCAGTAACCAATACCCAAACAAGCACTACTGTCACAAAACCCACAAGTATGCTATGGGAAACAGTAAACAAACTGACTCAGGGCAGTGTATCTTCCAACAGAACAGAGTTTCTTCTCATCTGAGTGGTGACTAAGGCTCCAAGATGGGAGCCAGGTTACCTCTTGTGGTAAAGGGTGCATTTATGGTATGTTGAGTGGCTGTTGTTGTTATGCGCCCTTAAGACACCTGCAATCCATCGTGACCCTATGTGCAGCAGCGCTGAATCCTGCCCTGTCCTGAGACACTTTCACTAATACTGACACACCAACTCCCATTGCCCCAGTCACTGTTATCAATCCATCTCATCCAGCATCTTCCTCTCCTGCTCTGTCCCGCCACCCTTCCAGGAATGATGTCCTTTTCCAAGGACAGGTCTCTTCTGGCCATGTGCGCAAAGTATGTGAGATGAAGCTTCAAAATCATAGCCTCTAACAAGAAACTTGGTTTCACCCTCTCTAAGACCAATCTATTTGTTTTGTTGGCAGTTTATGTTATGTTAAAGACTCTTCACCAGCACAACAATTTGAAGGCATTGATTCTCCTTCTGCCATCCTTAGTCACTGTTCAGCTCTCTGATGCATAGTAAGTAACTGCAAAGACCATGCCCGGATTAGACGCACCTTAGTCTCTAGACTGACATTGCTGCTTTTCAGCACTCTGGAGAGGTCTCTGACAGCATATTTCCTCTTTACAATCGTGTTTTTATTTCCTGACTGATGTTAAGAGTGTTGATTATGGAGCCAAGCAAGCTGTATTGTTAACAACCTTAATCTCTTCTCCATCTGTCATGGTGCTGCGAATTGTCTCAGTGATGAGAATCTGTCTTCTTGATATTAAGCTTCAATCCTTATGGAAGACTACAGTCCTTGACCTTCTGCAGCAAGTGCTTCAGGTCTTAATTTCAGCAAGCAAGGTCGTGTCATCTGCACAATGTAGGTTGTTGACGAGTCTTACCTTCAATCCTGATGCCACAACCCTCCTCAGAAAGCCCTGCTCCCTGAATGATTGTTCTGC
This sequence comes from Elephantulus edwardii, assembly GCF_000299155.1. NCBI lineage: Eukaryota > Metazoa > Chordata > Mammalia > Macroscelidea > Macroscelididae > Elephantulus > Elephantulus edwardii. The sequence continues at coordinate 3,598,625 of NW_006400022.1, read as the reverse complement.
ATATAGATTGAAAGGATATGGAGATAGCATGTATCCCTGATAGCATGCACTCCTTTCCTGACTTTGAACCATGCAGTGTTTTCCTGCTTTGTTCTGAGGACTGCTTCCTGGTCTAAGTATGCTGTTGTTATGTGCCATCGAGTCACCTGCGACTCATAGCGACCCTATGTACAACAGCCCTAAATCCTGACCTATCCTGTATCAATCTCACTGTCTCCAACATACCTACCCCAATTACTCCAATCACTGAATCAGTCCACCTCATAAAGGATCTTCCTCTCCTGCGCTGTCCCTCCACCATCCCAAGCATGACATCCTTCTCCAAGGACTGGTCCCTACCTGTAACGTGTTCAAAGTATGTCAGATGAAGCTTCAGAATCTTTGCCTCCAAGGAGCAGCCTGGTTTAAACCTCTCAAGGATGAACCTGTTTGCCTTCTTAGCAGTCCATGAGTCAATACTCTTCTCCAATATCACAGCTTAAAGGCATCAATTCTCCTTCTATCCTCCCTAGTCACTGTCCAACTCTCTGACTCATAGCAAGTCATTGCAAAGATCATGGCCTGTATTGGAAGCACCTTAGTCTCCAGAGTGACACCATTGCTCCTCAGTACTTTAGAGAGATCCCTTACAGCTGACTTTCCCACTGTATTATATCTTTTAATTTCCTGGCTGCTGGTGCAAAGAGTGTTGACTGTGGAGCCAAGCAAACTAAAGCTGTTAACAATCTCAATCTCTTCACCACCCATCCTGATGCTGCCAATTGGCTCAGTGGTGAGAATCTTTTTTTTCTTGACATTGAACCTCAATCCATATTGAAGGCTGCAATCCTTGACCCTCTGCAGCAAGAACTTCAGATCCTCCTCCGTTTCAGCAAGGAGGGTTGTGTCATCTGCATAACGCAGACTGTTGATGAATCTTCCACCAGTCCTGATGCCACACTTCTCCTCATACAGCCCAGCCTCCCAGATAATCTGTTCTGCATATAAATTGAAATGGTATGGAGATAGGACACATCCCTGGTGTACACCCTTCCCAATTTTGAACCATGCAGTGTTTCCTTGCTCTGTTCTGATGACTGCTTCATGGTCCAAGTATCGGTTTCAATACAATCAAGTGTTCTGGGATTCCCATTCTTCTCAGAGTCAGCCACAGCTTTTTATGACACACACACAAACACCTTTGCATAATCAATGAAACATAGATAGACATTCCTCTGGTTTCACATAAGCACAATCAAGTGTTCTGGGATACCCATTCTCCTCAAGGTTAGCCACAATTTCTTGGGATCCACACAGTCAAATACCTTTGCCTTTGTTGAGTGGTAGAGCACCCGAAATGGAGAATTTTAGCTGGCCTCAGAGGATCCCAGGCTAGTTGTCTGCACTATTATTCTATACCATTGAGTTAATTATGGCTCATAGTGACTCTAATGAATAGCAGAGTAGAATCCTGCCTACCCTCCACCATCCTCATGATCTTTAATATGCTTAAGCCTGTTATTAGAGGAACTGTGTCAATCTATCTTTTTACATTTTAATTTTTTTAAAATAACAAATAATATTTTACTAAAACATAAGATTTACAGAAGTTTTCAGACAAGGCATACAAAATGTTCACAAGCTTTTTCCTGAAGGAAAGATTCTTCACTTGACAGTAAAGTCACAATGTTATTAGTGAGGGCTGTGATGTTTGTTTAATGTTCGCATTTTGTTTCAAACACTCAAGCTTGTCCATCTACAGCATCTAAATAAAGTTAGTCTTGGCTAGAAGGTATATTCTAAAGAACAACTGGTTAACTGATTTTAACGAATGCAATTAGATCACCATGAAAATGGGGAAAGGAGCCCATAAATTTTAAAGTTACCTCCCCCTAAAAAAAAAAAAAAGTAAAACGCCCACATCCCTGCAGCTAACCCTGACTACTACCTTCATTCAAAGTGCTTTATACTTAATCCATGATGGGGAAAGAAATGAATAAAAAGAGAGGGGCCAGTGCTTTTAAACGTTTTGCAACAATCCAGATGATACTTCTAGCCTCTGTTCATGCTTTACAACAGTGAATCAGGACAAGACAGATTTGCTAATGTGCATTTAATCATCTAAGGACTCAAGATGTCTGGGCTTTTTATCTGTAATGTTTCTAAGACCGTGTCCACTAAATGCAAACAAAAATGGAAGAAGTCTTGGCAGAAAAGAAGTGATGCACGCTTGAGGATCAGATTGATTGCAATATTATTCATGGCATATATCCTAGTCCATGCTCTAACTGTTTCTATGGCTTGGCTCTGTTGGTCTTCCACTGCTTGGTAATGCTACTGGAGCATCTGGATTGGGAGCACTTAACAAAGCCTGGATTGAAAGCAGGACTGTGCGGATCTGCAGCGCTGGGGACCACTTACCTTTCAAAATATCTAAACATATTCTTCCCAACTTGTCTACATTAGGGTGATAAATTTTGGTCATGAAACATACTTTGGGAGCTGGCATTAGGCATTCTTCTGGAAGGAATAGTTCAAGTTTAAAAGTCCCTCCCTCGAAGGGGGAATTCTGGGGGCCAGCAATGATCACATGAAAATAACAAGTGTTGCTCTCATCTGATTCTGCTTTCATCCCGGGAACAGGTTCTGCCAGCAAACGCTGGTTTTTCCTTGATAATCCTGCAGGGCAGCCCGGCCACCTTGTCAGATGCCGAGTTAGAGGTCCAGCCTCAGCCTCTGCTCACCTCCCGCAGGAGTGGAAATCCTCGGCTCCACTTCCGGCGGACGTTGCCGGGCCTGCGGCCGCCTCCACCACCAAGGCCCCTCGGGAAATGTAGTCACTGCCGGGGCGCGAGTCCGCGCGGGGGCTAGCTTCCCTTGGACTTGGCCTCCTGCCCCCGACTCCCCGCCCAAAATTTTATTTATTTTTATTCACATTGCATTTCTTACGATCATTTCCATACATTATGTCTTACAAAATTAATCATGTGTCAGTCTATTTTTTATTGATTTGCTTACATAGTTTGTATACATTGTGTTTCACACTATTCTTCATTCACATTGTTTTTTATACAAGCTTCTCATGCATTATGTTTTATAAAATTAATTGGACATTGCCCCTCATTACCCTGTCTTTTCATTCAGATCCTTCTCATTTGCTACTCCACCAACTCCGTCCACCAAACTGTGCAACCCTGTGGTTTCACCTCTATCCATCCTCACCCCTACGTGTCTTTTTATAATAAAGGTCTTATGCCCTATTTGTCCTTATAAGACTGAGTTAGTCCGCTCAGCATAATGCTCCTCAGCCTCTCACAAGTTGTGTAGCATTTTTCAAAAGCATTACTCCTGAGTGCTGCATAGTATTCCATTGTGTGAATGTACCACAATTTCACAATCCATTTGGTTGTGGTTGGACTTTTGGACTTTTCCATGTTATTGCAATGGTAAATAATGCTGTTATGAATATTGGTGTACAAATCTCAGTTTGTGTTTCAGTTCTAATTGCCTTGGAGTAGTATTGGAATAGCTGGGTCACATGAGTTTCTGTGTTGAAGTTTTGAGGAAATGACAAACTGTCTTCCAGAGTGGTTGCACCGTTTTACAACCCCACCAACAGTATATGAGAGTTCCCACCTCTATATATCCTCTTCACCATTTATTGCTCACTACTACTGGGTTGACATAGTATTTCATTATGGTTTTGGTTTGCATCTCTTTTATTGCCAGTGATTGGGAGCATTTCTTCATGTGCCTGTTGGCCACCCAAATGTCTCCTCTGTAAAAAGTCTTTCCACATCTTTTGCCCATTTTGTAATTGCATTATCAGTCTTTCTAGGAATATTCTTTAAACTTTTGTCATGAGACCCTTGTGTGAAATGGTATTGTCGAATGTTTGTTTGCAGTTGGTAGGTTTCCTTTTAACCCTGTTTTAAATATTTTTGATGAGCACAGAGATCCAACCTTTATCTTTTCCAGATTGTGCATTTCTGGCTGTCTTTGGCAGTCTCTTTATACCATAGGCTATGGTTTTGAGATTTACTCCCAGGTCTATGATCCATTTTGTGTTGATTTCTTCATATTGTGTGAGATGTGGATCCTGCTTCAGCTCTCTGCAGGTAGTAGTAGTCCAGTTGTGCCAACACTGTCTATTAAAGTTGTTGTTTCCCTATTTGATAGGTTTTATTGCCTTGTTGAATATCAGCTTACCATATAGATGGGTCCATTTCTGGCTTCTCGATTCTGATCCATTGGTCTCATTGTACCAGTACCATGCAGTTTTGGTTACTACTGCTGTGTAGTAGGTTTTGAGGCCAAGGAGTGCTATGCCTCCCACTGCATATTTTTATTTTCAGAAGTGCTTTGCTTATTTGGGGTCCCTATCCTCTCCATACAAATTTTACAATTTCCCTTTTGATCTACTTGGAAAATAAGTATTGGGATTGTGTTGAACATGTATATTACTTTTGTTAGGGTTGTCATTTTCACAATATTGAGATGTCCTATCTATGAACAGGGAATGTTTTTTCATTTCTTTAGGTCTTTTATTGTATCTTCTAGAAATGTTCTGTAGTTTTCTTTGTACAGGTCTTTTGTGTCTCTAGTTCGGTTCACTCCCAAGTTTCTCAATTTGTGGCTGGCTATTATAAATAGATTGCTTCTCAATATCAAGAAAACAAAAATTTTTACCACTGGACCAATAGGCAGAGTCATGATGAGTGGAGAGGAGATTGAAACTGTTAATAGCTGTATCTTGCTTGAATTCACAATAAACACCCAGCAGTCAGGAAATAAGGAGAGGCATTGCACTGAGAAAATCAGCAGTTAGAACTCTCCAAATTGTTGAGAAGTAATGATGTCATTCCATTATTGAGAACTAAGATGTGTCTGATTCAGTTATAGTCTCTCTGATTATTTGCTATGCATCTGAGAGCTGGACAATAAATAAGGATGACAGAAAAATAATTGATGCCTTTGAGCTCTGGTGTTCGAGAAGAGCACTAAACATACATGAACAGTCAAGATAATGAATAGATATGTCTTGGAGTGGGTGCAGCCAGAGTGCTCTTTGGAGGCAAGAATGACAATACTTTGCTGCACATACTTTGAACAAGTTGCAAGGAAGTGCTATTACTTGGAGAAGGACATGATGCTGGGAAAGGTGGAGGATTGGTGAAGGAGAGGAAGACCCTCAACTAGCTAGATTGATGTGGTGACTGCTGCAATGGGCTCTTGTGTGTCAGGAAGTGTGACGATGGCACAGGAAAGAACAGGGTTTAGATTTTTTTTTCCCTTTTCTTGTTGTGAACCATCAAATCAAATCCAATTGGCACAGGAAGAGATAGCACCTCCTTCTCTGGCAGAGCATCTGGTGGGTTTGAACCCTGTGCCTTTGAGATTGCAGTGCAGCTTCTTGCCACTAGGCTACCAGAGCTTCCCCCTCCCTTTTCAAACATAAGGGGGTTTTGCTTTTTAAATTTTTTTAATTTAAGATTTTTTGTCATCATAATTTTTTTAGATCTTTGTTTCCTTAATGTGTATTGTTGAGTCAGAGCTGACTGTCAAAGGAGGAGATTGCCCATCTTTCTCCAGTGAAGCATCTGGTGAATTATAATAGCCTGCCTTTGGGATTGCAGTGCAGCTTCTTACCACTAGGCCACCAGTTCTCCCTTGGGTTTAGATCTTTTGTTCATAGGGTTTCTAACAACAACAACAACAACAATAGCATTGTAAATCATATTGCTTTCTTAGTTTCCTTCTCTGTGTTTTCTTTGTAGAGGAATCCCAGTGATTTTTGGATGTTGATCTTATATCCTGCAACCATACTAAACTGGTCTACTAGCAGGTTTTTTGTTGAATCATTGGGGTTTTCTGTGTATATTGTCCTATCATCTGCATAGAGTGACAGTTTAACCATCTATTTGCCGGTCATGATGCCTTTTATCTCCTTCTCTTGTTGTATTGCCTTAGCAAGTGCTTCCAATACAATATTGGAATACAATCCTTGTCTGGTTTCTGTTCACAAAGAAAATGCTTTCAGTCCATTGAGAATGATATTGGCTCTTGGTTTTGCATATATACTTTTCACTGTGCTGAGGAAATTCCCTTCTATTCCAATTTTGCTTAGTATCTTAATCAGGATTTTGTCAAATGCCTTTTCTGTATCAGTTGCTAGGATCATATGGTTCTTGTTATTTATCTTGTTAGTGTGGGGAATTACATTGATTGCTTTTCTTATGCTGAACGATCTTTGCATACCTCTTATGAAAGAATCCCACTTAATCATGATCAATTATATTTTTCTTTTCTTTTTAATTTATTATTAATTTCAATGAAAATTTACAGACTTTGGATTTCCATTCATTCATTGTTGCACTTTTCTCCCCTCCCAACCATCGCCCCCCCACCCACCCAGTACACTACCCTCTTGGAAAAGTAAAAGACAAATTCTTTCATTGTTTATAATCCCGTGCCCCCAGGTCCACTTCACTATACAGCCTTTGCTCTGGAATACTGTCATGACAAAAATACCTAATAACATATCCCTCTTAAACAGTTTTCTCCTTCATCTGTTTCAATGCAGTATACATTATTGAACCCATCTTTCTCACTCTCCCCCCACCCTGAGTTCAGTCCTGTTTTACAACAGTGGCACCATGCAGTATTTGTCCTTTTGTGACTGAGATACTTCACTCAGCATAATGTCCTCCAGGGTCACTAATTTTGAATAATATTGCATGAGTTCCTTGTTTTTCAATGCAGCGTAGTATTCCATTGTGTGAATATACCACAGCTTCTCTATCCATTCATTTGTTAATGAGTGCTTAGGTTGTTTCCAACTCCTTGCTATTGTGAACAAAGCTGTGATAAACATGGGTGTGCATATCTGCTTAGATGTCAGTTGTGGTCTCTTTGGGGTATATTCCCAGTATTGGAATTGCTGGGTCAAATGGTATCTCTATTTGCAACTTTTTAAGAAAGCACCATACCACCTTCCACAGTGGTTGTACCATTTTACATTTCCACCAACAGTGAATAAGGGTTCCAGACTCTCCACAACCTCGCCAGCATCTGTTCCTTGCTGTTCTGTTAAATTTTGCTATTCTAACTGGAGTGAAATGATATCTCAGAGTTGTTTTGATTTGCATTTCTCTTAGAGCTAGGGATTTTGAATATTTCTTCACGTGCTTGTTGTCCATCTGAATGTCTTCTTTGGTGAAGTGTCTGTTCATATCCTGTGCCCATTTTCCTATTGGATTATTTACTTTTATCTTTTTGTGATGCTCAAGTATTTTATAAATTCTAGATATAAGTACCTTATCTGATATGTCATTATCAAATACTTTTTCCCTGGTCTGTGGCTTGTCTTTTTACCCTGTTGGAGAAGTTTTTGGATGTGCATAGGATCAACTATATTTTTGATGTGCTTTTGGATTCTATTGGCTAGGATTTTATTCAGAGTTTTTGGGTCTATGTTAATGAGAGATAATGGTTTGTAGTTTTCCTTTTTGGTAATATCTTTGCCAGGTTTCAGTATTAGGGTTATGCTTGCTTCTGGGAATGTTTCTTCTTTTCCTTTTTTAAAAAATAATTTCAGTAGAATTCATGCTAAATCTTCTCTGAATGTTTGGAAGAATTTACCTGTGAAGCTATCTGATCCAGGGCAGTGTGTGTGTGTGTGTGTGTGTGTGTGTGAGAGAGAGAGAGAGAGAGTTTTGTGAGTTTTTTTTGTTGTTGTTTTGGTATTTTTATGGCCTGCTCAGTTTCTTCTTTTGTGATAGGTCTATCCAAATGTTCTACATCTCACTGTGTAAATCTGGGTAGGGCATGAATTTTAAGGAATTGTCCATTTCCTCCAAGTTTTCAAATTTATTAAGGTATAGATTTTATAGTATTGGCTTTATTTATAGTATTATTATAGGATTAGCTTTTCATAATATTCTGATATTTTAGGTTCATTTCCTCTGGGTTTGTTGTGATATCAATGCTCTCACTAATTAATCAAATTATTAGTCTTCTCATTTTTTCTTTTAAGTTTGCCAATAGTTTGTCAATTTTATTGAACCTTTAAAAAAAACAGCTCCTGATTTTGTTGATGGTTTCAATTATTTTTCTGCTTTCTTTCTCATTGATTTCTTCTCTTGTGCTTATAATTTCCTTTCTTCTTGAGCGTGTAGAGTTGTTCTTTGTCTATTTGATAAAGATGTTGGGTTAGATCATTAACTTTGCTTCTTTCTTCTTTTTTTTATGTGTTTGCCAATTGCTGTGAACTGCCCCTGCAGGACTGCCTTAGCTGTATCCCAGAGGTTTTGGTATTTGTATTTTCATTAGCATTTGTCTCGAGGAGCTTTTTCCATTTCATTCTTTATTCTATAACCCAGTTGTGTTCTAGGAGGATGTTATTTAGCTTCCATATTGGTGGTTTTATAAGCTTTATACTCTTGTTGTTAATGTCTAGTTTTATGGCATTGTTGTCTGAGAAGATACTTTGTATAATTTCAATCCTTTTGAAATTTTTGAGGCTTGCTTTGTTGCTAATATGTGATCATTCTGGAAAACGTACTATGTGCACTTGAGAAAAAGGTGAATTGAGTTTTACTTGGATGCAGTACTTGGAATACATCCACAAGGTTGATATGGCTGAATGTATAGTTTAGATCTTCTGCATCTTTGTTAAATTTCTTTTTAATTGACCTATCCTTTGGTGAGAATGGTGTGTTGAAGTCTCTCACCACTATTGGTGCTGTCTATTTCTTTCTTCAATTCAACTGTTCTTTGTATTTAGCATGTCTATATTTTGGTGCATAGATGTTGACCAATATTAGGTCTTCTTGATCTACTGTGCCTTTAATCATTATATAGTGTCCTTCTTAATTTTTTATGGTGGTTTTCATTCTGAAATATATTTTATCAGAGATTAATATTGTCACTCCTGCTTTTTAGTGGATGTTTTTTGCTTGGTATATATATATTTTTAACCTTTGATTTTAAGTCTGTCTTTCTCTTAATTTCTTAGATTTGTCTCTTATAGACAGAATATTTATGGGCTTTGTTTTTTGGGGGGGAGTTTAATCCATTCTGCTACTCTATTCTCTTGATTGGTCCATTTAGTCCATTCCCATTAAGTGTGATTATTGACAGGACAGGCTATATCGTTGCCATTTTGCTGTGTTTCTTTTTTTTGTTGTTTCTTGTTACTATGGTCCATCCACTTTCCTTTGGTGTCTCTGTGTGAAGGACTTCCCTTTACTGGGTAAAGGATCCTGGGATGGCAATTGTTTTCTTTCAACTTTCTGTAGATACTGTCCCATTGTCTTGCTCACATCATTTTTTCTGAAAAATCAAAACTTAATCTTACTGCATTTCCTTTGTTGGTGACTCTTTGTTTTTCTCGTGCTGCTTTCAGTACTCTATATTTTATTTTGGAGTATTTGACTATGATATGTCTTGATGCTTTCCTTTTGGGATCTAGTCTATTTCGTGTTCGCTGAGCTTCCTGAATGTGGATTTCCTCTTTCTTTATAATACCTGGGAAGTTTTCTTCTAGTACTTCTTCCATAATTTTCTCAGTGATTTCCCTATCCCTGTCATATCCTGGAATTCCAGTCATGTGTGTGTTATTCTTTTTTATGTCATCCTACATGCTTGTAATGTTTTCTTCATTTTCCTGTGTCTCATCTCTGATTTTTCTTCCGATACATTTCCATTGTGGTTCTTGACTTTCAGCTTACTGACTCTCTTTTTCATTTCTTCTGTTCTACTTTTTTGTCCTTCACACATGTTGGACACTCTGCTGGTTTAGTCTAAGTATTCTGGATTGCATTTTCATGCATTTCTGTTATTTCCATTGCTGTGTTGGCCCCATCTTCTCTATCTTTTAGTGATTTTTTTAAAGTTCTTGTATCTTTTTATTGATAGTTTCACTTTCTTCTTCCATATTTTGCATTTTCTTCCACAGTTGTGCAAGTTACTCTTCATCAATATTATTTCTTCTGCCTCCATGTGTCTGGAGTGTTTGCTTTCTTAGTGGTTTCCATTGTTTCTTCCATCATTTGCACCTTTTTCTATAGCTGCTCAAAGAACTCTTCATCTATGCTTCTTCTGATTTTCTCCCTCTAGGTTATTCCCTTTATTTGTAGCTTCCATTGTTTCTTTCAGCATTTGTAGTTTTATTAGTAGCTGTTCAAGTCTCTCCATATATCATCTGCCTTCTTGATTCTGGTGTATTCATGAGGTCTGTAATATCTTTCCTTTTTTTGGAGAAGGCTTAATTTGTTTTTTCACAGTGTTTAAAGTTGCCTGCTGATTTCTTGACAGTATCTGATTTATTTTTTTAATCATGTGAAAGACATGTGTTAGACCATTTCAATTGTGTCTGGGAAAATTGTTGTTTTTTTCTTTATGATGTTACTGATTAGTTGCCAAGTTAAAATGTTCAGTCTATGGAGTGAGCTGTTCAGTCTACTACAAATCCTTTCAGAGAAAAATCTGCCTTTCCTTAAGTTCTTGAGGTTCTCTATGTTCTTCATTGCAGCTCTTTAGGAAAAATCTCACCTTGATGTAGTTCCCTATTACCAACTCAATAGTCCTCCTTCGTGTATGAAGTGGCTGAGTGCTGTGAGACCAGGTACTCTACTCAAGCAATTTCTTATGTCCCTATTCTCCTAAAGTTTAATGTCTTCCTTTGTCTGTGGAGGGGTATGAGATCAGAGACCTGGGCTATTAACTCAAACAACTTGTGTGCATGGGATCTTAAGTCAGCCCTCCCTCATGCAGAGAGATGAAAAAAAGTCTTTCTTTGTAGCTCTATGTCCAATGTCTCTTGTCAAGTTTGGCCCCTGGCATGGCCTCACAGCTGTGGAGGCAAGGATCTTCAGATAGAGGGACCGATATCCCACAGGAAACCCTTAGTCCCATCTCCCCACAAGCAATGGAGAGTGCTAGCCCTGGGCAGAGAGCCTCACCTCTCTCACCTTTTCTCCAGCAGCTTCACATAAATCTATTTTGATGAGGTTTTCTTCTGTTTCTCTGACCTTCCACCTTTCCAAGGATGATTTCTTTTCCTAAGGACTGACCCCTCTTAACAACATGCTCAAAGTAAGTGAGATGAAGTTTCCCTATCCTTTAAGAAGCACCCCAGGTGCAACCACTGTGGAATGTGGTATGGCGCTTTTCCAAAAAGTTGCAAATAGAGATACCATTTGACCCAGCAATTCTACTAATGGGAATATACCCCAAAGAGACCATAACTGCCATCCAAGCAGGTATGTGCACACCCATGTTTATCGTGGCTTTGTTCACAATAGCAAGGAGTTGGAAACAACCTAAGCACTCATTAACAAATGAATGGATAGAGAAGCTGTGGTATATTCACACAATGGAATACTTCGCTGCATTGAAAAACAAGGAACTTATGCAATATTATTCAAAA
>NW_006400022.1:3573354-3580235 GCF_000299155.1 Elephantulus edwardii | reverse complement strand
TGTAGCTGATGTTAGATGGATCTTGGCTGAAAGCAGGGAATACCAGAAGAATGTCTATCTGTGTTTCATTGATTATGCAAAGGCATTTGACTGTATGGTTCATAACAAAATGTGGCTGACTGAGAAGAATGTGAATCCCAGAACATTTAATAGTCCTAATGCGAAACCTATACTTGGACCAAGAGGCAGTGGTCAGAACAGAGCAGGGTAACACTACATGGTTCAAAATTGGGAAGGTTGTACGCCAGGCATGTGTCCTGTCTCCATACCTTTTCAACCTGTATGCAGAGCAGATTATCTGGGCTGGACTCTATGAGGAGAACTGTGGCCATGGTCTTTGCAATCAGTTGCTATGCATCAGAGAGTCAGACAATGACTAGGGAGGACAGAAGGAGAATTGATGCCTCTGAGCTGTGGTGCTGGAGAATAGTATTGAATGTACCATAGACTGCCAAGAAAACAAACAGATTCATCCTGGAGAGGGTTAAACCAAGCTACTCCTTGGAGGCAAGGATTCTGGGGCTTCGTCTGACATACTTTGGGCATGTTGCAAGGAGGGACAGGTCCTTGGAGTGGGACATCATGCTTGGGAGGGTGGAAGGATGGTGCAAGAGGGGAAGACCCTCTATGAGATGGATTGATTCAGTGATTGGGGTAATTGGGGTGGGTGTGTCAGAGTCAGTGCGATTGACACAGGATAGAGCAGGGTTTAGGGCTGTTGTACATAGGCTCGCTATGAGTCGTAAATGACTCTATGGCACATAAGAACAACAACAACAACAACAACAACAACAACAATCAGTTTGATTCCTATGCATGCCATCAGGTGAAATCCATGTGTATAGCCTGCATTTATGTTTATCATCAAACATATTTTTAATGAATAAGTCTTTGTGCAAAATTCAATCATTCTATCTCCAGCTTCATTTCTGCCATAGCTCACTAGCAAACTAATTCACAACCACCCTGTCTCAGCCCAACACCCTGAAAGACAGCAGAACTAACTCTGTTCTTGACTGTCCTAGTCTCCTGACTGTCAGACATGCATAGTATGTTCACTGTGTCCACCAAGTCTTCTGCTTCCATGTTTAGAACTTCTGCTACCTACCAGCTGCTTGACTTTGGCTTTGTTAATGGTCCTCTCTGGACAACAGTTTCCCAGTGTGTCAGATGCGTGGTTAGGTGGATTCCATAAAGGAAACCTTCTTTTCTTGTGTTTTCTGGTACTCACTGGCATCTCTTGGTCTAGACTTTCTCTTGTTGATATCTCTCCACAGAAGACCTGAGAAGACAATGAGCAAGCCAAACTTTAAAAAAAAAACCCAAAACCACCCATCTCAAATATGTTTTGAAAATAGATGAGGCATACATTATTGATAAAGGAGATGCAGATATTAGAATTTTCATAGCCAATGCCATCCCTGACAGCACAGCAGGAAACAGAGGGTTTTTTGATCTTCAGACTCCTTAGTTGGATGAAGAGAGAAACTTTGCCTTGTCATTTTCTTGAGTCAGAGGAATGTCTTCCCAAAGTTTGCTAAGCTAATACGTGACTAGCTCCCCTTCATAAAGAAGAAATAATCTGTGATGAGAAAGAAGTCTAAGATCAAGTCATACCTGAAGCCATGTAATCAAATGGCTCAGTTACATTTTACACCTATAGTTATAAGTCCCTTTCTTTCTCTCTATTTTTTTATGGAAGGCAGGTTGCAGCTTAAAGTCTCCTGGCCATTCCAAACAAGTTACAGAGCAGGAAGCATGTGGACCATCCACTCGTCCAGCCACCCTAGTGGCTAGGCACTGAGATGGAGCGGAGGCCTCAATCAAAGGGGACAGATGTGAGAAAAAGCTATACCACCAAGTGCTAAGTGCTTTATTGGGGGCAGTAGGGACTGCTTCCCAGAGGATGCTTACCCTGGACTTAAAACTAAGGATGGTGCTTTTTCAGAAAAAGAGGACACAGACTTTGCAGCAGACACAGAGGAGTGTTCAAAGGGCCAGGATGTAGGTAAGGAAGCACATGCCAATAGTTCTATGACTGAGGGAGAAGGGCAGTGGGGACACACACCCCAGTTCTAAGCCAGTCCCTTCCAGTGAGGTCCCCACATGAACCAAGGGGCTAGTATCATCCCTGCAGCCTGTAGAGCTGGTCAAGGGCTGACAAGGGCACTTGGGAGGAAACATATGCCTGGGAGCAGCAGGGAAGGAGGCCAGGTAGCCAGTTTCTTTTCCACTCCAAATGGTATAGAAATTACTTTCCTGCAAAAGTTGGACTTCCTAAGGCTGGTAAAAAGCACTAATGGTTTTATGACACCTGATCTTGGCAGAGCCTGGCTGTGAAGATCCATGTACTTATTTAAGACTTGCCCAGCAGGCTTTAATACCATTGACAATCCCATCAGCCTTGTCCTGAGCCCAAGGCCTCCACATCTAGCCTGGGAAACTTGACTCCACCACAGCTTTCAAAATAAAGTGGTTTTTATTTTCTATTCACAAGTGAGGTTACAAAATATAACTGAGGTTGCTGCTTTTAATATTATTTGTGCAATTCTCCCCATCTGCCTTCCCCAAAGCAAATTACAAAGAGATCTTTATTCTCTGCGAGTTCAAAATCTGTTCTGCAGTGGGGAAGTTGCTGGTGACCACACAGAGGAGCTGGCCTTCACATGGGCTGGCTATGGTGGAGCATGCTAGGGGACAGCTGTAGTGAGGAAGCAGTGATGAGTCCAGAGGCCTTGTGGAGGGTTTTCTTGCACAGAGAGCAGAAGCTGTGGGCATGGGGAGATAGCCTGCATGTGCGTGAACTCAGCTTCCCTGCCTAGAAGGGATAGGCTGAGACCATAGTGCTGGAGGGGAGAAAGTGTCCAGGAGTCTCTGGCACGCACCTACCATTGCAAACAAGCACCTACCATTACAAAGGGTGAAGGGTGTGGGTGGACATAGGGCTATAGGCAAGGGGTGGGCTTCAGGAAGCTTTTCTGCTGGTACCCAGTGGAAACACCAGGCAGTGCCCCAGGACCTAGGCTACGCATCACCGCACAGTGGACATCCTGGTGGGGACTTTACTGCCAGCGTTGTTGGAGTGGCAGGACAGAGCAGGCTCCAGGGACCCTAGAGAAGGAGACTGGCTCCCCTGGCTAAGACTATGCCCTACTCAATCAAAACCAGAAAACATATAGTATTGCCTTATAGAGAGGACCTCAATGCTTCACAGTCCTGATGTGTACAGTAAACTGTCCCCAAACTGATCTCTTTAGCAATTTAGATGTATGAGCCTCCTCAGACAATCAGTATTGCAAGAGAACAAGAGACCAAAATAAGAACCACCTGCTAACTTCCGAGCTTCTGGCAACAGCATCCTATTGGTCCTGACTCAAGCCTTAAAAGACATCCAGTTGTGGAACTGAGTCAGTTACATTAATCCCTAACCCCAGTGGCACAAGATCCTCTCTATCATTTCCTTTCCATGGAGAGTGACCCCTTCCTCTCTCTGGAATGTATATATGCTAATAAATTGCCTTTACTTTCACTTTTACTCCAGTCTCCTCACCTTTCCTGTCAGCCAGACATCCATTGTATCCTTATGCTGTAACAAGCATGAGATGTAAACATATCAAACCTATCTCAAGCAAGACAGGCAATGACTATTTTAAGAGCCTCCACATTTACTGTATATTAAAAATAGCTCTTTTTAAATATTTTTAAATATTACAATATAAATCAATGCAAAAATTTTGTAAGAAATAAAACTAAAAAAAATTTCCCCCACTAAAAAACACAAATGCAGGCTATACACATGAATTTTACCAGATAGTTTGCATAGGAATCAAATAAATTACATATGTGGAAAGAATCACTGTAGAAGCTCAATATCAGCTGTGAAAACTACTCCAGGTGCTGATTGTGGGACAGACCACCAACTACTCATCTGCAAGTTCAAGCTGAAGTTGAGTAAAATTAAATAAAATCCATGGGAACCAAAATTTGACCTTAAGTCTATCTCATTCAAGTTTCAAAAACATCTCAGGAACAGGTTTGAGCACCAATGAGTGTAGACCAAATGAGCTGTGGGAGGTTATCAAGAATATTGTCCATGAAGAATGCAAAAAGATCATTACAAAGGCTGAAAAGGAAGAAAAGACCAAGATGGATTTCAGATGAAACTCTGAAAATTGCAGTAGAGCGCCAAGAAGCCAAAGCTCAAGGAAGAAATCAAGAAATTAAAGGGCTGAACAGAAAATGTCAAAGGGCAGCTCGGGTGACAAAGCAAGATACTATAATGAAATGTGCAAAGAACTGGCGTCAGAAAATCAAAAGGGCTGAACTCACTCAGCATTTCTTAAGCTGACGGAATTGAAAAACAAATTCAAGCCAAGCCTGGAGTGGCGATACTTAATGGATGCTTTGGGTGGAGTGTTAAATTAGCCAAGCAGCATTAAAGGAAGATGGAAATAGTATACAGAGTACTGTACATAGAAGAATTTAATGAAATAACATATAAGCAAGAGCCTGTGGTGATGAAGGAGGAAGTTCAGGTTGCTCTGAAAGAATTAGCAAAAAACAAGGCTCCAGGAATTGACGGCATACCAATTGACATAATTGAACAAACAGACGCTGCCCTGGATGTCTGGAGGACAGCCAGCTGACCAACTGACTGGAAGAGATCAATATTTGTTCCCATTCCAAAGAAAGGTGACCCAATAGAGTGTGGAAATTATCGAACAATATCATTAATATAACATACAAGCAAGATTCTGCTGAAAATTATCCAGAAACGACTGGAGCAACATGTCAACAGAGAACTGCCAGATGTGCAGGCTGGGTTTAGAAGAGGTTGTGGTACTAGGGATATTACAGCTAATGTTAGATGGATCTTGGCAGAAAAGAGAGTACTAGACTATGCAAAGGGCTTTTGACTGTGTGGATCACAACATGCTATAGCTGACTCTGAGAAGAATGAGAATCCCAGAACATTTGATTGTGCTTGTGTGAAACCTGTACTTGGGCCAAGAGGCAGTCATCAGAAGAGATTGCATGGTTCAAAACTGGGAAAAGTGTCCTCCAAGAATGTATTCTGTCTTTATACCTTTTCAATTTGAATGCAGAACAGATGATCTGGGATGCTGGGCTGTACAAGAAGGAATTAGGATTGGTGGAATATTCATCAACAACCTAGGTTATGGAGATGACACAACCCTGCTTGCTGAAACTGAAGAGGACCTGAAGCGCTTGCTGCAGAAGGTCAAAGACTGCAGCTTTCAATATGGATTGAAGCTCAACATTAAGAAAACAAAAATTCTCACCATTGGGCCAATTGGCAGCATCAATATGGATAGTGAAGAGATTGTGATAGTTAGCAGTTTTAGTTTACTTGGTTCCACAGTCAACACTCTTGGTACCAGCAGCCAGGAAATCAAGAGATGAATTGCATTGGGAAAGTCAGCTGTGAGAGGCCTCTCAAGAGCACTGAAGAGCAATGACGTCAGGCTGGAGACTATGTTGCGCCTGATCCAGGCTATAGTCTTTGCAATTGCATGCTATGCACTGGAGAGCTGGACAGTGACTAGGGATGATAGAGAATTGATGATTTGAGTTGTGGTGCTGGAGAAGAGTGTTGAATATACATACCATGGACTGCTAGGAGAACAAGCAAGTTTGTCCTGGAGAGGGTGAAACCAGGTTGCTCCTTGGAGTCGAGGATTCTGAAGCTTCATCTGACATACTTTGGGCATTTTGCAAGGAGGGACTAGTCCTTGGAGAGGGACATCATATTTGCGAGAGTGGAGGGACAGTGAAGGAGAGGAAGACCCTCAATGAGATAGATCGATTCGGTGATTGGGTTAGTGGGAGTAGGTGTGTTGGAGACAATGAGGTTGACACAGGATA
Organism: Elephantulus edwardii; assembly: GCF_000299155.1. Classification (NCBI taxonomy): domain Eukaryota; kingdom Metazoa; phylum Chordata; class Mammalia; order Macroscelidea; family Macroscelididae; genus Elephantulus; species Elephantulus edwardii. The sequence continues at coordinate 3,574,349 of NW_006400022.1, read as the reverse complement.
GAGCAGGATTTAGGGCTCTTTTACATAAGGTTGTTATGAGTCACAAGCAACTCAACAGCACATAACAACAACAACTCATCCTCATTCTTCTGCTCCCCCCCCTTTGTATTCCCACACATGTTTTACTAGTTATCTGTTGCAAACCGGACACAGAAAGAAAGCAGGGACATGAGGAAATGAATTCTGAAAAGGAGGGAGGGCTAAGGCAGAGGAACTCTCACAGCTTAGCACTGTGAAAAGGCTCCTTTCTTAGTTTCACTTTGGTTTTTATTTCGTTTAGGCCAATCCTCCTAAAAAAGTTCAATCTCTGGAGATTATATTCTCCTTATACTTAAGTGTTGCTAACATAAAAATGGGTAAACTTAATCTTTAAACTAAGACCAAAGTTCAGACACAGCATCCCCTTGAGTGGGAGACTGGGCAGAATTCTCTGTTTGCAGAGGGTGCTCAGTCCTGTCTGGACTCTGATCTCAGCTGTAGTCCGGCTGTCACTATCCTCGGGAATCCACAGTTATCCTTCTATTTTTACAATAATGGTCTTATGTAGTATTTGTCTTTATTAGACTGAGTTCATTCACTCAGCATAATGCTCTCCAGTCCCTCCCAAGTTATGTAACAATTTTTAAAATTGTTGCTTGTAAGTGCTGAATACATGACTATTCCATCACTTGACTGCACCACAATTTCTCTATTAGTTTTGCTGATGAACATTTGGGCTATTTCCATGTTCTTGTGATGGTGAATAACACTACCATGAACATTGGTGTACAAGTCTCTGTTCTATTTTCTATATCTCAGTTCTACGTTCCTTAGGGTATATTTCTGTTGTTGTTGTTGTTATGTGCCGTCGAGTCGTTTGTGACTCATAGCGACCCTGTGCACAATAGCCCTAAATCCTGCTCTATCCTGCGCCAAACGCACTGCCTCTGACACACCCATCCCGATTACCCCAGTCACCGAATCAATCCATCTCATAGAGGGTCTTCCCCTCCTGC
>NW_006400022.1:3570584-3572918 GCF_000299155.1 Elephantulus edwardii | reverse complement strand
AACAATCTCAATCTCTTCATCATCCATCCTGACGCTGCCAATTGGCCCAGTGGTGAGAATCTTTGTCTTCTTGACATTGAGCCTCAGTCCATACTGAAGGCTGCAGTCCTTGACCCTCCGCAGCAAGCGCATGAGATTCAGGTGGGATAGACTCAAGGTGGAATTTTGTTTCCTATAGATTTGATTTAATTTTCCTTAGGTTCAGCTTGACCTTGCATATGAGTAATTGGTGGTCTGTTCCACAATCAACACCTGGCCTAATTTTCACAGCTGATATTGAGTTTCTCCCACAATTCTTTTCACAGATATAATCAATCCGATTCTTATGAAATACGGTCAGGTTAAATCCATGTGTGCAGCCTGCCTTTATGCATCTTATAAAACATATTTGCAATTAATAAATCATTGATTGTGCAAAATTCCATCATTCTATCTCTAGCTTCATTTCTGTCACCAAGACCATGTTTTCCAACTGCTGATCCTTTTTCTCTATTCTCAACTTTTGCGTTCCAGTAACCCGTTGTTCTTATTAATGCATTTTGATTGCATGTTTAATCAATCTCTGACAGCTTTAGTTTGCTTGACTCCAAAAGCAGCACTCTTGGTACCAGCAGCCAGGAAATTAAAAGATGAATTGCATTGGGAACGTCTGCTGTCAGAAACCTCTCCAAAGTCCTGGAGAGCAAAGATGTCAGTCTGGAGACTAGGATGTGCCTGATCCAGGCAGTAGTCTTTGCAATCACTTGCTATTCATCAGAAAGCTGGACAATGACTATGGATGATAGAAGGAGAATTGTTGCTTTTGAGCTGTGGTGCTGGAGAAGAGTATTGATGTACAGTGGATTACTAGAAGAACAAACAGGTTCATCCTAAAAAGGGTGAAACCAGGCTGCTCCTTGGAGGCAAGGATTCTGAGGCTTCATCTGGCATACTTTGGACATGTTGCAAGTAGGGACTAGTCATTGGAGAGGGACGTCATACTGGGTAGGGTGGAGGGACAGTGCAAGAGAGGAAGATCCTCAATGAGATAGATTGATTGAGTGCCTGGGGTAATGGAGATAGGTATGTCAGAGACAATAAGATTGGCACCGGATAGAGCAGAGTTTAAGGCTGTTTTACATAGGGTCACTGTAAGTCACAGGTGACTCCATGGCATATCACAACAACAACAACAACAATATTCCTAATAGTGGAATAGCTGGATCATATGGAGTACTGTAGTGTTGGAACCGATCCATAGCTGACCCTCCAGCAGGTTTTCAGAGGCAGTTAATCACATGGGAGGAAATTACCCATTCTTCTCCCATGGAACAGATAGTGGCCTTGTATGTGTGCCTTTGGGATTGCAGGGCAGCTTCTTACCACTAGTAATTATAATCTAGTAACATATAGGATTGCTGTTGTTGATTGCCATCAAGTCAAACATGACTCATAACAACCCTATGAACAAAATACTTGACGCTTTTCTATAGCTATCATTGTTTCTCAAAGTTCATAGAGATTTCAGAGGCATGTTGTTTAGGAAGTGGATGCCACTCCTACTTCCAAAACACACACCACACACACACACACACACATATATATATATATTTTTTTTTTCTGTCTCAGCCTTTAAATGTGTGTGTGTGTGAGTGTATTTTTATTTCCTTATATTTCAGCTAACAGATGTTGCCCTGGACGTGCTCACTAAGTTGTGCCAAGAAATCTGGAGAACAACCACGAGGCCAACTGACTGGAAGAGATCTATATTTGTTCCCATCCCAAAGAAGGGTGAACTGAAAGAGTGTGGAAACTATAGAACAATCTCATTGATTTCACATGCAAGCAAAATTCTACTGAAGATTATCCGAAAACGACTGGAACAATACATCAGCAGAGAACTGCCAGAAGTTCAGGTTGGGTTTAGAAGGGGTCGTGGTACTAGGGATATTGTAGCTAATGTTAGATAGATCTTAGCTGAAAGCAGGGAGTACCAGAGGAATGTATATCTGTGTTTCATTGACTATGCAAAGGCATTTGACTCCTGTGTGGATCATAACAAACTGTGGCTGACTCTGAGAAGAATGGGAATCCCAGAACGCTTGATTGTGCTAATGCGAAACCTATACTTGGACCAAGAGGCAGTCGTCAGAACAGAGCAAGGAAACACTGCATAGTTCAAAATTGGGAAGGGCATATGCCAGGGATGTGTTCTGTCTCCATACCTTTTCAACCTGTGTGCAGAACAGACTGTCCGGGAGGCTGGGCTCTATGAGGAGAAATGTGGGGTCAAGATTGGTGGAAGATCTATCAACAATCTGCAGTATGCAGATGATACAACCCTGCTTGCTGAAA
>NW_006400022.1:3566813-3567381 GCF_000299155.1 Elephantulus edwardii | reverse complement strand
GGCTCCACAGTCAACACTCTTGGCTCCAGCAGCCAGGAAATTAGAAGACGTATTGCCATGAGAAAGTCTGCTGTTAGGGACCTCTCAAAAGTGCCCCTATATGCAAATAGGAAATCCACAAATAAAAAGAGACAATCTTTTAGTAAAGAAGCCCTGTTGTTGTGTACTATAGAGTCAGAACCAACCCATAGCTGACCCTCCTGAGGGTTTACAGAGGCAGTTAATGGCACCGGAGGAGATTGCCCTTCCTTCTCCCAAAGAGCAGCTAGTGGCCTTTGGAATTGCAGCACAACTTCTTACCACTAGGCCATCAGAGCTGTACTCGTCCCCCAAGTCAACTCAGAATGTTTGCCCTAAATCAGAAAGATCTCTGATTAAAACAGATCTTATAGATAAGACTGATATAAGAAAAGGGGGGAGGGAGAGAATAGGATAGTGTTAATAAATTCAGGATTATTCAAACATAAAGGCTGTTTGTTGTTGTTGTTATGTGCCGTTGAGTTGTTTGTGACTCATAGGGACCCTATGTACAACAGCCCTAAACCCTGCTCTATCCTGTGCCAATCTC
>NW_006400022.1:3559486-3566713 GCF_000299155.1 Elephantulus edwardii | reverse complement strand
AATTACCAAGGAGGATAGAAGGAGAACTGATGTCTTTGAGCTGTGGTGCTGGAGAAGAGTATTGAGAATACCATGGACTGCTAGGAAAACAGATTCATCCTGGAAAGGGTCAAACCGGGCTGCTCCTTGGAGGCAAGGATTCTAAGGCTCCATCTAACATACTTTGGACATGTTGCAAGGAGGGACAGGTCCTTGGAAAGAGACATCATGCTTGGCAGGGTGGAGGGACAGCTCAGAAGGGGAGGGCCCCCTGTGAGGTGGATTGATTCAGTGACTGGGATAATCGGGATGGGAGTGTCAGAGACAGTGCGATTGGCAGAGGACAGAGCAGAGTTTAGGGCTGTTGTACTTAGGGTCGCTATGAGTCGCAAGCGACTCGATGGCACACAACAACAACAACAACATATATTCTGTGTTTCATTGATTATGCAAAGGCTTTTGACTGTGTGGATCACAACAAACTGTGGCTGACTGTGAGAAGAATGGGAATCCCAGAACACTTGATCGTGCTAATGCAAAACTTATACTTGGATCAGGAGGCAGTCTACAGAACAGAGCAAGGAAACACTGCATGGTTTCAAAACTGGGAAAGGTGTATGCCAGGGATGTTTCCTATCTCCATACTTTTTCAACCTATCTCCATACCTTTTCAACCTATATGCAGAACAGATTATCCAGGAGGCTGGGCTGTATGAGGAGAAGTGTGGCATCAGGATTGATGGAAGATTCATTAACTGTGTAATGCAGATGACAGAACCCTGTTTGCTGAAACTGAGGAGGACCCGAAGCGCTTGCTGTAGAAGGTCAAGGACAACCTTCAATATGGACTGAGGCTTAATATCAAGAAGACAAAAATTCTCACCACTGGACCAATTGGCAACATCAGGTTGCATGGTGAAGAGATTGAGATTGTTCGCAGCTTTAGTTTGCTTGGCTCCACAGTCAACACTTTTGGCACCAGCAGCTAGGAAATTAACACATATATTGCAACGGGTAAGTCTGCTGTTAGGGACCTCTCCAAAGTACTGAAAAGCAATGGTGTAACTGTAGAGACTGAGGTGTGCCTGATACAGGCCATGGTCTTTGCAATCACTTGTTATGCATCAGAGAGCTGGACAATGACTAGGGAGGATAGAAGAATTAATGCCTTTGAGCTGAGGTGCTGGAGAAGAGTATTGAATATACCATGGACTGCTAAGAAAATGAACAGGTTTGTCCTGGAGGGGTTAAACCAGGCTGCTCTTTGGAGGCAAGGATTCTGAAGCTTTGTCTGACATATTTTGGACATTTTGCAAGGAGGGACCAGTCCTTGGAGAAGGACATCATGCTTTGGAGGGTGGAGGTACAGCACAGGAGAGGGGGATCCTCTATGAGGTAGATTGATTCAGTGACTAGTGTAATAGGGGTAGGTGTGTCAGAGACAGTGTGAGATTGGCACAGGACAGAGCAGGGTTTAGGGCTGTTGTACATAGGGTCACTATGAATATGGAATAATTATAATTTGTAACATATGAGGTTACTTACAGAGTATTTATAAACTGCACCATAGGAGGTTATTATAGAGTAGTTCTAATCTGTAACATATGAAATTCCTATGGAGTAATTCTAATCTATAACATAGGTTACTATGGAGTAATTCTAATCTGTAACATATGGGATTACTATGAAGTGATTCTGGATTTGGGTTTGTGTAGGGTAAATGTCTTCACTAGGGCTCAGCCTTACCCAGGTGCCCCCTTTATCTGGAGGCATGTCCTTGCAGGGCTGTCCACATCTGATACTTGCCAAGCACACATTCTACCCATCGCTAATATCTTCCATAACTTACTTTTTGGGAATAAATTTATCCTAGTCACTTGAAAACAGATCCTCTCAAGGTTAGTTAATCATCTGTTAAAGTACTATAACAGTGTGATTTATCAACTGTGAGCTTAATTATGTGAGTCAGTTATCTCAGGTCTTCCACTTGGGCTGTGCGGACAAGACTCAGGGCCAGCCAAGGATCACATTTCCAAAGGAAATTTTGCCTATAGCATGCTACCCACAGGCTCTTCGTGAAGCTTCATCATCATCACTATCCTTTTTCAGCATTCATCAAAGTGTGTTTGAAGACAAACCAACATCTCAAAGAGTAGATGCTTTGGCATGAACCATTCAAGTTTCAGTAGACATGATGATGAAGCCTGAGAAGAGGTCATGGTGCTCACTATTGAGGGCTGTGGTTGTTAAGAGCCGCTGAGTTCACTATGACTCATTTGCAACCTTATGAGCAATAGATCTGAACCTTGCCCCGTCCTGTCCTGTGCTCAACGCCATTGATCCAATCACTGTGCCAGTTAATCTTGTGAAGGATCTTCCTCTCCTTCACTGACTCTCCACTTTTCCCAGCATGGTGTCTTTTTCCAAGACTGGCCCCTCCTAATAAAGTGGCTAAAGCAGGTCATATGAAGTTTTACCATTCTTGCTCAGAACACACTTCCTCCAAGACAGATTTGTTTGTCCTTTGACAGTCTGTGGGATATTTTGCCAACACCATAATCAAATCACTCTTCTAATGCCATTCTTATTAATTGTCCAATTTTCAGATGCATAGGAAGCCATTGAAAATATTATGGCTTGGATGAGCCTTTAAACTAACATCCTTTCATTGACAGCACATTTTCCCAATGCAACATGTCTCTGAATTTTCTTGACTGTTGTTACCACAAGTAAATAAAGCTGTTGGCAACTTCACTCTTTTCTCTATCATGATGTTGCCTATTGGTCAGGATTTTTGTTTTCTTGATGCTTAGGTATAGCCCGTATTGAAGGACATAGTCTTTGATCTTTGGTTAGTACTTCAGGTCCTCTTCATTTTCTCCATCAAGGTTGTGCTTTGTGTTGCACTGAAAGCCTTAAGCAATATGGGGATGATAGGGGTAGTGTTTGTTCTTGCATGGGTTTGTGTGGAAGTGATGCTCTCTGGGAGCAGCTCTGCCTCCCCTCGTGGCCTGATTCTGAATGTACTAGTCCCACTCCAGCATCCACCCAACAATGTAGCATGGAGCCCAAAGGAGACTTTCTGGTTGTTGTTGTACTATAGAGTCTTCACCAACCTGCAGCTGATTTTCCAATGAGTTTTCAGAGGCAGTAACCACACAGGAGGAGATCGCTCAACCTTCTCCTGCAGAGCAGCTGGTGGCCTCAAATAGCATGTCTTTGAGATTGAAGCACAGCTTCTTGCCATTAGGCCACCAGAGCTCAGAATTTCTGATATTTCTGGGACTGAAAAGATTTCGAATTGTAGCTATCTGAGACTGGGTTCATTGAGACATTAGAGCAGGGGTTGTAGTTGTGTTTCGCACCCTTCTAGTCCTGTTCTATGACTATTTCTGCACAGGAGCACTACCCTGAGGAGTGGGGGGGGATGGCATTGTAGACCCCCCTGGTGGCAATGGGCACAAATCCTGTGTCCACAATGGGGAGACAGACTAGAAATGAGGCTCTGGGCCTTAGCTGGAAGACAGCAGGTGACACCGTGCTGACTAGCATCCAAATGATGACCAAAAAAGGCACTTTAAAGAGTATGGGTATCTACATATTCTATTTTGTCCTGATGACAGCTGCACAACCTGTTCCTGGGATCAGATGTCACATGTAGAAGGTGTGCAGTCTAGCAGACAACCTGTTATACAGGGGTGCTGGCAGTAATGGACCTTGGTGCAACTGGGGTCAATGAGGACATGTAGGGCTAGGGCAAGGGCCTGAGGAGACTGCACCCTGACTAGACCTGCCACTATCTCATGTGGCCTTTCTCCAGGCTTCCAGACATGTTTATTTATTTGAGTGCCTCTTACATCTTAAATCTTCTGAGCCTATTAAAAAATATTTTTCATAATCTATTTTATTCTTTTAAATTTTTTGTATCCTTTTTATGACAATGAAATAGAATAGTTGAGATGGTTCAAATCTACCAGCCCATCTGAGGGAGAAAGATTGTCATGTGATTTATATCCTCTGAAAGCCCATTAGAGAGTCAACTATGAATCATTTCCAACTCCATGGCAATGAACTGAGTTTTGACTTTGTGTGCGAGTAAATGTAATTAATAAACTCAAACCCACCCTTCTGCAGTCAATTCCAACCCCTGATAGTGCCGAAGGAGAGTGGGATTTTCAGAGCTATTTATGGCAAGCACATGTGTTACTGAATGAAAAGGGTTCTTGCCATAGTCAATTGTCAATAAGACAGATGGATTGCAATATCCAAAGCAGTTTATTGCAGATCTGGGAGGGCAGAGAAAATCCTCTCAAAAACTTCCTAATCTTTGGGAGTTTTATATATTAGGTTTTTTTTACTTGGGTTAGACTTTTGTTAAAGTTATAGGATTTCTACATTTAAAAAGAACAGTTTATATATAGTTACTAGTAAATAGATAACTTATGAAATAGTTAACATATGACTGAGAAAAACAGTTTTGAAAAGGTAAATGGCTAATCCAGGAAAGATGCATTTCCCTTCCTGATAAACATGCAGTTTAAGGTACAATTTACATATGACTGAGAAAACCGTTTCAAAGAAACTAATCTAGAAAATATGCATTTCCTCTCCTGGTGATCAAGCTTAAAGAAAGGAGGGGGCAATAATTCTAAGGCAAAGTAACTAGTTTTGTTGGCTGGAGGTAACTGATGTCAGTTTTATAATATAATATGTTTGAATAATTCTGAAATTATTAATACCACCACATCACACAGACTCATTTTTCTTCTGCATTGTGCCATGGACCTTTTGGCTAGTGGCCCAGAATACAATGCACCATGCCACCAGAGATGGCCAAAAGCCATCAGAGTTATTGCTGTGGAGTCAGAGCCCTTTAATAGACCAGTGGGGTTTTAGAGACAGTAAATCCCATGAGAGAGTGCCTGCCCCTACCACCCCGCCTCTCTCTCAAGATGGTAGATTTGAGTCTACTACTTTTGGGTCAGCAGCACAACCCTTTATCTCTAAGCCCTAAGTTAACCACCCCCACCCCCATCGGCACTGTAAGGAGTGTACCATTTCTCCAGGCTCTCACTAACTTCTGATATCACCTTCTTAGTGTTATTATCTTGATGATTAATTGAGTAGTGGCTTTTTGCAGTTTAATTTGCAAACCATTGCTATATGGGATACATACTATGAAGAAAACACTTATTAAACATTTCTCCAGTACACCAATAAATAACACTTCTGAAGCCCTTTTCTTTCAAACTCATAGGTTTGTTCTAAATTTGCTCCCTCTCCTACAGATAACCTGAACACTGAATCTTGTTCCAGAATCTGAACCCTGATCTCTGCTCCGCAGACAAATGGGGGACATGACTGCCAGCTAAGGAAATAAAAGTGGATGGAGCCTCTAAGTTTTAGCCAGCTCACTCCTTCTGGACTCACCTACACAATTAAAAAAAGCCCAAAACTCCTTCCTCCTTTATTTTGTCTGTTTAAAATAAAGATTATGAGGAGAGGAGATGGTCTTTGCAGAGTTGTCAGGGTCTCCTGCTTCAATAGTGCTTGAACGGAACCCAGCACTCACCAGCATCTCTCATGCTGGTAATTTCCAGCCAATCCTTTGTCACTTTTTCACATCAGCACCCCTGAACACCCCAGCACCACCTCTCTACCACCACTGCCATGACCGTGTCCCCTTTACAGGTGCTCTAGATTTACATCCAGGACTCAGAGGCAACCATCAACCGCCCGATGAACCTGGAGCTTTACGTCCCCTATGTATACCTGTCCATGCCTTACTACTTCGACTGTGATGTTGTGACTTTGAAGAATTTTGCCAAATGTTTTCTCCACCAATCCCATGAGGAGAGGGAACATGCTGAAAAACTGATGAAACTTCAGAATCAGTGAGGAAGCTGCATCTTCCTTCAGGGCATCAAGAAACCAGACCAGGATGACTGGCAGAGTAGGCTGAATGCAATGGAGTGTGTACTACACTTGTAAATAAAAGAGTGGATCAGTCCCTACTAGAACTGTACAAACTGGTCACTGACAAGAACAACCCTCATTTGTGTGACTTTATTGAGACACATTGACTGGATGAGCAGTCGAAATCCGTTAAGCAACTGGGTGACTACATAATCAACTTGCAAAAGATGGATTCCCCGGAATCAGGCCTGGCAGAGTGTCTCTTTGACAAGAACATCTTGGGAGACAGTAATGGGAAGAGCTGAGTGAAGCTTTAGCCCAGTTTCCCCACAGCCATAGCGGTGGCCTCCATGGGCACCACCATGCCACCTACATGTATTGTTTATTTTACCTTTTCTATAAGTTGTACCAAAACACCCACTTAAGTTCTTTCATGTGTACCATTCCTTCAGATAAAGTCATTTAGTACCCAGCTGTTGTGTTGGAGATTTTGGTGGTCCAGAAGACTGTCTAAACCATCTTGGCCAAATTCTTTAATCACCATGATGCCTGCTTCAATCATATCTAATAAAATGAAAGGTATAAGTATTAAAAAAAGATTATGAGCAGTAATAAAGAGCATAATGTACAGGTCTCTGTAGCCATACACAAAGACAGTAAGAGCAGCAACCAGGTAACCAGTTCTTTTAAAGAAAAAGAAGAGTATTATAGTCCAGTCTATGCCATGCTATAAAGAATGAACAAAGAATCTCAGTCAAATTAAAAAAAAAAAAAAGAAGTTTCATATCACTTTTGAGGTGGTGAAATAGAATAAATTAAATACAGTGCATCAGTGTAGATACTTGTAACTGTTTTAATCCTTAACTCTAAGAAATGAGAAAGAAAAACAGGACTTGAGCCTTTGACCACAACAGAAAAGTTCAACAGATAACAAAAGTGATAGTGTTTTAACTGCCACCCAGACAACTTACAGTAAAAATTTAATGTTATCTAATTTGGGGCGAGCAGAGCTGCACCCAGTGGAAATAAAGCCATTTCAGGATTATCGAAAACTCAGCAACAATCTTGGTGGTCCTGGGTCATCACGTACTCCCTCAGCTGGAAGGTCTTTCTCTGGCCTCAATTCCCGCCTAAAGGCCCCACCTCCCAACTACAGTGGAGTCTTCCGCACCCAGCGCATTGACCTCTACCAGCAGGCCTCCCCACCGGATGCCCTGCGCTGGATGCTGAAGCCTTGGGAACGGACAGGGCCACCTTCTCGAGAAGGGTCCTCTCGAAGGACAGAAGAGCCTGGGTCCCGAGGGGACAAGGAACCTGGGTTACCCCCACCCC
>NW_006400022.1:3547915-3556838 GCF_000299155.1 Elephantulus edwardii | reverse complement strand
AACATGTCCAAAGTATGTCAGGCGAAGCCCCAGAATCCTTGCCTCCAAGGAGCAGCCTGGTTTAACCCTCTCTAGGCTGAATCTATTTGTTTTCTTGGCAGTCCATGGTACATTCAGTACTCTTCTCCAGCTCAAAGGCATCAATTCTCCTTCTATCCTCCCTAGTCATTGTCCAACTCTCTGATGCATAACATAAAGGCTAGTATAGTTATTAAACTGACACTGGTTGCTCCAGCCTGCAAAATTAGTTACTTCACCCTAGAATTCTCCCCCACCTTTCTTTTTTTTTTTTTCATAAAATTTCTAATGGCCGATTCCCCCCACCCCCACCTTTCTTTAGTCATGTAAAGTACTTTAAACTGCCTGTTTACCAGGAGAGGAAATGCGTCTTTCCTGGATTAGCTTTTTACCTTTTTAAAACAGTATTTTCAAGGGATTCCAAGATGGCTGCAGTGGGAGCAACGGAGAGAGCTGAGGGAGCTGCGGGCCACACAGAGGCAGACCACCATTGCCTTCTACAGTCCTCTGTTTATTGGTAATTGCACAGTTAAACAGTTGATCGCTTGTCCTCCATGCGTATTGAGGCTCAACATCAGGAGATCAAGGATTCCCAGGGAGGAATGGGTGAGTCCCGCAGCTCCCAGCCCCCCACTGCCAAGCCACGCCACTGCTGCAGCTCCATGAGGCTCCCACAAACCAGACCTCAGGAAACCCCTCACCTGGGGTGGACAGCAGGCATGGCCTCCCACCCCCCCATCCCAGGTTGGTACAGCGGAGACTCGACACCACTGCAGAATAGACTTGGTCTGGGGAGAATTCTTGGAACCAAGATGGTAGGAGATGCGGCAGCATGGTAAGATTTCCTTGGACAGGCCAGTGAAGAAGATCACCAATATAATGGATTGATGAGAGTCCCTATGAGATGTCTACGACATAGCAACACTTAGCAGCATATCCGAGATGGCAGATATTCTCAATACACCACATCTTTTGATCTGTTGACTACCTCTGCCAAGAAATGTTTAGACCTGGGAAGGGTCTGTTCACCACTCTCAAGTCCCCTTCTCCATTTATAAAAGGGGAAGGGCAGGGCAGTGACACCTACTTCAAATTACAGTATGACCATATATTGGAGGGAAGGGAAGTAATGGTGGCAGTGCCAGAACTAGGGGCACTGTCCCTGGCCACGTGGTCTTCAGTGATGCACAGGGTCCAGGCCTGGAGGGGGACTTTGGTAGGAGGGTGTGCTACCCAGCCCCTAAAATGTGTCATCCAGTCCTCGGGGTGTGCTGTCCAGCCCTCAGGGTTCGCCATTTGGCCTTCAGGGAGAGCCATGTGGTCCTTGGGGTAAGCTGCTTGACCCTCAGGGTGAGCTGATCAGTCCCTGGGGTAAGCCATTCAGCCCTCGGGGTGAGCCGGTTCTCAGGGTGAGCCAGCCCTTGGTGTGAGCCGTTCAGCCCTTGAGGTGAGCCATTTGGTCCTCAAGGTGTACTCTTTGGCCCTCGGGTTGTGTCATCTGACCCCTGGGTAGAGCCTTCAGGTGGCTGGAAAAAACCTGCCTAGGGTATCCAGAGAATTTTATTTAGGCTACTTTCCTCCACCTTCTCCCCCAGTACACCTGTAAGTAACACCTCCAAAGCCCTTCTATTTGTAACTCACAAGTTTGTTCTCTCTAGGTTTGCTCCCTTTCCTATAGGTAACTTTAACAGTGAGTTTTACTCCAGACATGACCCTGAACTCAGTTCCAGAGACAGAAAGGAAATACAACTGCCAGCTAAGGAAGCAAAGGAGGATGGAGCTTCAGGGCTCAGTCAGCCATCCCCACTGGACCCACCTTGGAAAACACTTTGCAGTCCAGAGGGGAGTAAATGTCAGGAAAATATCTTCTAACAGAACAAGAAGGCAAACGGCTTTAACCCAAGACCACCAGTAAGGTGATAAAGTGTCCTCCCTTTCCCTCTTCACATCAATGCCCTTGTTTAAGCATGAAGAAGCCAGAGAGTCTGCTCCCCATTCCCAAATGAGAAACCCACAAATGAACAAGACAGTTTGTTTAATCACCATTGGACTATGCTTACCATTGCCTTGTATCATCTGGTCCCCACTGGATCTTTCTTATTCCCTTCACCTACCGCCCCCACCCACCAAATTGTGCAGCCCTGCAACAGCATCCCTGCAATTTCATCCCTGCTCACCCTTATCCTTCTGTTCCCAACCTTCACCTTCCTTGTATCCCAATACATGTTTTACACAATAAACACACACACACACACACACACACACACACACACACACACGGAGAGTATTTTCTTAGCCAACTATTTCACAAGTTGTCTACTAACTGCTCTTTTTTAAATAGTTAACCCAAGTATAAAAGCCCATGTTCACTCTTAGACGGGGAAATTCTTTCTGCTCTCCAAGATCTGCAATAAAGTGGTTTGGATACTGCAATACATCTGTCTTATTGACAATTGACTATGAAAAGAATTCCTTGCATTCAGTGTCATAGAGTCAATGAAGAAAAGTGTAAAACACACAAAAGAAAAAAACGTGTCATGTAAGTGAAAGAAACACAATGTATATGAATACCAAATTAAAAAAAAATGGGGAAAGTTCCACAAACTGGGAGGTTTTAAACAGCAGCATTTGCACAATGTCTGAACATGCAGGGCTGTACTCTCTGCAGGCTCTAGTGTCAGATAATCCCCTGTTCCTTCCAGCTTTGGGTAGCATCCCTCAGCTTGTGGGAGCAGCCCTCTATTTGTCTGTCTGCATCTCTTCTTTGGTCCTTACAAAGACACGTGGCATATTGGCTCAGGGCTTACCATTTTCCAGCATGGGCTGATAACTGGTTACTTCTGCCTCAGCCTTCACAGATATGTTTCAGGAGAACAAAAATCAACTATGGTAGTTATTTATTTCTTGAAGACTTATGGAATTTGCCTGTAAACCTGACTGGGCCTAGACAATTTTTAGGGTTTAGTTTTTCAATTATCTACTTATATTCTTCTTTTGCTATAATCTTGTCACGTTCTCTTAAATTTTTTTGCCCCCTTCCTCCACCTATTCAGCTCTTTGTGTAACTCAGGGACTATTATGATTAGTATTCAGCCTATATTGGTCCCACTCACTCTTTGCCATCAGAACCGACTTATATCTGTCCCTCCATTGGGTTTTCAAGCTGTAAATTGCATAAGAGGAGGTTGACTGTCTTTCTCCCAAAGAGCTGCTGGTGGATTTGAACCACCAGCAAAGATTAACCTTTGGGCAAGCAGCACAACTCCCTCGTCACTAGGCCAGCAGAGTACAGATAGGACCTCTGTTATTGATGGATGCAACACATGGTGTAGGAGCTCTGGTGGCTTAGTGGCAAGAAGCTACATTGCAATCTCGACAGCACATGGCTCGAATTCACCCACCAGCTGCTCCTCGGGAGAAGGATGGGCAATCTCCTTCTGTGTAACTGCCTCTGAAAACACACTGGATGGTCAGCTATGGGTTGTTTCCAACTTTCTAGTACATAACAATGACGACAACAACAACAGCAACAACACATGATGTTAGATTGTACTCAGGGTTATCAGTGACATTAGATTAGATTCCATCCATGAGGGTTAGGATGCCAATACATATTTTTGATGTCACTAGTCAAGTGTAAGACTGTCTCCTACATATCTATGGGCCTGTTACCATCTTTTCTGTGACTTCCTGGAACAGATCAGGGGTGCAGGCTCAAGGTGGTAGCTTCTTCCCTGGCCTCCTTCACTAAGAATTGGGGGTGGGGGTGGGTCAGGGTTGTCTGGGTCTAAGCCTCTCCAGCCTCTCTGTGACCAGCATACTTTTCTGTGAGTTCTCAGAGCTTTCATGTCACCATGTGAGTGTCATAACAGCTTCAGAAAGGATGTGGAGGCTCAGATGGGAACTGTTGGATCTGCTTCACTTCTTTCTATCATCTTAAAGCCAACCCTGGATCCCTGGGAAAACTTTTCACAGAGGAAGATTTTCAGATGACCAACAGTCACATTAAGAATCCAAATCACTGGCAATAAAAAAGATGCAAATCAAAACCACAATGAGATACCATCTCAATCCAGTAGCAGTGGCAAAGTTTAACAGGAGAGCAAGTAATTGGAGAGGATCTGGTGAGATAAGAATTCTTATACATTGTTGGTAGGATTATAAAATGGTACAACCACTCTGGAAGAGAGTTTGGCATTTCCTCAAATACCTGAACATAGAAATTCCATATGACCCAGATATTCCATTGTTTGGAATATGCCCTGAGAAAATGAGACTGAGGCCCAAACAGAGACTTGTACACCAATGTTAATAGCAGTGTTATTCACCGTCACAAGAACATGGTAATAACCCAAGTGTCTAACCATCCAACCTCAATAGAATGGATTGGGAAATTATAGTACTTTCACATGATGGAATACAATGCAGCATGGAGGAACAATGATTTTTTAAATTACTCCCTAACTTGTGAAGGACTGGAGAGCATTCTGCTAAGTGAACTAGCCCATTTCCATAAGGACCAATATTGTATAAGACCATTATTTTAGAATAAGTATGATTATCCAAGGTGGGCAGAGGGTGGGGCAGCAGAGGGCTGAATGTAGGCTTGCAGGGGGTGGGGCAATAATCATAGGGGTGCACAATTTGATGGCTGGAAGGAGGCAGGAGTGAAGGAAATGGAAAATAGCTGATGTGAAAAAGTATACAAGTTTTGTATTAAACTAGTATAAAACTAAAAAAAAGAAAACAATACATACACAAAACCTCAAAACCTGGGTCCCTGGGGCTAGTCCAATAATCAGTGTGACCCTATGGGGCAGCCCTTCCTGATGCTTGGTGTCCTTATTCCCTTCCCTTGCTCAGCCTTCCTGTGAGTGGGTGGCCTTTCTTTGTTCCTCAGACATCAAAGTCCCCATAGACCATGTGCAAGGTGTCAAGGGTGTCAATCAGTCTGAAGAAGTAGGTAGACAGAGAAGGCTCACAAGAATAGGACCACAGCTTGAGCAGGACCTGCTGGCAAGCCCTCAGAAGGCAGGAGAAGACAGTGAGTGCTGAGCCATCCACCCAGCCTCCAGGGCCACAAGAGGCTTTGACTCTGTCAAACAGAGGGCATCTTGATCCACAGACCCTGTGACAGCTGTTCAAGGCTGATGTGGTTTCTTTGGAAACAATGGGAGGTAGGTTCTGCTGTCCACTCCTAACAGAAGTCTGGAATCAAGTCCCCAGATGTGTTAATGCACTGCTTTGGGTATGAGTGTCGATGGTTAAATCACAAAAAACGGCTTCTTAGCTTGGAGTTGTTCTAGCTTGGGCACAGAAAAATATATGCTGACTTCATTGACTGTGGGAAGAGAATTTTTGGCTCCATTTCACAGAAAAGCCAGGAGTAGAAGGAAATGCAGATCTCGGCTGAGCCATCTGGTCTCTCACTGACTGGGCTGCCTTGGAAGCTGGCTGGAGAAGATACCAGGGCCTATGAACAAAGGCAGCTGAGCCTGGCTAGCTCTCCCACATCAGGTCATTTGCAAGTGTCACTAAGTCTGCGAGCAGCATTTTAAAAAGCTGATTTTGTTCAGGCTTTTTAAAAATCAAAACAAAACACACACCACCCCCACCTCAGCAAACAAGGATGATTTCCCAGGCTTGGAGTTGTGGCTGGGTTGCCCTGGTGACACATTTTGTTCTGGATGCTTCTCAGGACCTTGTTTTCTCCTGAACATGATGAGGATGGGAAGAGGTCAGCGCTAGCCCTGGGAAGTCAAGCCCACACTACAGCTTCTCTGCCACCCTGCCCTGGGCTGGCCTCTTGGCAGGAAGAATAAGAATGACTGTGTTGTGGTATCTAGACTGGGGATATGTATTCTTTCTTCTTCCTTTTTTTTTCTTTAAAAAAAATTTATACTGGGTTACATACAAAGTTCATAAAGTTCACATACATTGTTTTTCACACTGGAACTTTCCCCTTTCCTCCGCCATTTCCTCCCTTAACCCATCAAACTGTGCGACCCTATGCTTAAGCTCCCCTTCTTGCCCCCCCTCCCCGCTTGAATCCTCATGAACGCTCTATAATAATCATCCTGGAGAGTATTTGCCTTTATGAGATTGAGTTAGTTCATTTAGCATAATGCTCTCCAGTTTCTCTCATGTTAGGTTGTTGTTATGTGCAGTTGAGTCGCCTGCAACTCATAGTGACCCTATATACAACAACCTTATACATAGCCTCCTGGTCCAACTGTAAGTTTCTCATAAGCACAATCAAGTTGTTCCGGGATTCCCAGTCTTCTCAGAGTCAGCCACAGTTTGTTGTGATCCACACAGTCAATGAAACACAAATAGACATCCCTCTGGTTCTCTCTGCTTTCAGTCAATATCCATCTAAAAACATTAGCTATAATATCCCTAGTGCCACAGCCTTTTCTAAATCCAGCCTGCACTTCAGGCAGTTCTCTGTTGATGTGCTATTCCAGTCATTTTTTGGATAATCTTCAGTAGAATCTTGCTTGCATGTGATATCACTGATACTGTTTGATGATTTCCACACTCTGTCAGATCACCTTTCTTTGGAATGGAAACAAATCTAGATCTCTTCCAGTCAGTTGGCCAGGTGGCTGTCTTCCAGATTTCTTGGCACAACTTGGTGAGCACATCCAAGGCAGTGTCTGTTGATACATGTCAATCAGTATGCCATCAATTCCTGAGGCCTTGTTTTTTGCCAAGTCTTTCAAAGCAGCTTGAACTTCTTACTTCGTCACCACAGGCTCTTGCTCATACGTTGTTTCATGAAATTCTTGTGTCCACCAATTTCCTTTGGTATAATGATTCTGCATTTTTTTCTTTCCACCTCTGTATTTTCATTCTTTGCATCTTCTTTTAATGCTTCCTGGATCATTCAATATTCTGCCCAAAGCATCCTTAAGTATTGCAACTCGAAACTTGAATTTGTTCCTCAGTTCCTTCAGCTTAAGAAATGCAGAGCGAGTTTGGCCCTTTTGATTTTCTGACTCCAGCTCCTTTCACATAAGTTACAAAATCATTGCTCCTGTGTGCTGCATAGTATTCCATCATGTGAATGTACGATAATTTCTCAATCCATTCCATTGTGGTTGGGCATTTGGGCTGTTTCCAGGTCCTTGCGATGATGAAGAATTCTGCTATGAACATTGGTGTATAAGTCTCTGATTGTGCCTCAGTTCTCACTTTCTCAGGGTATATTCCAAAGAGTGGAACAGCTGGGTCATATGGAATCTCTATACTCAAGTTTTTGAGGAAATGCTAAACTGCCTTCCAGAGTAGTTGTACCATTTATAATCCCACCCACAATGTATACAAGTTCCTATCTTGCCACATTCTCTCCAACATTTATTACTTTTTGCCCTGCTAAACTTCGCCACTGCTACTTTGGTAAGATGGTATCTCATTGTGGTTTTGATTTGGGTCTGTCTTATTGCCAGTAATTTGGAGTATTTCATCATATGTCTTTTGGTTATCTGAATGTCCTCCTCTGTTAAAAGTCTTTCCATGTTTTTTGCCCATTATGTAATTAGATTATCAATCTTTTTTCTTCTGGAGGCACTGTAGTATTCTGTAAATTTTTTTTATGAGACCCTTATCTGAATGGTATTGTCAAATGTTTATTCCCAGTCAGTAGTTTTTCTTTTCACCCTACTGGGAAAAGTTTTTGAGGACAGAGATTTAATCTT
This sequence comes from Elephantulus edwardii, assembly GCF_000299155.1. NCBI lineage: Eukaryota > Metazoa > Chordata > Mammalia > Macroscelidea > Macroscelididae > Elephantulus > Elephantulus edwardii. The sequence goes on along the minus strand of NW_006400022.1, from coordinate 3,549,120 downwards.
CAGAAGGTCCCATTAATCAATTTTATCCTCTTCAGATTATGTATTTCTGGCTATATTTGGCAGTCTCTTTATACTATAGACTAGGCCTTCTAAGCTTGGTCCGAGTTTGTCCCTTATTAGTTTTATGGTTTTGAGCTTCATTCTAAGGTTTCTGATCCACCTTAAGTTGATTTTTTTGTGTAGTATGAGATACAGATCCTCTTTCAGCTTTCTACAGATAGCAGTCTAGTTTTGCCAGCACCATTTACTGGAGAAGTTTTCATTTCTCCATTTGAGAGGTTTTATTTCCTTGCCAAACATTGGTTGACTGTAGAGAGATGGGTTAATTTCTGTTCTGTTCCATTGGTCTATGTGCCTGTCATTGTACCAGAACCATGCTGTTTTTGTTACTACTGCTGTGTAGTAAGTTTTTATTATTATCATTGTTATTATTAATTTTAATGAAAATTTACAGAGGTTTTGGATTTCCATTCATTCATTGTTGCACTTTTCTCCCTGCCCACCCCTACCCTCTAGTTTGTTCTTCTCTTTGAAAAGTAAAATAAAAATTCTTTCATTGTTATACAATCCCTGCCCCCAAGTCCACTCCACCATGCAGCCTTCATTCTGGACTCCTGTCATGACAATAATACCTAATCATAGATCCCTTTTAAACAGTTCTCTCTCTCATTTGTTTCAATGCAGTATACATAATTTATCCTATCTTTCTCAGTCTTCCCCCCAACCACTATGTCAGTCTCATTTTACAACAGTGGCACTATGTGGTATTTGTCCTTTTGTGACTAAGATATTTCATTCACCATAATGTCCTCCAGGGTCATCCATTTTGATTCTTTTTTTTGAAAAATTTTTTTATTGGGAAAAACATATTGGGGGTACAAGGAGGTGAGGGTTGGGGGCAGAAGGTGAGGATGGGCCAGGATGCAGCTGCAGAGCTGTACAGTTTGGTCGGTGGGGGGAGCAGGTGAAGGAATGATGAGGGTCCAGTGGGGACTAGATGCTACAGAGGAATGACAAGCATTTTTCAATGGTAATTAAACCAACTGTCTTATTGATTTGGGAATCGGATGCCGACTCTCTGGCTTCTTCATGCTGAACAGGGGCGTAGATGTAAAGGGGGAAGGGAGGACACTTTATCACCTTACTGGTGGTCTTGGGTTAAAGCTGCTTGCCTTCTTGCTCTGTTAGAAGATATTTTCCTGTCA
>NW_006400022.1:3544522-3546605 GCF_000299155.1 Elephantulus edwardii | reverse complement strand
ACGAGACTCACCCATTTCTCCTTGGGAATCCTTGAATTCCTGTTGTTGAGCCTCAATCTTCAATGAGGGCCAGTCATCAACTGTTTAAGTGTTCAATTATCAATAATCTGAAGTCTGTGGAAGGCCATAATGGCCCTGCATTAAGTGGTTCGCTGCTCCCGCAACTCACCACGCTGTCTCTGCCTCTGCCACCATCTTCAGGGTCACCCATTTTGAATAATATTGCATGAGTTTCTTGTTTTTCAGTGCAGAATAGTATTCCATTGTGTGAATATACCACAACTTCTCTATCCATTAGTTTATCGATCTGCACTTAGATTGTTTCCAACTCTTTGCAATTGTAAACAAAGCCACAATAAACAAGGTTGTGTATATATCTGCTTGGGTGGCAGTTATGGTTTCTTTGGGGTATATTCCCAGTAGTGGAATGACTGGGTCAAATAGTATTTCTATTTCCAACTTTTTGAGAAAGCGCCATACTGCCTTCCATAGTGGCTGCACCATTTTACACTCCCACCAACAGTGAATAAGGGTTCCAGTTTCTCCACAACCTCATCAGCATTTGTTGTTTGCTTTTCTGTTAAATTTTGCTATTATTACTGGGGTGAGATGATATTTCATAGTTGTTTTTATTTGCATCTCTCTTTTTTTGGGGGGGGAGAGTCTTGTTATGATCTGTTCAGTTTCTTCTTTTGTGATGTATTTGTTCACATATTCTACATCTGTCCATGTCAGTGTGGGTAGGGCATGAGTTTCAAGGAATTTATCAATTTCTTCTAAGTTTTCAAATTTACCTGTGTATAACTTTTCATAGTATTTCGACATTGTCTATTTAATTTCATCTGGTTCTGTTGTGATGTTACCTCTATAATTTTTAATCAAGATTTCTGCCTTCTCTCTCTTTTTTTCCCTTTCTTTAAGTTTGCCAGTGGTTTGTCAATTTTATTAATCCTTTTGAAAAACCAGTTCTTGGTATTATTGATAGTTTCAGCTATTTTTCTCTTTTCTATGTTATTGATTTCATTCAGCTCTTGTCCTGATAATTTTTTTTTTCTAAAGGCTGTAGAATTAGATTATTGTTCTTTTTCTAGTTGATGAAGGTGTTGAGTTAGATCATTGGTTTTTCTTCTTTTTTCCTTTTTTTATGTGTGTGTCTATTGCTATGAACTTCCCCCAGAGGAATGCCTTAGCTGTATTCCAGAGGTTTTAGTCTGTTGTATTCTCATTTTCATTTGTTTCAGGGAACTTTTAAATTTCATTCTTTATTTCCTTTATAACCAAAACATGTTTTAAAGAGAGTTGTTTAGCTTCCAAATGGATGATTTTGTAAGATTTACCCTCCTGTGGTTAATTTCTAATTTTATAGCATTGTGATCTGAGAAGATACTTTGTATTTTTTCCAATGTCTTTTAATTTGTTGAGACTTGCTTTGTGTCTTAATATGTGATCCATTCTGGACAATGTACCATGTACACTTGAGAAGAAAGTGAATTGAGTTGTAGTTGAGTGCAGTGCATGGAATATATCCACAAAGTCAAGTTGGCTGACTGTGTAGTTTAATTCTTCTGCACCTTTGTTAATTTTTTTTTAACAACATTAAATTTTATTGAACATTTACAGGGATTTGGGGCCCTCATTCCTTCATTGCTGCACCATTCTCTCCACCCTCCTCCCCAGTCCGTCCTTCCTCCCCCACCCTCCGAATGTCTGTTTTAATTGTCCAACTGCCACAGTGCCCGTCAAAGCCAGTTCTGATCAATCTCCCTTGTCAGTGTGTCCCTTGCCATTCCCTATCACTCCTCCCTGAGAGAGTCTTCACCCCGATTCATAAGGAAAAGGGGATGGCGTATTCTCTTAGCTACTTTCTGCTGAAAAGGGACGCCGTGGGTTTCAGGGTGAAGATCTTCTCTCACTACTCTAAAGGGCCCCTTTGGCAGTAGGAAACACACAGACTATTATGGAGATTGATTTTGCAATTTAGATGCACTCTTATTAATTGTGCTTAGCCGTACATGTTCATATCCTTGAAGATGTATCATGGGGGTGTTGCAACCTAGAAGACACAAATTTAACTAACCAGTTA
>NW_006400022.1:3534718-3543187 GCF_000299155.1 Elephantulus edwardii | reverse complement strand
TTTGTGGAGCAGTGAAAGATAAATCCCTCATTGTGGAGTTAACCATTGGTTACAGTGTTGACCCTGCCCTTATTTGTTTTGAGTTGATCTATCTTTTGGTAAGAGTGAAGTGTTGTAAAACAACCATATTGTTTTGTGTGTTTTGCAGATCTATTTTTGGTGCTTAGATGTTGACCAACCTTATATCCTCTTGATCTACCATGCCTTTAATCACTATATAGTGCCTTTCCTTATCTTTATGGTGATTTTCACTCTGAAGTCTATTTTATCAGAGATTAGTGTTGCCACTCCTGCTTTTTTGCAGATGCCATTTGCTTGGTATATTTTCCCCCATCCTTTGATTTTTGAGTCCATCTTCTCTTTATTAGATATGTCTCTTGTAGACAACATATTGATGGGCTTTGCATTTTGATCCATTCCACTACTCTTTTTCTCTTGATTGGTGCATTAAGTCTGTTCCCATTAAGTGTGATTATTGACAGACAAGGTTTTATTTTTGTCATTTTGCTGCTTTTCTTTTTTTCTTGTTTCTTTTTACTATGGTCCATACACTTTCCTTTGGTGTCTCTGTGTGTAGAACTTCCCTTAAAAGTTCTTGTAGGTTTGGTCTTGTTTTCAAAAATCCCTTTAGTTCTTTCTTTTCTGTAAAGAATGGGATTTTTTCCTTCATACTTCTTGGAGAGCTTTGCTGGGTACAGGATCTTGGGTTGACAGTTGTTTTCTTTCTACTTTCTGTGTATGCCATCCTATTGTCTTCTTGCTGACATAGTTTCTACTGAAAAATCAGTACTTAATCTGATGGCTTTTCCTTTGTAGATGGTTCTTTGTTTTTCTCATGCTGTTCTTAGTATTCTATCCTTATCTTTTATTTTGGAGAATTTGACTACGATATGTCATGATGTTTTCCTCTTTGGGCCTAGTCTATTTGGTGACCACTGAGCATCCTGAATGTGATTTTCCTCTTTCTTCATAGTATCTGGGAATTTTTCTTCTAGTACCTCTTCCATAATTTTGTCAGTGATTTCTCTATTCCTCTCATATTCTGGAATTCCAATCATATGTGTGTTATTCCTTTTAATGTCATCCCACATAATTGTAATATTTTCTTCATTTTCCTTTTGTCTCATCTCTGATTTTTCCTTCTAGTACATTTCCACTGAGATTATTGTCTTCAAGCTCACTGACTCTCTGTTCCGTCTCTTCTGTTCTACCTTTTTGACCTTCTAACTTGTTGGACATTCTGCCATTTCAGGCTTAATGTTCTGGATTTCATTTTCATGCCTTTCTGTTATTTCTAGTACTGTACTGGCAGTACGCTCTCTATCTTGTGATGATTTTTTGAGTTCTTGTATCTCTTTATCTATAGTTTCAATTCTTTTTTTCACTTTTTGCATATTCATCAATATTTGTGCAAGCTTCTCCTCAGCAGTATATTTCTTCTCTCTTTGTGTCTCTGGAGCTTTTGCTTTCTTGTTGGTTTCCATTGTTTCTTCTATCATTTGCAGTTTTTTCTGTAGCTGATCAAATTACTCTTCATCAATATATTTTTTTCTGGTTCTCTACCTCTAGGATATTCCCTTCATCTGTAGCTTTCATGGTTTCTTCCATCATTTGTACTGTTATTTGTAGCTTTTTGTATCATACAACAACATATATCATCTGCTTTCCGACTCTGGGTTATTTATTTGGTCTCTGATATTCTCTGTTTATTTTGGAGAAGGCTTAATTTTCTCTTTCTCATGGTGTTTGAAGCTACCTGTTGCTTTCTTGATATTATGTGAAGGTGTTTTTAGTTGGTTTTTTTTTTAAATAAATGTTAGGTCATTTCTATTGTGTCTGTAAAATTTGTTGGTGCTTCTTGCCTTTATAGTGCTACTAGTTAGCTGTCAAGTTAAAACTGTGGTGAGGGTGAGGTACTCACTGCATTGTAAATCCTCTTGGGGAAAATTTCCTTTCCTAAAGTCTTTAATGTTCTCTCTATTCTGCACTGCAGCCCTGTAGGAATCTTGCCTTGAATTTGTCCCCTGACGTCAGCTCTATAGGCTTCCTTCATATATGAAGTGGCTGAGTGGTGTGAGACCACTACTCTGCTCTGCTCTACTCCAGCAGTTTATCATGCACATTTTTCTCCTGGAGCTTTATGTTTTCCTTTGTCTTTGGAGTGGAATGAGATTAGAGCTCAGGGTTGCCAGTTTAAGCAGCTTACATGCTCAAGTCATCTCTCCCTCTCTCTTGCAGAAAGGTACAAATATCCCTTCCCTCTGCCTAAAGTTATATGTACTAAAATATCTCATTCTGTTTGATCCCTGGGATGGCCCTGTAGCCACAGAGGCAAGGACCCCTAGAAGGAGTTACCTACAATCCCAGGGACTCCTCAGTTCTGTCTCCCCACTAGCAACGGGGAGTGCTTGCTCTTGGCACAGAGCTCCCACCTCTCCCAACCTTTTCTCCTGAGGCTGGATGTGCTCCTTTGTCTTTGGTGTGGTGGGATATCAGACCTCAGCCTGGGCTGCCTGTCTGCAGAGGCTTGTGGGTCAGATCTGTGTCCCTGGATGCCAAGAAGATTCTTTCCTCTGTGGGAGAAATTCTTCACACTGAAGTCTCTTGTCATGTTTGGCCCCTGGGATGGCCCCAGAGCCACAGAGGCAAGGACCCAAGATGGAGGTACCTACAACCCCAGGGATGCCTCCAGGGACATGTATTCTTGTGGCTGGTGTTGACAATGCTGTGTTCCTGCCTGCATGTGATCATTTGGACTCTAAGCATGAAGCATCAGCTTGTCCAGGCTGCCTTGCACTGCCCAGAACCTGTTGGCACACACTCAGGGCTCACCACCTCTTCGCCTTGAAAAATCCCATCATCATCCCAACCCAGTCAGAATACAATCCTTGCCACAGAGCTCACAGCCCAGCCCCAGAACCAGGCGTAGAGAAAGACCTTTGTCTCCTGCTCTCATTATCCACAGTTACAGCAGCAGCTCTGACCCCTGGTGAGGAAACAGTTGTTGTAGAAATCCATGACTCCTGACCTCATCATCCACTAGCACAGGGACAGAAGTGTGGCCAGGCAGCCCTGGAGCTTGGCCAGTGCGTATGCCAGGGTGAGCCCCAAGGCCTTTCTCACACTGGGGACATGGGCCAGGTGCTCCATCTGGCAAGTCCTGTTGACCTAGTTCCCTGTCCCACGGCTGTGGGCTCCTAAGCAAGGTGTCCTGTGAGACGCAGCTTCTGAAACTCCTGTTTCTAGATCTGCAAAAGGGACCTCTTCAAAGGCCATGCCTCATGGTCTCTGCAGTGTCTTCAAGTGTGAAAACACCAGGAAGATGGATTGATTTTTGGATTCCTTCCCCAACCATTATTGTGTGCATAACAAACTACCACAAAACTTCATAATGTGTCACTCTGGAGACTAAGGTGCGCCCTATACAGGCCATGGTCTTTGCAATCAGTTGTTATGTGTCAAAGAGTTGGACAATGACTAGGGAGGATAGAAGGAGAATTGATGCCTTTGAGCTGTGGTGCTGGAGCAGAGTATTGAATGCACCATGGACTGCTTAGAAAACAAACAGGTTCATCTTGAAGAGGGTTAAACCAGGCTCCTCCTTGGAGGCAAGGATTCTGGGGCATCGTCTGATATACTTTGGACATATTGCAAGGAGGGACCGGTTCTTGGAGAGGGACATTCTTGGGAGGGTGAACAGCACAGGAGGGGAAGACCCTCTATGAGGTGGATTGATTCAGTGACTGGGGTAATCGGGGTGGGTGTGTTGGAGACAGTGACATTGGCACAGGACAGAGCAGGGTTTAGGGCTATTGTACATAGGGCTGCTATGAGTTGCAAGCGATTTGATGGCACATAACAACAACAACAACATTATTATTGTTGAGTACTGTAAAATAGTAATTGGCCCAGAGCTGACACTCCAGTAAAGACATCTTCCTCCCATGGAGTAGGCTGATGAATTTGAACTGCATGTCTTAGCGTTGGCAGCACAGTTCCTTACCATTTAGCCACCAGAGGTACCTTTATAATTTAGATATGTTTTGTTATTACTTTATTAACTTCAGTATTACTTTATTAACTTCAGTATTTAATAACTTTCTAATTTAGAACAACCTCATTATTCTATGAGTCCAAAGTTTGAGTGGGGCACACATGAGGATGGGGTATGAATAATGTCTTCCCAAAAGAGTTATTGAAATTTTAACACCTTGTGCTTGTGAACATGACTTTGAAAACATGAATTTTCCAAATTGATTTAATTAACAGAAAGTCATTGTGGAGCATGTTGTTGTTGTTGTTAGGTGCCAAAAAGTCAACTAGGATTCATAGCGACCCTATGACTCTATGAAAAACAGATCTGAACCCTGCCTGTCCTGCACTTTCACTCTGGTTGCACTTCCTTCAAGATAGATTGTTTGTTCTTTTGGCAGTCCATGGGATAATCAATCTTCTCTCCAATATTACATCTCAAAGACTTAGATTCTTCTTTTGCCATTCTTACTTGTAGAGGCCAAGCTGACTAAGGCTGAAGCTACCCGACTAAATCAAAACAATCACTGGAATGCTCAAATCCTTGAGTCTCACACTGAAGCCTTCTGATAAAGATGGAGTTATGGGAACAGGGAAGAGTAACAAATAAGAAAGGCCACAGTAAAAAACCATCTTGAAGTCCAGTTAACATATTTTACTGCTTATATAATGGGAAAACTGTCTTTTAATAAAAGTTATGAGGATGTACAAGTCAGGAGAACACACAACCATGAGTTCCTCTTCCCTTACTTCTTTTCCTTAGAAAGTCTTATCTAAAGCCTTATTGCCTGTAAAGTCTATTACCAATTCCCTGGCACTTTCCTGTTGGTCAGAGAAGGGTGAGGCTTATTCACAGTCTAACTCTCAGGTGCATAGAGAGTAACTGAAAAAAAGACCATGGCCTGAATTAGGCACACCATAGTCTTTAACCTGAAATTATTTCTCTTTAGCATTTTGGAGAGATCCCTTACAGCAGACTTTCCCAATGCAATGCATCTTTTGATTTCTTGACTTCTGGTGCCAAGAGTGCTGATTGTGAATCCAAGTAGAATAAAATTGTTGACATTTCAATCTTTCCCTTATCTATCATGACATTGCCTATCAGCCCAATAGTGAAGATTTTTGTTTCTTGATGTTGAGATACAATTCATATTGAAGGCTGTTTTCTTTGATCTTCTGCAGGAAGAGCTTTAAGTCCTCCTGCCTTTCAGCAAGCAAGGTTGTGTCATTTGCATAAGGCAGATTGCTAATGAGTCTTATTCCAAACCTGATGTCTCATTCTTCTTCATTAAGTCCCACTTTTTGAAGGATTTGTTCAGTTTTCAGATTGAATAATTATGGAGAAAATATACAGCTCAGATACACATCTTTCTTGGTTTTTAATATTCCCTTGCTCTGTTCAGACAAGAGCTTCTTTGTCTAGGCTTGGGCTTTACATGAGTGCAATTAAGTGTTCTTCTCAATGTTAGCCATAGTTTGTTATTATCCACATAGTTAATAAGACACAAAAAGGCTTTCTTCTGGTATTCTCTGCCTACAGCCAAACCCATCTGACATCAGCAATGAAATCCTAATGCCACAGCCTCTTTTGAAACCAGTTTGAATTTCTGACAGTTTTCTGTTAATGTACTGTTCTAGGCATTTTTAAAGGATCTTCAACAATATTTTGTTTGTATGAAACATTAATGCTATTGTTTAGTAATTTTCTCATTCTGTTAGGTCAACTTTCTTGGGAATGAGGATAAATATGGGTCTCTTTCAGTCAGTTGGCCAAGTAACTGTATTCCAAATTTTCTGGCATAGACTGGTGAGCACATCCACGGCTATGTGTGCCATTTGAAACACATTAGTTGGTATCCTATAGATTCCTGGGAAATTTTTTTGTCAATGCCTTCAGTGTAGCTTAAACTTCTTCCTTCATTACCAATGGCTCTTGATCATAGTTCAGTGTTGGCAAATTATTTTTGGTACAGTTACTCTGGGTATTCTTTCCATCTTCTTTTGATGCTTTCTGGATCATTCAAGATTTTTTCCGTTAGTATCTTCCAGTATAGCAACTTGAAGCTTGACTTTGTTTCTCTGTTCTTTCAACTTGAGAAAAGAAGAGCAAATTTACTCCTCTTTTATTCTCCAATTACACTGAAGTATTGTTGGTGTGTATTGTCAAGTCAGACCAATTTGTAACTGACCCTCCAGTGAGTGTTTAGAGGCAGTAAATTGCATGGAACGGGATAGTCCATCTTTCTTCCATGAAGTGGAGTGGCTGGTAGATCCAAACCATGCTCCTTTGAGTGAGCACTGCAAATCCTTACCATGAAGCTATCAGAGCTCCGTATACTGGAGTATGTTGTTGTTGTTGTTGTTAGGTGCCATTGAATCGAGTATGACTCATAGGAACCCTATGAACCCTGTCCTATCTTTGCCATCCTCACCATCTCCAATACACTTGAATTCATTGCTGGGTCACCATGTCAATCCTTGGCTGACACTCCACCTTTTCCAGCATGATGTCAATTTCCAAGGAATAGCCTTTTCTAGTAATACCCACCAAAGTATGTGAGTAAAAGCTTCACCATTCTTGCCTGTAAGGATCATTCTTGCTGCACTTTTTTTCCAGGATGTATTTGTTTATTCATTTGTTAGTGCGTGCTATATTCAGCTTTACTCCAACACCATAGCTCAAAGGCATCAAGAGAATCAAGAGATATCACACACACACACACAGAGAGAGGAGAGAGAGAGAAAGAGAGAGAGAGAGAGAGAGAGAGAGAGAGAGAGAGAGAGAGGTGACACTCATCTACAAGTCCCTAGGAAACACCTGTGGTGACCAGAAGAGGAGAGAGACAAGGATTTTCCCCTAAAATGAACAGAGATATCATGGTCCCACTAACACTTGGAATTTGGACCTTAGCCTCTAGAATTATAAGATTGGAATATATTTCTTCTCATAAGTCTTCTACAGTCCTAGGAGACCATGAAACTCTACTGGTGTTGTGAGTCCAAAAGAACACGGTTCAAGTCCACCAGCTACTCCATGAAAGAAGGGTGGGCAATCTCCTCTTAATGTGATTTATTATGTCCGAAAACCCACTAGAGAGTCAGGTATCGGTCTGTTCTATCTTGATGGTACACAACAACAACAAAAGGAGACTAACACATGCATCTTTAATCTATTACATGATATCCGAGGCCTCAGAGCAAAGACTCCGTGCTTGAGGATCACCATCTAAAGGAGCATCCTTCATGCTTTCCTAGTACAAGGCTGGCCATTGGCTGGGCCTCAGCTGGGGCCACACCACTTCAGCATGGTCTCTACATGTATTTTGGGCTTCCTCATTCCCTGGCAGCCAGTTTTCTTTTCAGGTGGCTCAAGTCTCACTAACAAAGCAGAAGATTCATTGGGTTTTTGATTGGTTTTTGTTTTGTTTTCTACTTTTAAGTTTCCCATTACAAACTCTCTAAACTCTACAAACTCTCTAAACTCTATAAATGCACAGAAATTATGTTAGTTATAGAACAGAGTTCTATACAGAAATGATGTTAGTTATAGAACAGAGTTCAGGTCTTTTGTGCAAAACTCACTCTCAGCCGTATTCGACTTGATGATACTTAACCATTGCTAAATGAAATTAGTGCTGTTACATCTGGAGGAACACTCCTCTACTTTGTACATCATTCTTTGTTAATGTGCAGTATGAAGTAACAGGTTTGCTGTGATGCTGAACTTTGTGCCATTGGGGTATCAAATACCAGAATGGTTTCCCAATGTGGACAGTCTTTGGTGGAACTCCCAGTTGTAAAACAGGGTTGGAAGCAGGAGTGGTATCCACTTCCTAAACAGCATGCCTCTGGAAACTCTGAACTTGGAGAAATGATGACATGTATGGAAAAGCATTAGGTCTTTTGTTCATAGAATCGCCATGAGTCACGCTCAACTCAACAGCAATCAACAACAACAACTACAACATTACTTTCTTGATGGTTGCACTATCAGTGACAGGATAATACTTATTCACCTACAATAATACCAGCTATTAATCAAATTACGTCTCAAATAAGTTCACATATTAAAGCAATGATGAAGAAATTAAAGATGTCTCAGTATCTTCTGGAGTAGAAAATTAATCAATCAAGCAATCCAGATCATTCATAATTACTGATAATTGGATTATAAACTGGTAAACAAGAGGAAGAATCAGCAGTTGGAAAATATGGTATTGATAACAGAAGTGACACTAGAGATCACAGGATAGAATTTGACAAGATCAACAACTTACTCATTGTGTTTACTTTTGAAGACTTTTTCAATTTGATTGAAAATTTATAAAACAAATTAAACAATGCATACATAATATGCTTCTTGACATTGCTTACGGTATTATTTTCATTTACTTATTTTTTTACTTATTTTTTTTCCTTTTTGGTAAAGCAGAGTTT
>NW_006400022.1:3522662-3528590 GCF_000299155.1 Elephantulus edwardii | reverse complement strand
TCCATCATGCAACAAACCCACTGGGCCTTAGTGGAGCTTTAGAAAATTCAGCCACTTTCCCCCCAAAGGTTATCCCTTTCAAATGGTCCCTCAGAAGCTTGGCTTGCAAATTCCGGCATTTGCTGATCTGCAGTGCAACCAAAAAGTGGTCCGGATTGCAACTGAAGCTATTAGCTCGTTCTGAGTCCACTCCAGCAGAAGTTCTGATTCAAATTTCTACTGTCCACGTCATGCAACAGACCCACTGGGTCTTAGTGGAGCTTAAGCGAAATAAGCCAATTTTCCCCCTAAGTTTTCTCCTTTCAGATGGGTCTCTTAGAAGCTCATCTAGTGGCTTCCGGTTTTTGCTGAGCCTGCGCGGCTTTGTTCCCACAGTTCCAATACTAAAAGTTTCGACAAAAGTTATGATTCAATTCCTATTGTCTACGCCGCACCTCAGACCCTCCAGGTTTTAGTGGGCTCCAGAGAATTCAGCCAATTTCCCCACTAACATTTTTCCTTTCAGGTGAGTCTCAATGCAGCTCAGCTCAGCTAGTGGATTCCAGCTTTTGCTGGATCTGCGATGGGACTGCTGCGGGACCGCTGCAGGGCAGGCAGGCAGGACTCCGGTTTTTAAAGCTTCTAAAATAATGTATTAGCAAAAGTTCTGATTCAAAATCCTACTGTTTGCGTCACGCTGTGATGGTCAGTCTCTGTGGAGCGTAAAGTTCTCTCTGGTATCCTCTCTATGCAGGCTGCTATCCCTCTGGCTCTTCACACTGTGCTCTCCACCTCCGCCATCTTCCCTCCTCCTCCAAATCTCTAGTTATTGTTTTCTTTTCTCATTCTTAAACTTTTCTTTCTTTTGAGCTATAAAAGTGGGTGTCTCCAGTGGTTTGAATCCACCAGTGGTTTTGTTGTTGTTTTTACTAAACTTGCAAAGTCACATTTAACCATTACCATGCCATTCTCCTGGTTAAGAAGACGTGACTACACTCTAGACCCAAGGGAAATGTGCAGATCTCACTTCTTGATGGGAGGAGTGTTCAGGTTATAAGATATGGATGACACAATCCATCCCGCCACTACCACTCCCCCTCAGCCCACCCACCATATGGCCACACTTCAGAGCTCTCTCTTTTCTGTAATAGGTGAAGATGTGCATCAGGGTTATTTATATTCTTTCTCCCTACCCACTAATATATATGCTGTGCAAATCATTCAAGAACCTGGACAATATGAAGAAGAATGTGGCATCAGGATTGGAAGAAGACTCAATAACAACCTGCATCATGCAGATGACACATCCTTGCTTGCAGAAAGTGAAGGAGATTTGACACACTTGCTGAAGAAGATCAAACACTAAAGCCTTCAATATGTGGGTCTCATTTTGGGTTGTTGTTGTTATGTGCCATCTCCAGAGTGACACCATTGCTCTTCAGTACTTTGGAGAGGTCCCTAAAGCAGACTTTCCCATTGCAATACGTCTTTTAATTTCCTGGCTGCTGGTGCCAAGAGTGTTGACTGTGGAGCCAAGCAAACTAAAGCTGTGAACAATCTCAATCTCTTCACCATCCATCCTGATGCTGCCAATTGGTCCAGTGGTGAGAATCTTTGTCTGCTTGATATTGATTCTCAATCCATCTTGAAGGCTGCAGTCCTTGACCTTCTGCAGCAAGCGCTTCAGGTCCTCCTCTTTTTCAGCAATCAGGGTTGTGTCATCCGCATAACGCAGATTGTTGATAGATCTTCCACCAATCCTGATGCCACACTTCTCCTCATAGAGCCCAGCCTCTCAAATAATCTGTTCTGCATATGTCCCTGGTGTACACCCTTCCCAATTTTGAACCATGTAGTGTTTCCTTGCTCCATTCTGATGACTGCCTCCTGGTCCAAGTATAGGTTTCGCATTAGCATGATTAAGTGTTCTGGGATTCCTATTCTACTCAGAGTCAGCCACAGTTTGTTATGATCCACGCAGTCAAACGCCTTTGCATAATCAATGAAACACAGATACACATTCTTCTGGTATTCCCTGCTTTCAGCCAAGATCCATCTAACATTAGCTACAATATCCCTAGTACCACGACCCCTTCTAAACCCAGCCTGGACTTGTGGCACTTCTCTGCTGATGTTCTGTTCCAGTCGTTTTTGGATGATCTTCAGTAGAATCTTGCTTGCATGTGAAATCAATGATATATTCTATGGTTTACACTCTCTGCTGGGTCACCCTTCTTTGGAATGGGAACAAATAGAGATCTCTTCCAGTCAGTTGACCAAGTGGTTGAATAATGTTATATGTGGCTTTTGATTTTCATTCTACTTCTTCTGCCTTGAGCATATACAGAATTTCTTTAGAACATCAAAGTCATAAGCATTTTTATTTATATGTAACATGAGTAGCTCTGGGGTTGCGAGTCTGGGCTGTGATTGGTCCCTAGGGCTCAGAGCATCTGAGTGGCCAAGGGCCATGTGCCTGGCCCAGGACCCTGAATCAGTTGCCAGCTTGCCAGTGGCTGGTGGGAGCACCACACTCTCCGGAAAGAGGGGCCTAGGAGCTATGCACACTCAGGAGATCCTAGATCTCTCCTGGTGGCCCAGACTGCTTTGCCTGGACATCTAAGGCTGTCATCAGACTCCTGTTTACCCCAGCCACACACACCTCTCCAATCCGCTGCCCTGTCAGCCTCATCCAGACAGAGGGCCTGGAAGCCCTGTGACTCATCCCAGAACCAGACCATACCAGGGGGCCAGAGCATCTCAGCACCTCACTTGAGGTGACCAGTGCCACCATGTCCTGTCTGTGTTCTCTGCCTGTGTTTCCAGAGCCTAGAAGTTTAGACTAACATCACAGGCCAACCATTTCTTAGCCTTCCTAAGACAGGGGCAGTGGAGAGGCCCCAGGCCCTCCTGCAGGCTGGTGGAAGGACAGGAACTTGTTTCTGCTGTGTGGTTATGGCTGCCTTGTGGGCTCCAAGTTAGAGTCCACTGGGCCTGGTGCTCTTGGATGTCGGGACTTCGGCATCTCAAGCTGTGGGTTGGGGCCCATCACCACCTGCTTTTGTTGTTGTTGTTAGAAGTGTCAAGCAACCTTGACCCTTGCTCACCTCATGCTTATTGAACACTATCTGATCTTGACCATGCCATTTCAGGGACAGACTGGACGTCGTGGTCTGGAGGATCTGAACCATCTGGTTTTCAGAAGCAGGTCTCAGGCCCTTCATACATAGCTGGAAGCCCCTCTGAAGCCCGGACAGCATCCAGACAGCACACAGATCTCTGCTGACAATGGGCTGGTGTCTGTGGGCTGGTGGGACAAAGAGCAGGGCCCCTGCATGGAAGCCACTATGTCTACTACTGGACAGCTCAGTAACATCACAGCCAGCAGTTTAAAAACAAAACAAAACAAAAACAAAAACAAAAAAACCTTGCTGCTCCACAGTCCTGGAGGCTGGTGGCCCTGTCAGGACACTGTCAAGACAATGCCCCCAAGGACTGTGGAGAGAAGCCAGCTGTATCTGTTCACTTCAGGGCAGTTCGCCTTCCTGTGCTGCATGCCCCATCTCCATATGGCATTCACCCCCACAGGCCCCTACCCTTTTCTAAGACACTTTCAGAAAGAAAGAGGATGAGAGGGCCACATTCACTTCACTCTTTTTTAAAAACAATATTTTTTTAAATTTTGTAATTTTAACAAAGTTTACAGAAAAGTTAGATTTTAATTCATTCATTGTTGCACATTTTACCCTCTCTCCCTCTCTTCCTCTACACCAGTTCACATTTTTAAAAAAATATTCGTTCACTTTGCGCAATTACTTCCACCCTCCTCAGTCCTCTTTGCAATGTACCTCTTATTCTGGCCTGTTGTCATACATATAATGCCTAATCATATATTCCTTTTAAACAGCTCTTTCCTTCATCTGTTCTAATACAGTTTTCATTACTTATCCCCTCTTTTCTTAGTTTCCCCCCAACTCCCATATCAGTCCTGTTTTATAACAGTGGTGTTATGCAGTACTTGTCCTTTTGTGACTAAGATGTTTCACTCAGCATAATGTCCTCTAGAGTCACCCATTTTGTATAATATTTCAAGAGTTCCTTGTTTTTTAGTGCTCCATTGTGTGAGTATACCACAAGTTTTTCTCTCCAATCATTTGTTGATGGGCACTTGGGTTGCTTCCATCTCTTTGCTATTGTAAATAACTCAGCAGTAAACATGGGTGTGTATATATCTGTTTGGGTGGCAGCTCTAGTTTCTTTAGGGTATATTCCCAGTGGTGGAATTGCTGGGTCAAATGGTATTTATATTTCCAATGTTTTGTGAAAGAGCTAAACCTCCTTCTAGAGTGGTTGCACCATTTTAGACTCCCACCAGCAGTGAACCTTGCCAGAATTTGTTTTTTGCTGCTCTGCTGAATTTTGCTGTTGTTACTGGGGTGAGATGATACCTCATAGTTGTTTTTATTTTACATTCTCAAATAAAGAGCACCTGTCCAGACAAGGTTGAGACACAAGGGCTAGGGCCTAGCAGATCTTGGTAGGAGATGTGTCAGATGACACAGTTGACTTCACTGCATGCACATGCTAATATGTGATGGCACATTCTGCTTGTGCCAAATCTGTACTGACCATACCCGCTGTCCCTCTGAGGACCTGGAGGTGTGTCATGGTGCTGCACCATAGGGTGGGCTTCCCTTCTGTCCCCTCCTAAACTGACTCAATGCCCACAGCACAGCTTCCAGAGGCTGGCAGGATACAACAGCTTCCTTGTCATCAAGTCCAGCCTGTAAGTTCTGGCCTCCCATCGCCTTGAGGGACTGAGGAGACCCATGGAGGAGGGAGGATGGGAAACTGCCAGATGCTGTGCCCTAGAAGGTATTTGAAATAGATAGGCCAGGCAGATTCCTCACATTATTTGGAGACATAGAAGTAATGTTATCTTTTAAAACATGATCTAATGCAGGTGGGGGGCATGTAGGTTATCAGCTGCCTCATTGTCAAGTGTCAAGAGGCATGTGGGTAAAAACAGGTTTGTCCCCCAGGGAGGAAGAGGAAGCCTGTAGGTCAGACCTCAACATAGAGGCATCTGGAGGGCAGAGTCCAGCTCATAAGCAGACAGGCAGGGTCTCACACTGGCAGTTTCACAAACTGATGTGTTCAATGTCGTTAATGGGAAGCCCACAGTCCAAGGACTGGCAAGTCTGACATTCCAGTTAGAAAAATGCATTCTTTGTGATATGTATGAAAGGTCACTAGTTCAAGTCTGGAGACCAGGGGTCAGATGACCTGGCCCAGCTGGGTGAGAAATGGCTGGCCTTGGACCCTCTGAGAAGAGTTTATGGAGTAGGTAAGTGTATATTACCAGATATTTCAAAATATGTTCCATCTGAAGAAGAAAGAGCCCTTGTAGCTAAGTGTAGTTGACGCCCCAGTATCAGGGGCAGGCTGAGGCCAGTGAGCAGTCAGGCCTGTAATGGGCATGAGGGCAAGGGCAGTGTTAATGAGTAGGGGAGATGAAGGCCCGGTTTTCTCTTGGGTTTCTCTCAACTTTCCAATCAGAGAGAACTGTTGGAAGTGCAGGCTAGGTTTAGAAGGGGTCGTGGTACTAGGGATATTGTAGCTAATGTTAGATGGATCTTAGCTGAAAGCAGGGAATACCAGAGGAATGTGTATATGTGTTTCATTGATTATGCAAAGGCGTTTGACTGTGTGGATCACAACAAACTGTTGACTGTCTCTGAGAAGAATGGGAATTCCAGAACACTTGATTGTGCTTATGTGAAACCTATACTTGGACCAGGAGGCAGTCATCAGAACAGAGCAAGGAAACACTACATTGTTCAAAATTGGGAAGGGTGTACACCAGGGATGTGTCCTATCTCCATATCTTTTCAACCTATATGCAGAACAGATTATGTGAAAGGCTGGGCTCTATGAGGAGAAGTGTGG
>NW_006400022.1:3519630-3521987 GCF_000299155.1 Elephantulus edwardii | reverse complement strand
CTCTATGAGGTGGATTGATTCAGTGACTGGGGTAATTGGGGTGAGTGTGTTGGAGACAATGAGATTGGCACAAGACAGAGCAGCTTTTACGGCTGTCATACACAGGGTCGCTATGAGTCGCAAGCGACTCAATAGCACATAAAAACAACATGTATATGATGTGTCTTTTATTTGTTGATTTATGTGAAAGTTTATGAGTGATACTGGATTTTCATTCAATACACATTTTGTTTTATAACATTAATTGCAATTTATTAATGTATTCATTATTGTTGATAGTTGTAATTGAATCAACTACTAATCAATTTGATGTTATTGTTAGGTGCCATCATATCTCTTGTGACTCATAGCGATCCTATGCACAACAGCCCTAAACCCTGCTCTATCCTGTGCTGATCTTACTGTCTCCAACACACCTATCCCCATTACCCCAGTCACTGAATCAATCCATCTCATTTGAGGGTCTTCCTTTCCTGCGCTGTCCCTCTACCCTCCCAAGGATGACATCCCTCTCCAAGGACTGATCCTGCCTTGCAACATGTCCAAAGTATGTCAGACAAAACTTCAGAATCCTTGTCTCCAAGGAGCAGCCTGGCTCCACCCTCTTCAGGACAAACTTGTTTGTTCTCCTAGCAGTCCATGGTATATGAAATACTCTTCTCCAGCACCACAGCTCAAAGGCATCAATTATCCTCCTATCATCCCTAGTAATTGTCTAGCTTTCTGAAGCATAGTCAGTAACTGCAAAGACCATGGCCTGTATCAGGCACACCTTAGTCTCCAGACTGACATCGTTCCTCTTCAGTACTTTGGAGAGATCTCTGACAGCAGACCTTCCCAATGCAATTAATCTTTTAATTTCCTGACTGCTGGTACCAAGAGTGTTGATTGTAGAGAGCCAAACACACTGAAGCTGTAGACAATCTCAATCTCTTCATTATCCATCAAGATTCTGCCAATCAGCCCAGTGGTGAGAATCTTTGTTTCCTTAATGTTGAGCTTCAATCCATATTGAAGGCTGCAGTCCTTGACCTTCTGCAGCAAGTGCTTCAAGTCTTCCTCAGTCTCAGCAATCAGGGTTGCTTCATCTGCATAACACAGATTGTTGATGAGTCTTCCTCCAATCCTAATGCCACATTTCTTCTCATAGAGCCCAGCCTCACAGATAATCTATTCTGCATATAGACTGAAAAGATATGGAGATAGGACACATTCTTGGCGTACACCCTTCCCAAATTTGAACCATGCAGTATATCCTTGCTTTTTTCTGACGACTGCCTCCTGTTCCAAGTATAGGTTTCACATAAGCACAATCAAGAATTTGGGATTTTCATTCTTCTCAGGGTCAGCCACACTTTATTGTGGTCTACACAGTGAAATGCCTTTGCATAGTCAATGAAACACAGATATACATTCCTCTGTTACTCTCCGCTTTCAGCCAAGACCCATCTGACATTAGCTGTAATATCCCTAGTATCACAGTCTCTTCTAAACCTAACTTGCACTTCAAGCAGTTCTCTGTTGATGTGCTCTTCCAGTCATTTTTGGATAAACTTCAGTAGAATCTTGCTTGCATGTGATATCAATGATACTGTTGGATAATTTCTGCACTCTATAAGATCACCCTTCTTTGGAATAGGAACAAATTTAGATCTCTTCCAGCCAGTTGGCCAGGTTCTCTGGATTTCTTGGCACAACTTGGTGAACACATCCGGGGCAGCATCTGTTTGTTGAAATATGTCAATTGGTATGTCATCAATTCCTGGGGCCTTGTTTTTTGCCATTTATTTGAGAGCAGCTTGAACTTCTTCCTTCATCACCACAGGCTCTTGATCATAAGTTGTTTCATGAAATTCTTCTGTGTCTGCCAATTCCTTTTGGTACAATGACTCTCTATACGCTTTCCATCTTCTTTTAATGTTTCCTGGATCATTCAATATTCTGCCTAAGGCATCCTTAAGTATTGCAACTTGAGGTTTGAACTTATTTTTCAGTTCCTTCAGCTTTAGAAATGATGAGCGAGTTTGGCTTTTTTGATTTTCTGACTCTAGCTCCTTGCACATTTCATTTTAATACTTAACCTTATAGCAACCTCATAAAGAATAGATCCGAACCTTGCCCTGTCCTGTATGGTCTGAAATACTTGAGTATATTGTTACAGGCACTATGTTAATCCTTCTTATTGAGCAGAGCCCTCCATTTTTCCCAGCATGATGTCTTTTCCCAGGGACTTATCCCCTCTAGGCAATAGGCTCACAGTGTGGGAGACCAACTATACCAGAAGAATGTCTATCTGTGTTTCATTGATTATGCAAAGGCATTTGACTGTGTGGATCATAACAAACTGTGGCTGACTC
>NW_006400022.1:3508718-3519301 GCF_000299155.1 Elephantulus edwardii | reverse complement strand
AATTAGAAGGAATGGATTTTAACAATATGGTAAATAGCCACTTTTATTTAGAGGAAGGATACAAGCAAACACTAGAACAAAGACAATAAACATCATTAAGCCAAATGCTAATACAAAAACAGAAGCCCACTTCTCGTGAAGAGGTCCTTCCATGGATTTTAAAAAAATTATTAGAGTGTGAGATGTGGAAGGTGAAAAAGGAGATATCTTTGGGGTGAAAATTGAGAAGAGTGCCTTGTAAGTGGAGGTTCTGGATCCAGGAGAGAAGGGAGGTAAAAGAATTGAGAGAGACTGGGAAAAGGGAAAGTTCTTTTAAGAGTGTTTTAAGAGCAAATTGCATCTACCACTGAGTAAGAACCATAAATGACATAGCTGAGCCTCTACATCTTGTGGTTCCTAACCTCTACACTATAATGGACAAAATGCTAGTCTATAGGTCTTTTATTGTAAGAACCACCTTCCCTCTGTAACTTGATTTGTGCCACTACTAGAACCTCTACTCGGAATATTATTGCTTTTTAATTTTTGACTCATGTACTTTTAACTTGTTAGTTAAATTTGTGTCTTCTAGGTTGCAACACTTCCATGATACATCTTCAAGGATATGAACATGTACGGCTAAGCACAATTGATAACAGTGCATCTAAATTCCAAAATCAATCTCCATAATAGTCTATGTGTTTCCTACTGCCAAAGGGGCCCTTTAGAGTAGTGAGAGAAGATCTTCACCCTGAAACCCACAACGTCCCTTTTCAGAAGGAAGTAGCTAAGAGAATACGCCATCCTCTTTTCCTTATGAATCAGGGTGAAGTCTCTCTCAGGGAGGAGTGGTAGGGAATGGCAAAGGACACACTGACAAAGGAGATTAATCAGAACTGGCTTTGATAAGCCAGTGGCAATTGGACAATTAAAACCGACATTCAGGGGTGGGGGTGGGGGGAAGAAGAATGAACTGGGGAGGAGGGTAGAGAAATCAGTGCAACAATGAATGAATGAAAACCCAAAATCTCTGTAAATGTTTATTAAAACTAATAAAATTTAATAATAATTTTTAAAAAAAGAAATTTAAAAAAGAAAGAAAAAAAGTGTTTTAAGAAAGAATTGATACTGACAGGTGAAGCAAATGCATTGGAGGGCTCATGGAAAATTTACTTACAGTCTGTGTTTGTTTCTTCTTTGATTTTTGTTCATTTGACCTTGGTGGGCCCTAAAGGGCAGCAGGCATATTTGGGCAATGGCTTATCTTGGCTGCAGGGAGGATTCAAGGCTGTGGGGAAGAAGGAGGCTTCAGTTTTCTTAATCCTGGAGAGATGGAAGCATGGAGCTTTGCCAAGTAGTTTCATGACTGTGGGAATAGTTAAGATTACCTGAAAAGGACCTGTCCATTTAGGACATAGATTCGAGGGATTTAGTGTTTTTGGCAGAACTCAGTTTCCCCGAATAATGACTGAGTGCAGGAGTATTCTGTATATGGCCTAGGTAGGACTTGATCAGCATGCTCTTGGAGGAGTTGTCTTATGAGACTAAGAATAGGAATATTGTTACCTAATGAGGAGACTTGATCTGGGCTGGGGAAATTGGCCAAAAGGTCTGGGGCAGCCATACATAAGTACAAAGGGACTAAGAAAAGAAGGGCTTTGTGGAGCAGTTTTGTCCAAGGCTGTTGCAGTTCTATGGTTAGTTTGGTTGGCTGTGATTTAATTAAACTTATCTTTCTCCACCTTTCCAGATGACTGAGGGCAATAGGGAATATGAAGTTTCCAGGTTATTCCTAAAGCTTCAGCTACCTGTTGGGTGATCTGAGAAATGATTGCTGAACCATTATCAGACTGTAAGGATCGAGGTAGACCAAAGTGAGGAATGATTTCATTTACTAGCATGGAGGTTACTGCTGACACTGTCTCTGAGGTAGTAGGAAATGCTTCAACCCATCCTTAAAAGATGTCCACTAGGGTAAGGAGATACTTAACTTTCTTGTTTGGGGGCATATGTGTAAAATCAACTTGCCAGTCTTTACCTGGGACTTGTTCTCTCGACTGAGTGGGGAAAGAAGGGTTGTGAATTCCTCCTTGTGGGGAGGTCACAGAGCAGATAGGACAGGATTTAGTGATAGATTGTCAAAGAGTGGGTAGGTTAGGGAAAAACAATAAAGGCTTCACAAGATAGAGCAAAGGTTTATAACCAATATGTACGGTTTGATGTATTGTTGTAAGAATTTCTGGAGTTTGTTTTTGAGGGAGCACATAGCGCCCATGAAGGAGAAGCCAGTTTCCTGAACTGGTAGCTCCTTTTTAAAGAAGATTTTATTTTTCTAAGGTGGTATACTGAGGTTGGAAGGTAGGGATAGCCCACATCTGAGGAGCTGGAGAAGGTTTAAGAGCGGCCTTTTTCGCTTCTGTGTCTGCAAAGTTATTTCCTTGTGAGATGAGATCTTGCCCTGTTTGAGGACTTTTGCAATGGATGACTACTACTTGGGTTGGAAGGGCAGCTGCTTGTAGGAGTGGGGATATAAGGAATGCATTAGTAATTGGTGACCATTTTGTGAAGAGAAATCCACACTCTTTGCAGATGGTTGTGTGGGAATAAAAGATGTGATAGGAATATTTGGAATCTGTGTATATGTTTATTTTGCAATCCTTATCTAGTGTGAGAGCTCTTGTTAGAGCAACGAGTTCTGCTTTCTGAGAAGAGGAGCCTTTGGGAAAAGTGACTTTCAATGAGGCCTGAATTATTGACAATGGCATATCCTGCAAGCTTGATCCCATCTTGAGAGGTAGTGGAGCTGCTATCTATAAACCAGGTATTCTCTGAATTGACAAGAGGGGTTCTGGAGATTTGATTGAAGTGTGGCATGAAGCTTTCTAGCGTTTCTATGCAGGAATGAGCAAGTGTATACTTTGAGTTGGGGATTAAGTTTGCTGGGTTGAGAGATGGACAGCTGTTCACTGTTAATTCAGGGGACTCCAGAACGGTAGCATGGAAAAGTTTCAAAGGAGAGAGATTTTTTAGAGCTTGATATGACAAGAGATCTTTTAGCTGGTGAGAGGATATAATAGTGGTTTGTTGACCAAACGTCAGTTTTTTACTTTCTTGTGATAGGAAAGCTGCCGCTGCTAATGCTTGGAGGTAGGAGGGCCAGTCACAAACAGTGGGGTCTAGCTGCTTTGAGAGGTATGCTACAGGGGCAAAGGAAGGACCCTTGTTTTTTCCCAGGACTCCAAGGCCTATCCCTTAACATTCAGTGACATAGAAAATGAAGGGTTTAGTAATATCAGGTAAGGCTAAAGCAAGGGCTGTAGTAAGGGCTTGTTGTAGGGCTCTGAAGCCTGTAACAATGGGTTTTGTGGGGTCTAAGGGTTCATTTTTGTTGCCTTTAGCAGCTTCATAAAGGGGTTTTGCTAACAGGGCAAAATTTGGAAGCCATAGGTGGATTCCTGCCAGGCCAAAGAAGGAGAGGATATCAGCTTTTGAAGTAAGTGGGGAAAGTGAGGCTATGAATCCTCGACAGTAGGTGGTAATTTTCCTTTCAGTGGGAGTGAGAATAACTCCTAGATATGTAACTTGGGGAACAGATAATTGAGCCTTTTGGGGGAATACCCTATACCCCCGACTGCCAGAAAATTAAGAAGGGCTGTGTATTTTGTAGAAAGGCCAAAGGAGGGACTGCAAAGTAGAAGATCATCTACATACTGCAGGATAGTGCTAGGGGAAAGGGAAAGGGTGGCTAAGTCTGTGGCTAGAGCCTGTCCAAAGAAGGTGCACTATCCCAGAACCCTTAGGGCAAAATGGACCAGGCCAGCTGCTGGGACTGTTGAGTGTCTGGTCTGTCCATGTGAATGCAAAGAGATTTTGAAAGTCTGGGTGTAGAGGTATAGTGAAGAAGGCATCTTTTAAGTTTATAACTGTGAAATGAGCGGCACATGAGGGGATCTGAGAGAGGAGCGTAAAAGGATTAGGGATCACAGGATGGATGAGGAGGACAGC
Organism: Elephantulus edwardii; assembly: GCF_000299155.1. Classification (NCBI taxonomy): domain Eukaryota; kingdom Metazoa; phylum Chordata; class Mammalia; order Macroscelidea; family Macroscelididae; genus Elephantulus; species Elephantulus edwardii. The sequence goes on along the minus strand of NW_006400022.1, from coordinate 3,515,317 downwards.
TGCATTTATGATGTGTAAGTCCTGGACTAGGCAGTATGAGCCATCCATGTTTTGTTTTGTATTGTTTTTTTACTGGCAAGATGGGTATATAGGGAGAGTGAGTAAGGTCTCAGAACACCTCTGCTTAAAAGTCTGGTAATTATAGGCTTTAGTCTTCTTTGGTGGATAAGTGAAATGGGGTATTGAAGTGGGTTCGGGAAATGGGATGGGTTTCGGAGTTTGACTAAGACTGTTTTGTGGTGAGAAGGGATTGATGGTTGAGATATGTCCCAGACTTTAGGGATTACTAATTCTGCAGGAAGGGGTAGGGGGGAGTGTTATTTTTTGCATTTGTTTTTTCTAGAGTCAATAAGAGGATAGGGACAGATTTTGAAATGGGGAGATGGAAAAAGAGGAATTAAATTTTGAGAGTAAGTCTTGCCCTAAAAGGGGCATGAGGCATCAAGATAAAATGAGGAAGGAGTGTGAAAAGGGGGACTCCTTGTATTTGGCAGAGGAGGAAAAAAGTGGTTATGGGTGAAGAAACAAGATCGTCAACGCAAACAACAGAAATCTGTGAGGCAAAATTTGGACCTGAAAATTCAGGTAGTGTAAGTGGCCCCTTTATCTATTAAAAAGGAGATTGCCTTACCTGCTACTTAACAGTTACCCTATGCTCCTCCAAGGTGATGTTAGATGGGGCTGGTGGCTCTGGGCACCTTCAGTTTTTAGTAGCTAGGCCCAGCAGGCTGAATAGGCTCAGGTCTGGCTTTGAGGAGGTCAGCTGGGGAGCTGAAGGGACTAAGGGCCAGTCTACTTTCCAGTGTCCCTTTTCTCCACACCTGGGGCAAGGTTCTGGTGGAAGTCAGGGAGCAGGACACGCTTTAGACCAATGACCTTTTTTACCACATTTAAAGTAGGGCCCAGGTAGGGTCTTATGGGGGTACTTGTGCACCAGAAACTCTGAAGGCAGCCACCAAGAGCTGGCAATTAGCTTTATCTCGCTGGGCTTTGTCTGCTTATATATATATTTTTTTTTCTCCTTTCAATTATTATAGACTCTAAATGTCATGTTCAGAAGATCTCATTGAGGGGTTTGAGGACCTCCTGGTTTTTTTTTAGGTTCCCCCCCCCAAATCAGGGGTTGATTGGGAGACAAAATGGGCATTTAAAACTATTATGCCTTCTCACCACAACAAGATAAAGGTAAATAATCCAGTTGAAAAATGGGCACGGGATATGAACAGACATTTCAGCAAAGAAGACATTCAGATGGCCAATAAGCACATAAGAAATGTTCAAAATCCCTAACTCTAAGAGAGATGCAAATCAAAACAACTATAAGATATCATCTCACCCCAGTCAGAATAGTAAAATTTAACAGAACAGCAAACAACAAATGCTGGCGAGGTTGTGGAGAAACTGGAACCCTTTATTCACTGTTGGTGGAAGTGTAAAATGGTTCAATCATTGTGGAAGGCGGTATGGTGCTTTCTCAAAAAGTTGCAAATAGAGATACCATTTGACCCAGCAAGTCCACTACTGGGAATATACCCCAAAGAGACCATAACTGACACCCAAGCAGATATACGCACACCCATATTTATCATGATTTTGTTCACAATAGCAAGGAGTTGGAAACAACTTACGTGCCCATCAACAAATAAATGGATAGAGAAGCTGTGGTATATTCACACAATGGAATACTATGCTGCATTGAAAGACAAGGAACTCATGCAATATTATTCAAAATGGGTGAGCCTGGAGGACATTATGCTGAGTGAATTATCTCAGTCACAAAAGGACAAATACTGCATGGTGCCACTGTTGTAAAACAGGACTGACATCAGGGTTGGGGGGAGACTGAGAAAGATGAGTTCAACAATGTATACTGCATTGAAACAGATGAGGGAGAAAACTGTTTAAAAGGGATATGTGATTAGGTATTTTTGTCATGACAGGAGTCCACAGCGAAGGCTGCATAGTGAAGTGGACCTGTGTGTATGGGGGGGTGTAAAACAATGAAAGAATTTTTCTTTTACTTTTCCAGGAGGGTAGTGTACTAGGGGGGAGGTTTGGGAGGGGAGAAAAGTGTAACAATGAATGAATGGAAATCCAAAGTCTCTGTAAATTTTCATTGAAATTAATATTAAATTTTTAAAAAGGGAAAAAGAAGCCCCTATTATGCCTTCTGCCAAATTTGGGTCAATTTTTTTGTACTTTTGGAGGTTTTCTGTTAATCTAGATAAAAACTGGGCCAGGTTTTCGTTTGGTTTCTGGGATATTTCTCAGAGCTTTTCATAACTGACTACTTTATGGGCTCCCTTTTGTAGCCCAGCTATTAAACAAGCAATTATTTTTTTGCCAGGCATGTTATGTTGATAACCAGGGCACAGGGGCTGCACCTACAGGATGACGATTGTCTGTTCTGTGCAGATCATCAGCATGTGCTTAGGAGGCTAGCCAAATAGCTCTTTTTCCTCAGGAAGTATAGTGGAAGTTTGAATTATATACATATTGTGCCAGGTGATATCGTATGACTGAGTTAAATATTTGAATTCTTTGATATAAGTGTCTGGGTTCATGGAGAAGGAGCCCAACCACTTTTTGATTTGGAAGAGATAGGTCCGAGAGGGAGTAGTGATTGTGTACTTTAAAATTGTTCCTCCCACCGCTGCAACTTCCCTGAGCAGAAGGAGAGGAATGGCTTGAGTATATAAGACTGTATGAGACTGCAAGTGTGGGTGTTAGAAGCCGAGGGGGTAGTGGATGGGTGGGAGGATGAAGCAAGGGGGGGGTCAGGGTTTGAGTCAGGGGAGTCTTTTTGTGAAGAAACTCCCTGTGGGCTGGTATTATTAGTATGGTGGGAGTGGAGAAACAATGGGAGGTGTTGAGTGATCAGAGGAGGGAGGTGATGTTTTATTTGCAGGTTAGGGTTGAAAAAGGAAGAGAGTGGTATTTTAGTTGCAGAAAACTTTTTTAAAATACCAAACAAACCTAGAAGTCCTAATAGGATGAGGAGAGGGAGAGATAAGCAGAGAGTGAAAAAGTTTTTCCTGCAGTTGCAGGCCGGGTCTGGAAGGGGCTGGAGGAGAGGAAAATGGGAGGGGTTTTGGAGAAGAGGAAAGGGATTCCTGTGGTGAGGCTATGTTTGCATATAGCTGAGGTGGGGGTAGCAGGAGCAGAATGGGGTTCTGAGAGATCCACAGGATTAAAGGTGAGGGAGTTTTGATCAGGAATGAGAAAAACGCTTAGAGTTAAAGGAGTTTAAGGCAGTCTGACAGAGAGAGAGAGAGAGAAAGGCAATAAGGTTTTTCTTATTACCTTTTGTCCTTTTGTTCACACGAGAAGGTCTGCTCACGGCATGGGCATACCCAATGTCAGAAGAGACTGGCCTAAGTGGCTGAGGGATTTCCTGGTCTGGTGACAGAACTTTTAGAATCTGAAGGGAGCAGGAAATCTGAGAGAGTAGAACCGCTGTCACTTACCCCTCTCTTATCCCAATTTGGTCTGGTGCTGTTTGAAAAGCCATCGATGGCAAAAGGCAGAAAGCCCCAGAGAAGGGTGTCCTCTCGGTGGTTCAGAGGAGCAGTCAGGAAGCAGATCAAGTCCGTGAAGGAATGAAAAGAATCAGGGTGACCCAACACTTCCCAAGTGCCTTTCGGCCAGGAGTAAAAGGGACAGGTTACACTGAGGAGATGATAGGGTGGTATTAATACATTCAGAATTCTCTATATGTCGTTGTTGTTATGTGCCGTCAAGTCGCTTGCAACTCAGTGACCCTATGCACAATGGCCCTAAACTCTGCTCTGTCCTGTGCCAGTGTGTCTCTGACACTCCCATCCCGATTACCCATCACTGAATCAATCCACCTCATAGAGAGCCTTCCCCTCCTATGCTGTCCCTCCACCCTCCCAAGCATGATGTCCTTTTCCAAGGACCAGTCTCTTCTTACAACATGTCCAGAGTATGTTAGACGGAGCCTCAGAATCCTTGCCTCCAAGGAGCCACCTGGTTTAACCCTTTCCAGGATGAATCTGTTTGCTTTCCTAGCAGTCCATGGTACCCTCAATACTCTTCTCCAGCACCACAGCTCAAAGGCATCAATTCTCCTTCTACCCCCGTTGGTCATTGTCCAACTCTCTGATGCATAACAAGTGATAGCAAAGACCAAGGCCTGTATCAGATGCACCTTAGTCTCTAGAGAGACACCATTTCTCTTCAGTACTTTGGAGAGGTCCCTAACAGCAGACTTTCCCATTGCAATGTTGTTGTTATTGTTATGTGCCATCGAGTCGCTTGCAACTCATAGCGACCCTATGTACAACAGCCCTAAACCCTGCTCTATCCTGTGCCAATCTCACTGCCTCTGACACATCCATCCTGATTACCCCAGTCACTGAATCAATCCACTTATAGAGGGTCTTCCCCTCCTATGCTGTCCCTCCACTCTGCCCAGCATGATGTCCCTCTCCAAAGACCTGTCTCTCCTTACAACATGTCCAAAGTATGTCAGGCAAAGCCCCTAGCTACTAGTGCCAAGAGTGTTGACTGTGGAGCCAAACAAACTAAAGCTGTGAACAATCTCAATCTCTTCACCATGCATCCTGATGCTGCCAATTGGTCCAGTGGTGAGAATCTTTCTCTTCTTGACACTGAGCCTCAATCCATAGGTATCAATTGTATGGTGGTATTAGTAAGTTCAGAATTCTCTATATAGGTATCAATTATAGGGTGGTATTAATAAGTTCAGAATTCTTTATATCGGTATTAGTTATAAAACTATAGTTATTTTTCTTCAGCCTGCAAAACTGGTTGCTTAGCTTCCGAATTCTGTTTCCTGTCTTTAGTCATGTAGAGTGGTTTGATCTGCATGTTTGCCAGAAGAAGAAATGCATCTATCCTAGATGCTGGTGAAGCTGGTTCTCCAGTCATATGTAAATTATATTTTAAGATGTCTATTTACCAGGAAGAGAACAGCAACCTTCCTGAATTACTGATACTTAAATGAGAACTGTCCTTTTCAGATGTAAAAATTACCTTTTTTTACTAACAAAAGTGCATTGTTAAATGAGCTAGAGTTTCACCCTAGTATATAAGGCCATGACCACTCCCAGATGGGGGGACGCAGTCTTAGAGGTGACTAGCTGTCTCCCAGATCTGCGTAATAAAGTGCATTTATGGATATTGCAATCCATTTGTCTTATTGGTGATTGACTATGGAAAGAATCCCTTGTGTTCAGTAACAGAGAGACAAAAGCCAATTTCACAGAGTTTCCAGAAAAACTGAGAATGAGATTATGGCAAAATCTCTTTCTCGCTTACAAAGGCAGTAAGAGACTAGGCTGTTTCTAGTTCCATTTAGCCTATTAGAGCACGAGAGAGTTTTCTAGTGTCCATGGGTTAGGCTTGAAAAGAGATAGAAAGAGAGAACGAGAGCAAGGGCAAGAGAGCGAGAGAAAGAGAAGACAGGGAAAGTTGGGAATCAGGGTTTGTTGCCTCCTGGCAGGTGCCCCTTCTGGGTTTTCACACCACAAATTTAAGGTCATGGAGGAAGGACAGAACCTAGTGCAGGCCAAGTAGATAGTTTACTGAGAAACTGCTGGCTGGCTCTCAAGCAAAAGACCAGCCCCCACTAAGAGTTAGAGGGGGATTTTATACTTTCTTACAAGGGATTTGGGGAAGTGGATGCAGACAGATGCCTCCTTCAAGATAGAGAAGTGGGCTGCAGTCGCAGATAACTCTTCCTGGGAAAATGGGGGTTAGGGTAGTTTCACAGAGAGAAAAAGCACAGCTGCTATTTTCTGTTATTTAATTCTCTCAGTAGCCATTCTGGGAGAGGAAAGAAAGGGCTCTGCAGTCCTAATAGATATCCCTCTGGTATTCTTTGCTTTCTGCCAAAACCAATCTAACATTGGCGATAATGTCTCAAATGCCATGGCCTCTTCTAAATCCAGCTTGCATCTCTGTCAATGTACTGTTTCCTTCAGCAGGATTTTGCTTGTGTGTGATATGAGCATTGTATGATAATTTCCATACTCTGTCAGCTCACCTATTTATGGAATGGGAACAAATATGGATCTCTTCCAGTCAGTTGGCAGGTAGTTGTCCTCCAGATTTCTTGGCACAACCTGGTGATCATGTTCAGTGCAACATCTATTTATTGAAATGTGGTTATCAAAACAATAGTTCCTACTTATTCCAAGATTCTCTCACTTGTCATGTTTTTCTTCATAGAACTGTTGGATCCGCAGAGCCGGACCCCAATGAGACCGGACGCCAGTACCAATCACTCACAAGAGACGGTCCTTGATGCAAACAGCATGAGGTTTTATTCCATCCAGCATGCTGGGGCACAACTCTTGACCTACGCAGAGGCAGAGGAGTTGAGCCCCGAGCTAAGGGTACATACAGCTTATAAAGGCAATAACCCGCGCAAACGTGGGCTAACACACAGGGAGGGTTGCTGATTGGTGTATTTGAATATGCACTGAGGTAGGCAGTTCTGATTGGTAATAATTTGGCGCACGCGGGTAAGCAAGGAAAACTATCTGATTGGTACATTTAAAAGCAAGTTGGCACGCGCGGCAAGCGGGGTCGGCGCAAGGGGTGGGGGAGTG
>NW_006400022.1:3480143-3500183 GCF_000299155.1 Elephantulus edwardii | reverse complement strand
TGTTTTTCTAAAAGAGGGCAAAAGTCCTGTGAGGTTTTATGGCTTCTACCTGAGAAGGGTTAAAAGTTAACTTCTTCATAATCCTTCAGAACAATAACCTTTTATATGTCCAATTCGCACATGTGCTGGAAGGTACAAATAGACATAACAATAGTCCAGTAGTCATTGTCAGTTAAAAACCAGTGGTACTGATGGAAGAGGCTTAGGCTGCATTGGACAAAAATGAGATTCCAGGAATTGACAGAAGTCCAATTTAGTTGTTCCAACAAACAATTCCAAACTCACTCTTTATGCTAAGAAATTTGAAAGGCAGTTGCTCATCCAACCAGCTGGAACATTGTGCCCCTTCCCCCCCCCCCCAAAAAAAAAAGTGATCCAACAGAATGCAGAGATTACTAAACACTATTGCTTGCCAAGGGAGCTCTGGTGCCCTAGTGGTAAGAAGCTGTGTTGCAATCCCAAACACACTTGGTTCAAATCCACTAGCTACTCTGTAGGAGAAGGATGGACAATCTCCTCCTATGCAATTTACTGCCTCTGAAAATCCACTTGAGGGTCTGCTATGGGTTGGTCCTGACTCAACAGTACACAATAAGAATGTCACCTGCAGAAAAATCTTGCTGACCATAATTATAAAACTGGAACAGTGTATCTACAGGACACTGCTAGAAATTCAAGCAGGATTCAGAAGAATGCATGGAATTAGAGATGCCATTACTGATGTCACATGGATTTTGGCGGAAAGTAGAAAATTATTAGTACAGAACAAGAGAATAATAGATGATGTAAAATCAGTAAAAGTGTGCATCAGGATTATATCTCTTTTCTCCATACTTTCTCAACATGTATGCTGAACAAGCAATTTGAGAAGCTGAACTAAATAAAGAAAATGTGGCATCAAGATTAGAGGAAGCCTCCTCAACCACCTCTGTTATGCAGATGAAACAACTTTGCCTGATGAAGGGGACAAAGACTTGAAGTGCTTACTGAAGATCAAAGATTCTATCCGTTCTATCCGGATTATATCTCAACATCAAGAAAACAGAAATCTCCCAACTACACCAATAGACAATATCATAATAAGTAAAAGAAAGATTAAAGTTGTTAGGAATTTAATTTTACTTGGATCCACAATCTATGGTAGCAGCAGTCAAGAAATCAAATGATGTACTACATTGTATTCTCTTTGGGAGCACATACACTAAAATTGGAATGATACAGAGAAGATTAGCATGGCCCCTACACAAAGATGACGTGCAAATTCGTGAAGCATTCCACATTCAAAAAAGAAAAGATGTACTACATTGGGCAAGTTCACTCTCCAGGGCCTCTTTAATGTGCTAAAGAACAACTGTTTCACTTTAAAAACTAAGGTACGTATTGCGATGGGAAAGTCTGTTGTTAGGGACCTCTCTAAAGTACTCAGAGCAACAGTGTCTCTCTGGAGACTAAGGTGCACCTGATACAGGCCATGGTCTTTGCAATCACTTGTTATGTATCAGAGAATTGGACAATGACTAGGGAGGATAGAAGAATTGACGCCTTTGAGCTGTGGTGCTGGAGAAGAGTATTGAATGTACCATGGACTGCCAAGAAAACAGATTCATCCTGGAGAGTGTTAAACCAGGCTGCTCCTTGGAGGTAAGGATTCTGGGGCGTCGTCTGACATACTTTGGACATGTTGTAAGGAGAGACAAGTCCTTGGAGAGTGACATCATGCTTGGTAGGGTGGAGGGACAGCACAGGAGGGGAAGAGCCTCTATGAGGTGGATTGATTCAGTGACTGGGGTAATCGGAATGGGTGTGTTAGAGGCAATGCGATTGGCACAGGATAGAGCAGGATTTAGGGCCATTCATAGAGTACAACAGTACATGGGGTCGTTATGAGTCGCAAACGACTCGATGGCACATAACAACAACAATGCCTAATCCAAGCCATAGTATTTTCAATTGCTTCCTATTCATGTGGAAGTTGAGAGAATTAATAAGGAAGAGCAACAAAAAATTTACACATTTGTATTTGCAGAAGTGTAAGTAACTAGGGTGTTCCTTAGAGGCGAGGCTAGTAAAACTTCATGCTACATACTTCAGGCATGTTGTTGGGAGGGGGCCAATCTATGGGAAAACACATCATGTTAGGAAAGGTGGAGGGTCAGAGAAAGAGAGAAAGACCTTTCATGAGATACACTGACATAGTGACTGCACCAGAGCTTAAGAATAGTGGTGACTGTGAGCATGGGACAAAATTGGGTAGGGTTGGGTTTGTTGTTTATAGGGCCACTATGAATCAGAGCTGAATAAAGGGTATCGAAGAGCATCAATTCATTGAAAGCAACATTATGATAAACAGAGAAAATATTTAAGTTACCAATTATTTCATTTTATTTGGGTCTACAACCAAAGCCTACTGGCAGTAGTCAAGAAATCAAATGATGTGTTGGATTGGGTGAATCTGCTGAAGGAGACTTGTTTAAAGGGCTAAAAAGCAAAGATGCCATATGAAAGACTAAGGTGTATTTTATTCAAGATATAGTATTTTCAATTACCTCATATGCAGCTGAGCACTGGACAATAAAGAAGGAAATCTGAAGAATTGACGTCTTTAAATTTTGGCATTGGAAAAGAACATAATACATACCATGGACTGCCAGAAGAGCACACAAATCTATCTTGGAAGAAGTGCTGATGGAATGTAACCAGGATGCCACTACTGAACTGCCAGGCTCATACACTGACTCTCAGGGGAAAGAACTGTTACCAGAATTGCAAAAGTGAGAGCTGGAGCCCACAGCAGCCAGGCCCACAGTTTAGATACAAGTGTCAGAGTCACCATGCTCTGAGTGCTGGCCTCTGTCAGTAGGGGAAATGCCAGCTGTGGTGAGAAATGACTGCCTGCTGCTCTGGGGAGATGGCAAACCAGGCTCAGCTGTCACAGTGGAGGCCTGCAGGACACTAGGTACAAACATCGAGGCTCTGCCCATGGGAACCAGGCTGGAGTCAGGTCCAGCTCACTCTTAACACTCAGAACTCAGATGGACTAAAATAAGCAAGAGGAGAAACACCCTCAAAACGCACTGAGAGCACATGAACTTCATTTGGCTGCTAGCAACACAGACCTGCAGAGACTGGTTGTGATGTGAACTTGGCTTCCTTCCCCCTGACATTACAGGAGATGGGAGGGGCAGCAGGCTGACATGGAGGCCTAGGCCAGAACAGACCCAGGAGGGCAGGGGAAGGATGGGACCCAGGGCCTCTCTGAGCCCTACCCAACTATGCCACTCCTGGCCAGACCTTGTCCAGGGTTACTTTCTACTTGTCCAGGGTTACTTTCTACATGCAGTGGAGGCTGGAAAATGGCACCATTGGAAGTAGATTCACTGAGTGGGGAGCACAGCCAGTGGCCCCTGCTACAGGGATATCCTGAATGTGACAGTGATTAATTAACTCAGGCTGAACAGGCTGGATGCCTTGTAGATGGCTAGGTTCTGCCTGGGAATAGGCTGGGAGGCCCAGCCTCCTCCAGGCCTTTCCCTGCATGGATGACACATCTCCTTGTGCATCGGGGTTCCTCCTGGCCGCTGTTTTCATGAACCTCTGGATCTTTGCGACATATCAAATGCCTTCTGTCTGAGGACCAGGGAGACAGGAAAGCAGGCCCAGGCCCAGGACAGTGCCACTGCAAGATGCAGGGCCCCTTAGGCTGGAACAGTTGAGTGGCCTAGGAGCAGGCCCCTGGATGAAGTCATCAGAAGGATACTGTGTTGTTGCAGATGACTTCAGGACTTGTGGAGCCCTAGTCCTCAGCGGCCTGCCCTCCAACCCCCAGGGAGCAGGCCACAATCTCTGCATCCCCAGCTCTGCAGGCCTGCCTACACTCCAAGTTCACACACGTTGTTGAACAGATTACAGAGGTACTGAAGCCCAGAAAATTCCAGTCCAATTTGGGGAGCTGGACGTGTTCTGTCTGGTGGGGGTGCCGCCATAGCTCCAGAGTTAGGGTGCAGCAATTGTCATGTGAGAGTCCACTTGAGGATATCCAGCAAGCCTGTGTGCACGTGCCATATTCACCTGCTGATGGGCACTGGGATGGTTCTGATCTTTTTACTACTGTGGATTGATTTAAGTTATTACTGTTGTTAGGTGCTGTTGATTCATAGCGACTCTATGAATAGCCAACTTAAACCATGTCCTATACTGTGCCATCTTCATCATCTCTAATATTCTTGAGCCCACTGCTTTAGTCACCCTGTTAATCTATATTGTGGAGCATCTTCTCCCTGACTCCCCACTTTTAAAAGTATGCTTCTTGAGCAACATGTCCAAAGTATTAGAGAGGAAGCTTTGCCATTCTTGCCTCCAAGGAGCAATCTGGCTACACCCTCTCCAAGACAAATCTATTTCTTCTTTTGGCTTAATGGTTCAGTACTCTTCTCTAATACCACAACTCAAAGACATCAATTCTTTTTCTGTCATCTGTACTTACTCTTCAGCTCTTAGGTTCATAGCAAGTGACTGAAAAGTCCATGACCTGAATCAGTCTTCAAATTGACATCATTGCTAAGCAAATCATTAGAAAAGCTGGATTCTATGAAGAAGAAGGTGGAATCCAACTCTGAGGAAGACTGATCAACAACCTCAGTTATGCAGATGATATAGCCTTGCTTGCTGAAAGTGAGGACTTGAAACTTGTTGCAGAAAATCAAGGACTATAGCCTTCAATATAGATTATACTTCAACCTTAAGAAAACAAAAATTCTCACCTGTGGGCCAGCAAACATCATGCTAGAAGGAGAAAAGGTCACAATTGTAAAAATATTGCTTGGATCACCACTCTTGGTACCAGCAGTCAGGAGATCAGGAGATAGTGCACTGGGAAAGTCTGATGTCAGAAATCTTGACAAGATACTGAGAAATAATGACTTAGATACGGTTAATAATATCTTTGCTTACACTTGACTTTAACGAGATAAAAAAAATGACCAAACAGTTTACACCTGACTTTCAAGCATATCAGAACAACCTACCCTCCAGAATCCAACTGTGTCGAAGGGGAGCCTCCAAACTGAAGACTTTATCAGGGTCCAAGTGACTTTTTCTCCTCTTTTATTTTTAATTGAGATTTTAATGAAAGCTTATAGAAAACTTGGATTTTCATTCATTCATTGTTGCACATTTTCCTCCCTGCCCACTCCTCCTCCCCAGTTCGCTTTTCTATCAGAAAAGAAAAAAAATTCTTTGTTATATAACCCTCTCCCCACCCTTGTCCACTATACAATGCAGATTTTTGTCATGCAAATAATACTTAATCATATATTCCTTTTAAACAGTTCTCCCCCTCATCTGTTTCAATGCAGTGTACATTATTTATCTTTTCTTAGTTTCTTCCCAACCCCACTATCAGTCCTGTTTTTTAACAGTGGCATTACGCAGTATTTGTCCTTTTGTGACTGAGATATTTTACTCAGCCTTAATGTCCGCTAGGGTCATCCATTTTGTATAATATTTCATGAATTCCTTGTTTTACAAGGCTACATAGTATTCCATTGTATGAATATACCACAGCTTTTCTATCCATTAGTTTGTTGATGGGCACTTGAGTTGTTTCCAACTGTTTACTATTGTGAGCAGAGCAGCAATGAACATGGGTGTGCATATATCTGTTTGGGTGGCACTTCTGGTTTTTCTAGGATATATTCCCAGTGGTAGAATTGCTGGGTTAAATGGTATTTCAATTTCCAATTTTTTGAGAAAGTGCCATACTACCTTCCATAGTGCTTGTACCATTTTACTTATTCAACCGTGAATAAGTATTCCAGTTTCTCCACAACCTCGCCAGCATTTGTTGTTTGCTTTGTTAAATTTGGCTATTGTTACTGGGGTGAGATGATATCTCATAGTTGTTTTCATTTGCATCTCTCTTAGAGCTAGGGATTTTGAACATTTCTTCATGTGCTTGTTGGCCATCTGAATGTCTTCTTGGCTGAAGTGTCCATATGCTGTGCCCATTTTTCAACTGGGTTGTTTACCTTTATCTTGTTGTGGTGTTCCATATTCTATAAAGTCTAGATAAAAGTCCCTTATCAGACATGTCATTACCAAATATTTTTCCCCAGTCTATGGCTTTCTTTTTTATCCTGTTGGAGTTTTTGGATGTTCAAAGGCCTAAAATTCTCAGAAGATCTCATCCATATATTTTATTGTCTCCTGGTTGTAGGTTGTTCAGGATGCTTGGAAGACTGTTTATGTTGTGGATCAGGGCTTCTAGAGTTCTTCCAAGCTTTGCTCTAAAGAATTTTACAGTCATTGGTTTTAGTCCTAGGTCCTTGACCCACCTTTGAGTTGGTTTTTGTGTATGGTGTGAGGTGTAGGTCTTATTGGAGTTTTATGCATATGGTTTTCCAATTTTGCCAACACCATTTGTTAAAAAGGCTGTTGTTTCCCCACTTAGCTGATATAATCTCCTTGTCAAAAATTAGTTTATCATAGGTAGATAGGCTGATTTCTGAGTTGTCAATTCTGTTCCATTGATCTATGTGCCTATATCATTGTATCACACAGTGTCTTGACCACCACAGCAGTGTAGTAGGATTTGAAATCATGGAGTGAGATGCCTCCTAACTTGTTTCTCTTTTTAAAGAGTGCTTTGCTTATTCGGGGTCTCTTTCCATTCCAAATGAAATTTGAGATTGCTTTTTCTGTCTCAAAGAATGGAATTGCTATTTGTACTGGGATTGCATTGAACATGTAAATTGTCATTTTCACAACATTGAGTCTTCCTGACCAAGAGCAAGTTATATTCTTCCATTTCTTCAGGTCTCTTTTTGTTTCTTGTAGTAATGTTTTGACATTTTCTTTGAATAGATCCTTTGTGTCTTTAGTTAGATTTACTCTAACTAAATTTAGTTAGTTACTCTTCTAGTTAGAAGTATTTAATCTTGTGGTTGGTATTATTTTTCTTAGCTCCAGTTCTGTATTCTCTCTGTCAATGTAGAGAAATCCAATTGATATTTGAATGTTGATCCTGTGTCCTGCCATTTTACTGAATTGGTCAACTATATCAAGAAGTTTTCTTGTTTAGTCTTTAGAGTTTTCTAAGTATATTATAATATCATCTGGATATAATTTTACCTCCTCTTTGCCAATTTGGATACCTTTTATTTCCTGTTCTCAAAGGGAATGAGAACAATGTTGGCTTTTGGGTTTGCATATATACTTTTTACTATGCTGAGGAAATTCCCCTCTATTCCTATTTGTTGAGTGTTTTAATCAGGAAAGAGTGTTGGGTTTTTCAAAGGTCTTTTCTGCATCAATTGATAGGCTCATGTGGTTCTTGTTCTTTGCTTTGTTAACGTATTTGTAATGAATTACACTGATTGTTTTTCTTATGTTGAACTATTCTTGCATACCTGTTTATGAATCCAACTTGGTCATGGTGAATTATTATTTTATATATATATATATATCTCATTGGATTCTATTGGCCAGGATTTTAGCATCTATATTTATGAGAGAGCTTTCTATTTTGGTGGTGTCTTTACCTGGCTTTCATATCAAGGATATGTTTGCTTCATGGAATGAGTCTGGGAGAATTCCATCTTTTTCTATTTTCTGAAATACTTTATGAAGAACTGGTGACAGTTCTTCTCTGAATATTTGATAAAATTCACTTGTAAAACCACCTGGTCCAGGGATTTGTTGTTGTTGTAAGTTGTTTTATTACCTTTTCAATTTCTTCTTTTGTAATAGGTCTGTTCAGGTGTTCCATTTCGGTTTGTGTCAGTGTAGGTAGGTTGTGAATTTTTAAGTATTTGTTCATTTTCTCTAGGTTTTCATATTTGTTTTTCAGATTGTCTTTTCCTTTGTTAGTTTTACTAGTGATTTGTTGATTTTTAAAATCTTTTTGAAGAACCATTTCCTGCTTTTGTTGATGGTTTCAATTGTTTTTGTGTTTTCTATTTATTTCTGCCCTAATTTTTATAATTTCAGGGTTTTTGGAGGGTGCCGGGTTTTCTTGCTGTTATTTTCAATTTGTTGGAGATGTAGGGTTAGAGAGTCAATGGTCATTTACCCCCTGCCTTCTGATGTGCTTGCTTATTACTATAAATTGATCTGATTTCTGCTTTGGCTAAGTTGTGTTTTCATTGTCATTTGTTTCAAGAAACTTTTTAATTTCAGCTTTCTAGTATCCACTTATGTTCAAGCAAAGTGTTGTTCAGCTTCCAAATGTATAGTGTTTCTTTTTCTCCTTTATCCTCTTATTAATTTCTAATTTTGTAGCATTGTGGTTTGAGAAGATGCTTGGTATTATTTCTATGTTTTTCAGTTGACACTTGCCTTGTGACCTAAAATGTGATGTCATGTTGAGAACGTTCCATGAACACTGGAGAAGAAGTTATACTGTGCTTTTTTGGGGGTGTATTAGTGTATAAATATCTATGAGATCGAGTTGGTTTATTGTGGGGTTTAATTCTTCCGCATCTTTGTTAACTTTCTTTCTGGTAGTTCTATATTCTCTTGAGAGTGGCGTATTGAAGTCTCCAACTACTATAGTAGTGTTGTCTTTTTCCTTTGTCAGTTTTGTTAATTTTGTTTTATATATTTTGCAGCTCTATTATTTGGTGCATAGGTATTTATTATTGTTATGTCCTCTTTTTCTATTGACACTTTTAATCATTATGTCATCATATGTCATCCAATTCTTTGTTTTGTGATGGTTTTTGCATTGAAATTTATTGCTACTCCTGCTTTTTTTTCTGGTTGCCATTTGCTTGGTATATTTCTTCCCCACTCTTTTATTTTTGGTGTTTCTTTATCTTCACTTTTTAGGAGTATTTCTTGTAGATAGCGTATTGATGGATTTTGGGGTTTTTTTAATCCAATCTGTTACTCTTTTTCTCTTCAGTGGTGCATTTAAACTATTCACATTCAGATTAATTATTGAGAGGCAAGGTTTTATTGCTATCATTTTGTTGAGTTCTTTTTGGTGTTCTTGCTAGTTACTCTGGTCCCTCTTGCTTTCTGTGGCACCTCTGAAAGAAGGATGTCTCTCAGTGTTTCCTGCAATGCTGGTCTTGTTTTTACATACTCCCTTAGGTTCTGCTTTTCTGAGAACATCTTGATAGCTCCTTCATATTTGATGGACAATTTTGCTGGGTACAGTATTCTTGGTTGAGAGTTGTGTTCTTTGAGTGTTTGATATATGTCATTCCATTGTCTTCTCACTCTCATGATTTCTGGTAAGAAATTGGCACTTCATCTTATTTGCTCTCCCTTATAGGTTACTCTTTGTTTCTCCCTCGCTGCTTTCGGAATTCTCTCCTTATCTTTGATTCTGGCAAATTTGATTATATGCCTTGGTGTTTTTCTTTTAAGGTCTATTCTATATGGTGTTTGCTCAGCTTCTTGAATATATATTCTCTCATTCTTCATTACACCTGGGAAGTTTTCTTCTAATAATTCTTCCACAACTTTTTTGGTGTCTTTACTTGCTTCTTCTTGTTTTGGGATCCCAATTATGTACATGTTATTTCTCTTGATGGTGTCCCACATTATTCTTAGGTTTTCTTCTTTTTCCTTTCTTTTTGATTCTTTCTGTTCTAGCAGATCAGTGGTGACAATTCTATCTTCTATTTCACTAATTCTGTGTTCCATCTCTTCAACTCTGTTCACATGTCCCTCCGTCATGTTGACAGCATCTGAAACATTGGATCTTATAATTTGGATTGTGGTTTCTTGTTTTTCCAGAGCCTCTAATACCTTGTTTGTTTTATCTGCATTGTTTTTGGATTTTTTTTAAGCTCTTTCTGGTTTTTGCTTTAAGTGTCCTGTAATTCTTCAAGTCTGTCTTTCATCCGTTGAAAATATTCAATCATTGTTCTTTTCAATTCTGTGTCATAAAGTTTCATCAGACTTTCTGGCTTGAGGAAATCCATTGATACTATGTCACATTTTGTGGGTAACATCTTGCTTTGGACTTGTGTAGGGTGTGAGGTAGCCTGCTTATGCGACATTGCTGTGGTAGAGTTTTTCATGCCTGAGGTGATAGCAGGTTCTTGATCCAGAATAGTGTGGGGCAGCTAACCTGCCTGTGTTTTTCTCTGAACTTCTGACCCAAGGGAAGATTTGCCTCAATTTGGGAGGGAAAAGGCCTGTAAAAGCACTCTTCTATCACACAAGTGTTATAGCTAGGGCAATCCAAGGTGCTCTGGGCTAAAGGCAGTTAATTGACTGGATGTGAGGAGATGCAAGGTAGAGTGTAGAGATAAAGGGCAGCCATGCACACATGCAGATGCACACAGGTCAAGCACTCACATAGGGCAGTCACACACACACACACATGTTTGCAGGGTGGGTGTGCATGCAGACACATGCAGGGCAGGCATTTGTGGGGACCTGAATGGAAAACCAGGAAGTGTTGGTTTTCACCTCCAGAACTATGTCTACTGCCTCACTTGAGCTCCAGGTGTCTCACTCTTTTCTGTTTGACTTACGGGGTCCCATGTAGTCCAACAAAACAGCAGTGATCCCCACAAAATACCTCACTCAAAATCAAGCTGTCCTGCTCACTCACTGCTCCTGGTGGGTCACTCTCAGTGGGTTGCTCTGGGTCAGCATCACTCCCAACTCAGTTCACTGTTTTTTGAAGGTGGTGCAAATTCAGTTTCTTCCTAGTTAATAGCCATCCCTGGCAGCTGACGATGTGGCAGCTGCTGCTGAGGACCCCAAATAACTTTTAAATATAAAGGCCTACCCACCATGTCCCAACTGATTTAAACAAGAGGCTTCCAGCCCACAGCTGATAGTTAACGAAATAAAAATGACCAATCAGCTTATACTCGATGGTTAATGAGAGCAAAATTGACCAAACAGTTTAACCATACAACAACAAAAGGGGAAATGAACCAGCAGGCAGCAGCTGGACAGCAGCTGTGCAGACTTAGCTCTGGGCGGCTGGGTGGGAGGTAAAGCATATGATCCTGTGTGTGAGAGAAAGAGTTAATAGGAAAGGAGTGCAATACAGGGAACTTCATATGGAACCCATGGAATGTCTCCAGTGACCTGGCTTAGTGTGGCTGGGGACCTGACTCAGGGAGGCAAGTGTTGGAGAGAATTGCCATAGACGTGGACAGCACCAAGGCATGCGTGACGCAGACGGATGAAATTGGGCCACTTCCAGTCAGGAACTGTATTCATACTTTCACCAGCATTTCTCAGGTGAGGTTTCCCCACTTGCTCCTCCTATGGGCACACAGGCACAAGCTTTGTAAACAGGACAGAGGAACTATTTGTCCATGTTTGTGTTACAGATATTGGTAGTTTGTTCACATAAATCTCCAATTTGTTTGTGGAGTGGAGTTCATGAAGCTGTTCATGTTTAGTTTATAATCTTGAAGTCAGAAAGTTCCCTTGAGCTGGACTATGAATGAGGGCCTGTGGGCTGGCACATGGGGCATACGACAGGACCTGGGACAAGGGGTGTCTTCCCCTCCCCCAGGGGCAGCTGACAGCCTTTGGCCACCCCAGGGCTCACATGCCTTTGTCAGTGCTGTGGGTGTGTCTGGTTCACAGCAAGGTGTGCTGTCCAATGACCCTGGCAGCCAATCTACTCTGTGGCCTCCTGCCCTGGTGAGAGCTTCCTCAGACCTGAGTAGACTCACCTGCAGCATTCTTACAAAGTCTGTGACATCATTTTACAGGGCTTGTTTCTTTTACAAAACCACACCTGATGATTTTATAATTTAATAAATCAACTTGAATCAGAGCATATGCTGACCCTCCTGAGGGCTCCTGTCTGGTTGCTTCAATTCACAGCCCCATGGTGGTATGCAGAGGCCTGTCCCCCCAGCGCTCAGGGCCCCAGACACCTCCTGCGAGGTGCTCACTTCCAACCTTTCCATTAGCAGCGGTATGGCTAAGTGCTTGCACCACCCCAGATCTTGGAGCTAAGCAGCATCACCTGATGAGCTGTGGTAAAATTTAGAAATTTAGAAAACATCTTTGCAACTTGCCACCTAAGTCCTCCATCAGCGGCATCACTTTTTGCCCTCTGCTGTGCAAATGCTTAATTTGGTGTATGTCTTCTATCTGATGTGATTTCACCACGAGCGGCCTAACAGCTGAGATATACCTTGATTTTTAAAATCTGATAAAAATGATTGTTATGTACAAAGACAGACCTTGTGTTCCAGTGTGCTGGAGTTTATTTTATGAAGCTGAAGCTGTAAACACAAGCGGTAGAGGGCTGCTGATGTGTTACTTCTCCTTATGTGGCCCAGAAGGAGCGTGAAAGCTGACAGTGCTTGATGTCTACTGGCTGTGTCACTTGAATGACTTACTCTGCTGTGATTTACAGTGGTCCTGGGGCTACTGTGGGGGTCTTTCTCATACAGGACTCCAGGGCTGGAGACATCCAAGCTTGGCCTGCCATTTCAGGCCCTGAAGACGTGAAGGCCTTGTAAATTGTACTGACCCTGGGTCCACAGTGGAGGAGGAGGGCAGGAAACACCTCTCTTCATGAATCTGTGGTAGTCCACAGAGGGCCTCTGGTGTTCCATCCCAGCAGGCCCTGGCCTGAGCTGTAGGGCCCAGCCCTACCCTTGATGGAGGAGGCGCAGCTCCTGGCTAGCTCCCACCTCCTTTCCTTTGAGTAAAGTCATCAGTGAGGTCAGGAATGCCCAGAGGATGGAGGCAACTGTTGGCAGCAGTCAGGGGAGGAGTCAGCATTTCTGCCTCAGGGGAAGACTGAAGGCTGTAGTTGGGCAGCATGGCATGGCTCCACCCCAGGGGCTACCTTCTTTTGCGGGCACAAGTCTCCAAGCGGACCAGCTCCTCACAGGACTGGTAAAAGATGCTCAACTCCTTGGCACCCCAGCCCCTCCAGACAGCTAGGCACCACTCTGAGTTCTCATCTGCGAAGGCGCACACCACTGTGTCCTTGGATACCACCGCTGCATCCATCAGAACCCTGCAGACAGAAGGGCTGGGGTGAATCCAATGGCAAGGGCCTTCATTACCACACGATGGGGCTGTACATAGTGGGTACACCCTTGCAGCCAGGATGGGTCCCTAGACGCTCCTTGTGGCCAGCATCTAGGCTTACAAGGTGTAAGATTGGAGATGTCACTTTTGAAGTCACCACCGGGGGGCATTCTGTGACCTACTGCCCACAGGACATGGAGCTCTAGGGAACATCTGCTGGCAGATGGCCGGATGAATGTGGCTTTAGGGAAGTGTCCCTGCTGTGCCACTCTTCTAGGCCTGGGGACGGTAGCTCTCCCAATCTGCAGGGCTTTGAGGCCTGCGTCCCGTCCCACCAAGCCTACCAAGCTTCTGTGCCCTGCTTGCTGCCCTGCCTGCTGCTGCGTCCATCACTGGGTACATTGTGCTCAGCAGCACAGTCTGGGTGCCTGACTCCAGCTCTCTGCAGCCTGCCTGTGGTGTGACACAACAGCCAGAGCAAACTCACTGCCTGCAAGCAGATTCACATCATTGAGAAGCCCTGGTCTAGAGCACAATTGCTCTGTGGGTTCTGGGCTATAATGGGCTGTGATTCTGCAACACTTGGAACATTCTGACAGGAGACTAGCGGCCTTTCTCCCACTGAGTGGGTGCAAACACCAAAGGTTCCTGGTTAGTCTAACTCATTACCGGTGAGTTGGAGCCAACACATAGCTGACCCTCAGTGGGTTTTCAGAGGCTGTAAATTGTACAGGAGGCTTCCCAACTTTCTTGTGGAGCAGGTAGAACTATCTGAGAAGTGCTACCTTTGGAAGCATGCCACTAGAATTCTGTAGTTTGTTGTTGTTTTGTGCTGTCAAGTCACCTGTGAATCACAGAGATGCTATGTACAACAACTCTGAAACCTGTCCTACCCTGAGCTAATTTTATCGTCTCTGACAGACCTAATCCGATTTTTCCAGCCACTGAGTCAATCCATCTCATCTTCGGTGATGTCCTCCTCCAAGGACTGGTCCCTCCTGGCCATGTGCCAAAAATATGTCCGACAGAGCTTCAAAATATTTACCCCCAGGGAGAAGCCTGGTTTCACCCTTTCTAGAACAGACTTGTTTGTTTTTGTGGTAGTCCATGGTATGTTCAACACTCTTCTCCAGCACCACAACTCAAATGTGCTGATCTTCTATAATTCTTAGTTATTGTCCAGCTGTCTGATGTATAACAAGTAACTGTGAAGACTATGGACTGTAGCAGGTGGACCTTAGTCTCCACACTGACATCATTGCTCTTCAATACTCTAGCAAGGTCCCAGACAGCAGACTTTCCCCAATGCAATTTGTCTTTTGATTTCCTGACTGCTGGTGCCAAGAGTATGGACTGTAGAACCAAGGAAGCTGAAATTGCTAACTATCTCAATCTCTTCTCCATCTATCATGGTGCTGCCAATTGGTCCAGTGGTGCGAATCTTTGTTTTCTTGATGTTGAACTTCAATCCATACTGGAGCTTCTTGACCTTCTGCAGCAACTGCTTTAGGTCCTCCTAAGTTTCTGCAAGCAGGGTTACGTCATCTGCACTAGTCAGGTTGTTAATGAATCTTCCTCCAATCCTGATACTACATTCTTCCACATAAAGTCCAACCTCTCAAATGATCTGTTCCACATACAGATTGAAAAGGTATGGAAACAGGATGCATTACTAACGCACACCTTTCCTGATCCTGAACCATGCACTGCTCTATTCTCAGGACTGCTTCCTGGTCCGAGTATAGGTTTCACATGAACACAATGAAGTGTTCTGGGATCCCCATTTTTCTCAGAGTTAGCCACACTTTGCTGTGATCCACACAGTCAAATGCCTTTGCATAGTCGATTAAACACAGATGGACATTCCTCTGCTTTTGGCCAGGATTCATTGTTTGTTATGATGTCCCTAGAGCCACAGTCTCTTCCTAACCTAGCCTACACATCTGGCAGTTCTCTGCTAATGTACTGTTCCAACAATTTTTGTATAATCTTCAGCAGGATCTTGCTTGTGTATGATATTAGTAATACTGTTCGATAACTTCTGCACTCTTTCAGGCCACCTTTTTTTTTTTTTTTAAATGGGAATAAATATGGATCTCATCCAATCAGTTGGCCAGCTAGTTGTCCTCCAGATTTCTTGGCATAACCTGGTGAGCACATCCAGGGTAGAATCTGTTTGTTGAAATATATCAGTTGGTATTTCATCAATTCCTGGGGCCTTGGTTTTTCCAGTTTCTTCAGAGCAGCTTGAACTTCCTCCTTTATCACCATTGCCTCTTGATCATATGTTGTTTCATGAAATTCTTTTGTGTCTGACAGTTCTTTTTGATACACCTTCCATCTTCTTTTGATGTTTTCTTGGTCATTCAACATTCTATCCTCAACATCCTTAAGTATTGCAATGCTAGGCTTAAACTTGTTCTTTAGTTCCTTCAGCTTAAGAAATGCCAAGTGAGTTCATCCCTTTTGATTTTCTGACTCCAGTAAGTTAAAACTATTTTAACCACCAGGGACCTTTTGTGGTGGACACTGGCTAGCCATCAGCAGATAGCACTGCGGTCCATCCAACGGTGCATCCGGGCTGCAGCCTCCCGTGATTGCCAGTCTCGTGCACTGCATTGAACAGGTGTCTGTTCTTAGTGATGCCTGTGCTGGGATTGGGCACCTATCTGGTCCTGATGACACCTGTGCTAGGGGATAGACACCTGCCTGGTCTTGGCAATACCTATGCTGAGGGAGGGGCAACTGCCTGGTTCCTGGTAACATTGTGCTGGGGGATGCAACCTGATGAACACAGGTCCTCATGGCTTCTCATGCTCTAGCCCAGTGCTGCAGTCACTGGACACCAGCAGCAGGCTGGAGAGCCAGAGACACAGCTTCTGTCCAGCACTCATGCCTGATGTCAGCAGCTATTGGGGACAAGGCCCACAAAGCCACTTGGGCATGGAAGCAAATTTCATCTTCCATGAGTGACCCCTCAGGGAGCTGCTTGCCACAGACACATGTGTGGGTGTGCTGTCTTGTCTAGGAGAAATGGCCACATGAGATTTCTCCACCTCTTCTCATTCTTACTAAACTAAAACCAACTACCTTGTTAACTGGTGTGACCACTCACATCATGAGGAAAAGGACTGAGAGTCACATGGGAACCCTTCACATGTGCACATGTACATACATACACACAGATACAGAGGCTGGAAACACACGTTTGTCCCGAGGGGCCACCTGAGAGGAGGCTGGAGCAGTGCTGCCTGGTGAGGGTGACCGCCTCCCAGGCCTCGAGCCTGTCTGAAGCTCTTGCAGAGCTGGTCCTTGGCTAGGGCAAGGTGCACTGGGCAGGTGGCACAGATGACCTGCTGCTATCTGGAAGGATTCCTCCACTTTGATTCAATGGCAGTGAAATGCTAGCAATAGAGACACACCCTATCTTCAAAGATACACAGGGTACCCCAGAAACAGGCAGTTCTCTTGAACTTGGCCAACACTCCCACAGTCAGACCCAGATGGCTGCCCAGCTGAGCCATGTTACCTCTGTACCTCAGGGCCAGGGTGCTGACACTGGGGTGTGGGGATGAAAGGGTGAGGCCTCCCTGCAGGGACATGAAAAGGAGTCCAGCCTCTAGATGCTCCTATCTTACCCACGGTGAGTCAGTTCTCGGGCCTTCAGCACAGCTACGACGTGGCCTTGCTGGACACCTGTCTCCTTCTCCAGGCCGATGAGGACAATGTCTCCATTGCGCCTAGGACACCAAACGAGAAGGCATGTGTGCTTGGCAAGAGAGGGGCTGGCACAGACATGACCCTAACCCTAACAATGGCCAGTCTACGTGAGGACAGCAGTGCTGAGGGCCCCAAGCCAAGGCAGGAACGCCTCCAGGGCACCTCGGATGCCTGTGCCCCACTTGGCTACACATGACCTAGTGGGTAGGTGCTGCAGGCCTTGTTTCAGAAAACCTGCTCAAGTGCCTCCTGGACAGGTGACTTGCTGCCGCCAGGGCACCTCAGACAAGGAGGGGTGCCCAGGGAGGCAGGGCGGGGCATCATCTGAATGCTTCAATCATAGCAGACTTCTAGCAAGGACACCTGGTCCATGGATGCTCAAGCACCCCAGAAACAGACTGCTACAACAGAGGACTCATGCTTGGCCTCAGCAGGCATATGCTGAGGCTCTGGAAGCTGCACAGCCAAAATGGAAGAGCCCTCCTGGAAGTTGAGTGTGTGGCTGACTGCAAAAGGAGTCCTGCTCAGGGTTAGCAGGTTGCCCCCATCCAGTTGGTAACCTGTGTGTGTTGGAGCTGAACTGTGCCACACAGGGTTTAAATGCCAGATTTTCAGAAATAGAATATCAGACCATCTCTTCTGAGGTGCTCAGGTGTGTGTGAATTGGCTTGCTCTCAGCAGTGGTCTACACCACCCAGGATGCCTTGAACACCCCAGGACCCTCATTGTGCACTGCTGCCCAGAATGGCTTATAAGATGTGTCAAGCTGGGCAACTTACCTTGGGACCCAAATGAGGTCTTTAACAGCCAGGATCTTCACGGCCTGTAGGCGCTGGCCACAGGTTTCCCCGTCGACAGGGCTCAGGTCCTGCACAGACAGACCCGAGCAGGCCCCCAGGTCCAGTGACTGGTCAGGGTCCTCAAAGTCCGTGGAAAATGGCATGCTGGCCGAGCTGGCTGGGGAGCTGGGCAGGCTGACAGGGCCACTGGTGGCCGGATGGGGAGGCGAGGAGCAGGAGGACAAGGAGCAGTAGTCGGTCAGTGAGTCCTGGTGTGCAAGGATCTGCATGCCACGTTCTTCACTAAACATGATACTCATGTCGGCCAGGCCATCACCCTGGAGCTCCTGTGGGCTGGCTGCAGGGCTGCCTGTGGGGTCCAGGCCTGTTGGCCACACTGGGAACTTGTCCCGCAGAGGACTGGGGTCTCCACAGAAGTACCGGGCACACAGCTGGTAGGTGGCAGAGTGGTACATGACCAAGGAGTTGGCCTTGTCGTCCAGGCACCACACAACCTCCTCCCCTGTGCACTCAGAGCTGCATGCAATGGAGGTGACCACTGAGGGGGCTGAGTAGGGCTCCAGCCTTTGGTGGATGTCCAGGGAGGCACAGTCGACCACCAACAGGCCAGGCCCATTGCTGTACCAGACCTCAGAGCCGCTGTTGGCCACCTCCATGGCCCGCACGGGGTAGGGGTTCTGCCTTGCGTCCTCATCCGGGATGCTGAACTTGGACCTGTTGGCTGTGTGGGAGCACAGGTAGGAACAGCTGTCATCAGGGGTGCCTCGAGTCACTGAGAACACGGCCACCAGCCCGTCCGCCAGGCCTGCCAGCACCAGGTAGGCATTCTGTAGGGCAAGGACAGGGACAGGGTCAGCATAGACTCCAGAGCAGAGATGGCTTCATTCTCCACTGACACGGCCAAGAAAGGCCTTGATGTGCTCAAACAATGGGCCATCGTCCTTTCTTACTTTTTTTTTTTTTTAAAAAAAGACTCATAATTACTTTCCCCTCTCATTATCTCTGATAATCTCATAGGAACTTTAGTCTCTATGCAACGACAACACAGAGAGCTATGTTTGGCTTAGTGGAAAGTTATGCTTCCAAGCCCAAGGTGGGTGATTTTAATCTGCGGCCCTCATGCCTGGTTTAAATTGTTTTTGTCAAACATTCTTCGAAGCGGTATAGCACTGGCCTGTACATTGTTGTATAGAGGTAACTCATGGTTGCTGTGATGCTAAATAAACTCTGTGACACTGATGTGCCAAATGCGATAATGGTTACTCATGGTGGATGGTGTTTGGTGGATTTCCCGATTAAAACAAGCTTGAAAGCAGGAGTGGTATCCACTTCTAAAATGGCTTGCCTCCAGAAACTCTATGAACAGTGCTCAGGTCTTTTGTTCATAGGGTCGCTATGAGTTGTCTACGACTCAACAGCACTTAACAAACTTAAAAATAACAACTGGTGGCCTAGTGAGTGGTAAGGAGTTGCACTGTCAACCCAAACACCAGCTGTTCTGCTGGGAGAAGGTGGGCAATATCCTCCCATGTGATGTACTGCCTCTGAAAACCCGCCTAAGGGTCGTCCAGGAGTTGTTTTCCACTCAATGGCAAACAAAACATATAATTCCTGTGAGCCCAGGTAGCATGGCCCTGAGTCTGCCTTTACTACAGTCAGTGCAATATGTTCTAGGCTGACCTATTTTGTGGCACAGAATCAGAACCTGCTCCTCTTCCTGGCTGGGTGACACTTCACCCTGTGCATATGGCACTTTAGCCATCCACCTGTGGAGGGGCCCCTGGGGCTATGTCCATATCATGGCTCCTGATTCAGAGCAAACCCACAGCCATTCCCAAGGCTGTGCCATCCACACATTCACCATTGTGCTGGGGCCAAGGTGGCAGCCCTCACATCAGTCCACTGCACTGAAGGTCTTTAGGTTTCCTGATGACCTTACACTTGATCAAGCATGATGTCCATCCAGGTACCTCCTGATTACACGTCCAAAGTATATGAGATGACATCTGGCCATTTCTCTTCAAGGAATATTCTAGATCTTTATCCTCTAAGGCAGAAGTTGGTTTGTTAGTCTGGTAGTCCATGGTGTATTCAGTATTCTTTGTTAGCATTATAATTCAAACACAGCAATTCTTTAGTCTTCCTTAGCTGTCACATGAACAGGAAATCTGGAATCCAGCCCTGGAAGTGTGTTGGCGTCACCCAGCTGTCAAGAGGGTGTATGTGTGTGACCCAGCTCCCGAGAAGATGTGTCACTCAGTCCCCAGAGTGTGTATATCACCAGCCCTTAGAGAGGGTGTGTGTCACCCAGGCCCCAGAGAAGGTGTGTGTCACCCAGGCCCCAGAGTGTGTGTATCACACAGACCCCAGAGAAGGTGTGTGTCACTCAGCCCCCAGAGAAGGTGTGTGTCACCCAGCCCCCAGAGTGTGTGTATCACTCAGCCCTGAGAGAAGGTGTGTGTCACCCAGCCCCCAGAGTGTGTGTATCACACAGGCCCCAGAGAGGGTGTGTGTCACTCAGCCCCCAGAGAGGGTGTGTCAC
>NW_006400022.1:3386578-3478395 GCF_000299155.1 Elephantulus edwardii | reverse complement strand
TGATCTGAGGTGGGGGTGTGTGGTGTGAGGTGATCTGGGGTAGGGGTGTGTGGTATGAGATAGTGTGTTGTACGAATGTCTGGTGTTGAGGTGATTGAGTGTTGTAGGTGTTTGTAGAAAGGTGTTTCGTGTGGAGTTCTTTCTTAGTAGGAATTCGTGATGTTTTGCAGGAGCACATGCTATTGAATTCTTCTAGGGTATGTGGGTGGTTGTGTGATGGTTTCAGGTAGCAGTGTGTGGTCTGAGGCAGTGGTATGGGTGAGCTGAGCTCTGGACCAGTCTTGAGTGTTGTCTGCTCTGTGGAGTGATGAGCAGTCCATGGTGGGGAGTTGTGTACTCTTTGAGGTCAGGGACCCAAGGTCAAGTGTGCAGTACTGTCCAGGCACTATGCTTTGGCATCACTGCCTTCAGGTGGCCAGAGGAGGATGTAGCTGGCCTCATTTGGAACGCCCTCACAGTAGGTAGAACCAGTGGGGAAGTGGCTTGGACATTTAGTCCCAGGAGCAAGGTGGCCTGGCAGGCTTTCAAGATGAATGGCACGGACAAGTTGTCAGAGGTAGGGCAGGCCCCTCAAATAAATGCCAGGTACCAAAAGGAGACGGCTCTCTGCCCTTGTCGTCTAGTAACAGGCCTTTTCACGGACACCTTCAGCTCTTTGAAGCAGGCCAGGCCCCCACTTTGGGTCTGTTTGTGGCTCAAGGCCCCTGTTTTGTACCACTAATGGCAGCACACTCAAACCCGCCCTTTCTATACCTTACCTTTTTGATCACAGGCACTGCTAGGAAGCAGGTGACAACAGCTGGTGTATCCAGTGTCCTTTGTGGTACACGCAGAGGGCACATGCCCTTGAGGTGGTAGATGTAGATCTTCTGGTCCTGTGGGGGAGGGGGTTATGAGCTGGGTGGAACCACATCCACAAGTATTTAACTGCCTCCCATCCTACGAGGGGCACCAGACTGGAGGACCTCACTCTATGCCTCTGAGCCTTTGAGGGGCCAGCCTAGGGGACCCCCCTCCACCTCTATGAGCCTATGAAGGGCACCAGCCTGGGGGACCACCTCCACGCCTATGAGCCTATAAGGGCCACCCCCATCCATGTCTAGGAGTTGCACTAGCCTAGGGGATCCCCTCCACGCCTATGAGCTTACGAGGGGCACCAGACTGGAGGACCCCCTCCATGACTATGAGCGGCACCAGCCTAGGGGGCCCCCTCCACGTCTATGAGCCTTTGAGAGCCACCAGCCTGGGGGAATCTGTCCATGCCTACAAGTCTCTGGGGCAGCAACCTAGGGGATCCCCTCCATGCCTATGAGCCTTCATGGGCCACCAGCCTGGGGGACTCCTTCCACACCAAGCCCTTGAGGGACACCAGCCTGGGGGATCCCCTCCGTGCCTCCGAAATTCCGTGAGGCAGCAGCCTGGAGGACTCCTCCCACCCCATGCCTCTATAGGAGCTGACTCAGGCTTTCTTCCCCCTCCATGCCCCGTTTTTGAATTTCTGTACAGAAAGTCTGGAATCATCTTTGGAAGGTAATTAAAGTCACCCATGACATACTGTTGGGAATGGGGGAGCATACCCTTCCCAAAGGGAGCTGTGGTGGCCTAGTGGGAAAGGAGCTGCATTGCCAACCCAGAAGTCAGCAGTTTGAACCCATCCAGGCCTTGCGGGAAGAAGATGCACAATTTACAGCCTCTGAAAACTTGCTGAAGGGGCAACTATGAGTCAGTTCCACCATAACAGTGAGGATCTCCCTTCTCCCGTCTCTGTCCACAGCAAGCAGAGCCCACAGCTCACCAAGCAGTCAGCATTCCGAGTGCCAATGTGCCCAGGTGCACCAGAACGGCCCATCAATCTGTGATGGGGTGGTGAGTTTAGTCTGTCACCAGACTTCACTCTGTATTCTACAAGGATGACCATTCCTACAGACCTCTTTCTGCCTATTCCTGTTACTATAATCATGGGGCACGGCAAAGACCGAGGCCCCAGGATGAACATGTTGAGATGCCAGGACAGGCTGGGCCCACACTGACTGGCACCAGCAGTGGAGCACCCTGCATGCCTCAGCACTCTGGTATGACAGCCTGCATCCTTGGGACCTGGGGGGCTGGCTCCCGGCCTTCCACTCACTTCTCAGACTTGCAGGCCAGATCTCTTCAGAGTGTAGCAAATGGGAAACCACCCCATTTCACCAACCTTGTGCACACCAGTGCTCAGCACTGGAGCTGACCACTAGTGATCAAGGAGCAGGGAGCTGTCCTGTGCTGAGAGGAAAGGCCCTGCCTGGGACCTGACAGCTGGTGAGGCGAGCTGGGGTGGGGTGAGTGTGCTACCATTTCAGTTTTACTACAATACAAATTCGCTGGGTGCCCTGTGTGGCGACCATGGAGCCAATCCTGCACGTCGGAGCCTTGCTAGGTCCTGCACTTCACCTCTGTTGCTGTCCACAGGGAGCTCTGGACCTTCAGCTGGCAGCTTAGCTGCATGCCTGCGCAGCTCAGTCTTTGCACTTCCAGAAGGCCCTTCTCCGTATTCACCACCGTGTAGTTCCTGCAGTTGGTGACAAAGCAATCAGTTCCCAGTGGCCCAGTCAGGTTACCAGAGGACTTAGGCCTCATCCACCCCTGCATCCCAGGCCACAGGGAGCATCTTGGCTGTGCCCTGAGAACTGGAGCCATTCAGCTGGGTGGTGTGCTGGCCAGTTCAGGGGGCCCCTAAACAGGCCCATACAAACTGGTCCCCTAACAGGGTCCAGAGAGCTGCCTTGCCTCCCCTCACCTCTGACCACAGCCGGCCGTCCTTTCCTATTTCAGCACAGCAGAAGCCCTGGCCAGAAGGCTAGAGGGCAAAGCCAAGGCTACAGATGAGGGGAAGTTCAAGCAGCCAGGAGTGCTCTGGGAATGGGCCCAGGTCTCCTGTGTGGAGCGTGGCAATCTCACCCCTTAATTCCAATGATGTTAAAATTTAATGTGAGCAACTCTGAAACTATAGGATGTATAATATTCTAAAATCATTATTTATATCCTATATCTCTGCTCTCTTCTCCTCCCTTCTGCTCTTAATCTTTAATAAAACTTAAATACTGTTTCACACCTCCTCCAGCCCTGCCCTCTTCCTGTTCTCCCTGTCCTCCCTCCTGGTCTCCCTGCCCTCCTCCTGGTCTCCCTGTCTCACCTCCTGGATCCTTGGTTATTTGTCTAGGAAACACTCCTACAAGTAGATGGCAGGGTCAGAGTATCATTGTTGAAGGCAATAGAGTAAGAGAAAATTGTTGTTCATCTGTATGCAGCTCACATGCCCCTGTGTTTCCACATGCTGCCATGTCCATGAGGTCCTTGCTGTCTACGTCTGTGCTCACTCTCTAGACCCCAAAGACACTCTCAACTTCTGTACTTTTCTTCCTTTCCCGACAAAATCCAACTCCATGTGAAACGCCTTCATTGTCTATCCCACAATATAGGCAACTGGACACTGCTATTGATCTTTGTGGGGAAAGGGGACATCTACCCCTTTCTTAGATTCCAGCCCCACCAGGGCCACCACATCAGACATCCTGGGCCTAGGGTATTCCCTGATGGAGGCTGCGAGCTGGACATCTCTGCCCCCCTGGGATGTTCCCTGATGACGGAGGATCAGACCTGGACCTCTGTGTGCTCCCAGGATGCTCCCTGATGATGGAGGCTGGGAGCTGGACCTGTGTCCCCTAGGCTCTTCTCCTGACCAGGGATGAACTCGCCTGGCATTTCTCAAGATGAGAGAACTGTAGAACAACTTCAAGCCTCGAGTTGCAATGTTTAAAGATGCTATGGGTAGAATATGGAATGACCCAGGAAGCATCAAAAGAAGATAGAAAGAATACACAGAGTCACTTTACCAGAAAGAATTGGCTGACATAGGAGAAATTCGTAAAACAACATATGATCGAGAGGCAACGGTGATGAAAGAAGACATTTCAGCTGCTTTGAAGGAATTGGCAAAACACTAAATGACGTATTTCAACAAACGAATGCAGACCTGGATGTGCTCACCAGGTTATGCCAAGAAATCTGAAGGACAACTACCTGGACAACTGATTGGAAGAGCTCTATATTTATTTCCATTCCAAAAAAAAGGTGATCCAACAGAATGTGGAAATTATTGAACAATATCACTACTATTACATGCAAGCAAAATCCTGCTGAAGATTATAAAAAAATGACTGGAACAGTCTAACAGAGAACTACCAGAAATACAGGCTGGGTTTGGAAGAAGCCATGGCACTAGGGACCTCATTGCCAATGTCAGATGTATCTTGATTGAAAGCAGAGAGTACCAGAAGAATGTCTAAGCAGGCTATAAGCCACTGTCTTGGAATACTCCCCTCGGCTCTACCGGCCTCCAGCAGGCAGTACCCCATTCTGATTCTCCTGACCTCAGTGCTCTCAAGCGCTCTCTCTATTGTGGACACTACTCCCTTGGCCCCTATATCCTTTCTAGTGGACCCAGCCAGCATCTAAGCCACCCAGAAACACTCTCATTGCCATCTCTGCACATGGAAACTTCTCACTGAATTATAGGTAGGGTGCCGGCAGCCTCCGAGATTACCTGGCCTCCTCTCTACCGTCCCAGAACACCACGGTGTATTCCTGGCCCGGGGACGAGAAGAAGGATGTCTGCCTCCCACAGGGCAGCATGTACATGAAGACTGCAAACGTCGGCTCCTTCATCTGGCTCACCACAGACAGGGCCAGGGGTCGCTGCAGGAAGAGAGTGCAGCAGGACATGAGCGGGCCGGGCCATTCATGACCCTGCCAGCAGCCATTCTGACCATGCCAATGGCTGTCCCGAATGTGAGGGGAAATAAGTGAGTCACTGTCAGGATTTGATCAGGACAAGAGGCTGAGGTGACTTCAGATGCCAGAAACAAACACCCCCAGACACCTGGGCCAAATAATCCATGGCAACCAGAACCCTAGGATTCACCATCTTCTTCAGCTCCAGTGACAGTGTGTTAGACCAGGACTGTCCACTGGATAAATGAACTTTGAAACCACTGTCTTTTCCCAAAAACCACCCAAAAAACTCTGAACCCTCCCCAGAAAATCCAGCTGTGCTCATAAGCAAGTACTTTGCCCTCGTTACTCTAAAAACAAACAAACAAACAAACATGAGTTCTTTCTGTTCTTGCACAGTGACTCAAATACTATCAAGAGAAGCTGGTGTGGTTTGGGCGGGTAATGACATAGCAGAAGCTGGGGAGGAAAAGAAGACTCCTCTGTCCTGAGGGACAAATATGTCCAGACAAGAAGTCTGGCCACTCTGGGAGCAGTAATGTTTACTTCCAGGCCTCCAAGCTCTGACCCTCAGGTACCTTCTCAGGCTTGGTGTCCCAGCACTCTGTCATGAGTGCCTGCAGCCGGTGGAATTGCACTTCCTCTGGCTGTCCCAGAACAGGCCGCACACCTTTGGATAGCTTCTTGGCAATCTGCAGCTGGTGGTGGCCTAATGCAGGCCGTTGTCCTGATAGCAGCTCGTAGAGCACCATTCCATAGGAGAACATGTCTACCTGGGAGAGAGCAAATTGCATCAGATCCCCACTCAGCCCTGCAGCTTCCTGAGCTGGCTCTGAGGCTGAGGGAGCAGAGATACAAAACTAGACAAGGAAAATATGGGTTGTGCCCAGAAAGAGGCATTTACTAATGCACCCGTCTTCACCAAACAACAGTGCAGTCAACCAAACGGGTTGACGGACCATCCTTCTGCTTATTCATCCATCAATCCAACCATTCATCCATCAGTTCACCCATTTACCCACCCACCTTTCCATCCATACACTCATCCATCGACCTAACCATCCATCAATCCACCCACTGACCCATCCACTCATCCACCCAATGATCTACCCATCCAACCATCTACACACATGTCCATCCACCTACCCACCCACCTATCTATCCATCCATCCACTCATGTATCCACCCACCCATCCATCCAAACATAATTTATCCAAACATTGATCCATTCACCCATCCATCACTTATCCATACACCCATTTTTCATCTATCCATCCACCTATCCACCCATCTGCTCATTTACTCACCCACCCCCCACCCATCCATCTATCCATCCATTCACCCATCCATCATCCATCTGTCCAGCCAGCCATTCATCTACTCATTCACTCACCTACCCACCCACCCATCCATCTTTCTTTCCTTCCTTCTCTATGTGGATCTGTCACTCTATCTGCTCATTTATCCATCCTTACAGAAACCCACCCTGGTTGTCTCTGTCACTGGATCCAGCTGTTACTTCGTAGTCGGTGGTTAGGGCCCAAGGTCTCTATGAATCTGCTCCTGTCTGCTCTTTACAACTACACACGAACCTCATCTGTGTCTGCATTTGGCCCCTTGAAATGGCAGAGATAAGATTCTTATCTTTTTCTACTCTATCTTCAGCATCTATAGTGTCTCTGAAGTCTAAGAATTATGTGACTAAGTCATGGTTCCTGAAGTGAATGCAACATTAATCCATCTAACAATCATATGCGGGACAAAGATGGGAAATCTCCTCTCATGCGATTAACTGCCTCTGAAAAGCTGATGGAGAATCAGCTATGAGTCTGTTCCAAGTCTGTCGTACACAAGAACAATAGTCATATGAAGTCCTGATGGTAAGGAAATGCACTGCTAACACAAAGGTACACAGTTCAAATCTACCAGCTGTTGTTGTTGTTGCTATGTGCTGTCAAGTCACTTGTGACTCATAGCGACCCTATGTACAAGAGCCCTAAACCCTACTCTATCCTGTGCCAACCTCACTGTCTCTGACACACCTACTCCCATTATCCCAATCACTGAATCGATCTATCTCATCGAGGGTCTTCCTCTCCTGCGCTGTCCCTCCACTCTCCCAAACATGATGTCCCTCTCCAAGGACTGGTCCCTCCTTGCAACATGCCCAAAGTATGTCAGATGAAGCTTCAAAATCCACAGGAGAAACACAGGACAGTCTCCTCTCATGTGATTAAATGCCTCTGCACTTGCAAGATGGTTAGCTATGAGCTGGTTCCAACTCGACAGCACACAACCACCACCATCACCAGTCATACAGAAAATACTATGTGCTCCCTTCCTATAGGAGCTAGAGCCGCCCTGGGGGCAGGGACAGAGCTCACAGGGTACTGAGCTCAGGAGCTGACTGCTGTTTGGCCTCAGATGAGACATGGGCTTCTGCCTGAGAGGGCTGAGCTCAAAGGGCAGGGCTGGGGTAGGTACCTTCTCATCATACACAATGCGGGGCCTGACCTCCGGAGCCTGGTAGCCAGGTGTGCCCTCCACGCCCAAGGCACCCTCGTGAAATGACTGCCGGGAGATGCCGTAGTCTGACAGCTTGATGTTGATGTGTTCTCTGACATCCAGAGACCAGACTAGAATGTTGTCTGACTTCAAGTCACAGAAGATGATGTTTTTCTTGTGCAGGTAAGCCAGGCCAGAGGCGATCTGGTAGGCTACTTTCAATGTGAGCATGTGTCCCAGGGGCATAAAGGAAGAGTCTGGGAAGGGAAAAACCTCTGTCAGATGGTTACTGCAGCAACCCTCTTCTTTTTCAACTACTTTGTATTGTACAGACATATTCTTGCCATTCTACACCAAGGTGTCTAAAAGGATAGTGAGCTAATAGGAAATGCCACTAAAAAGAAATAGATCTATTGTTGTAGCTTTACCCATGCATCTCATACCTGAAATGGCTGGTGTTTTCACTGAAACAGTAGATTAAAAATTCCTAGAATATGCTCAGCCCAGAGTTGCTTACTGTCCACTGTAGGTCACTAATACAAAAATTTCATTTAAAAACAAAGCGCTTCATGCAGGGGAAGAAGGCTGCTTTTCATAGTATTACTTCTGCTTTTGTTAAAAGACAGGTATCTCTCCCCCTATTAACTCTTTGGAGGTTAGCTTTCCATTTGTCAAGGTAACCTGTTTTAAAATTTAGTGAAAAATTGAGTATGATAAAACTGATCCAGTGGTCTCAGAATTTGAACAATGGCCACAGTCAAATTCTGTAAATAACAGAGACAGAAGAAAACTGTGGAAGGCTGACAGGAAGGGGAAGGGAGAGAGCAGAGGTTGGCAGATGGACAAGGGAGATGAAGGGAAAGGGAGGGCTCAGTGAGAATTTGATAAGACATTGTAATAAAAGGAATTGATCAACTGTTAAGAAAAAGAGAAGAAATTCAGCAAAGGTAAACATTATTACATACATATCACTGCAATAACAGCCATGACAGACACAAATCTATAAGCGAGTATGTAAGCAGGGAGACAAGGGCAGGGAAAAGGGATTATATGTGTTACAACACATGTTTGGCTGAAGATATCCTTTCATTTATATTCATACACACTGTAATGTATCCATGTTGACAGAGTTTAATCTAACTTAACACCCTGAAGGGATGAGCTGCTGGTCTCATGGCCGTGTGGCCAGTCTCCTGGAACACTGAGGTCAAATAGCATGACACAATGCACAAAGTGACGTACAGCCTACTCTGACGAGTAGTGATGGGGATTCTAAACACTGTTGATCATCTGCACCTCAGCTACTGGTCTTTTCCTGTCTGAAACAAGGGGGAGGAAAGAAAAGAACAAATGCCTAGAAACAATTAGAACAAAAGGCCAATGGGCAACATGAACCTCAACTCCTACCACCCAGACCGAGGAACTAGAGGGTGTCAGAACCCCTGCTAACTGCTCCAAAATGTCCTGGCTAGAGTGTGGGGACACACACACAAATAGAAGCAAAAATGTCCTACCAGAGACTGGGAACCTTGACACCAAACATATTCCCATGGTTCAGCTCTCCCCATGGTTCAGCTCTCACGCAAACAACAGACAGGTCAAAAGGTGAAAAATGACACACACTCACTCCATACAATTACAACCCACATAAGATCAAAAGGGCAGCATTTATCCAAAGAAGGCAGGAAGGGATAGGACAGGATTAATGGAAACAAGAATCATAGGGAGAAAGCAGGAAAAGTAGAGTCACACTGTCAAAATCATAATCAACGTTTTTTGTTTTTTACAAAATATATCTAAATAGTTGGATGAAAAACAAAATGGTTTTTGTAAAATTTAACTTAAATCACACGTTGTTGTTGTTATGTGCCACTGAGTTGCCTACAACTCATAGTGACCCTATGTACAACAGCTCTGAAGCCTGCCCTGTCCTGAGCCAGTCTCACTGACTCTGACACACTTACCCCCATTACTTCAGTTACTATATCAGTCCATCTCATCCAGGGTCTCTCTTTCCTGTGCTGTCCCTCCACCCTTCTAAACATGATGTCCTTCTCCAAGGACTGATCCCTCCTGGCCACATGCTCAATATAAGTGAGATGGAGCTTCAAAATCGTATTCTCCAAAGAAAAACTTAGTTTAACCCTCTCCAAGACAGACTTATTTCTTTTCTTGGCAGTCCATGGTATGTTCAAGACTCTTCTCCAGCACCACAACTCAATGGCATCTATTCCTCTTCTGTTATCCTTAGTCACTGTCCAGCAAAGCAAGTCATTGTCCAAAGACTTAGGCCTAGATGAGGAACACCTTAGCCTCTAGACTGACATTGGTTCTCAGTGCTCTGGAGAGGTCCCTGACAGCAGATTTCCCCAGTGCAATTTGTTTTGATTTCCTGATTGCTGGTGCCAATAGTGTTGATTGTGGAGCTAAGCAAGCTGTAACTTTATTTAACAACCTTAGTCTCTTCTCCATCCATCATGGTGCTGCCAATTGGCACATAATCTTTGTTTTCTTGATGTTGAGCTTCAGTCCTTGATCTGCAGCAAGTGCTTCAGGCCCTCCTCAGTTTCAGCAAGCCAGATTGTGTCATTTGCATAAGGCAGGATATTGATGAGTCTTACTCCAATAAAAAGGGCAAAAAAATTTAACTGATTGCTAAAAAATTAGTAGATTGCTAGATGTTTTTAGTCTGGAAGTATCACAGCAACAACACCTAAACCTCCAATGAGAGAAAGATGGTGGCTGTGCTTGGGGAGAAGTGGCCAGGCCTCAAAACAGGTGTCCCACATGGAAGGCATGATTCTGTCATGGAACTGCCTCACACGCCACAGTTCAGTGATGACTTAGGATCATAAGGCCTCCCATGTTGAAGGCATGACTCCACTGTGGAACTGTCTCAAGCGTCACAGGTCAGGGATGACTTTCGGCTCATGAGGTACCTTGGAACTGCTTCACACACCACAGTTCAGGGAGTATTTACTACTCATGGAGTGTCCCATGTGGAAGGCATAGCTGTACTGTGGAATTGGCTCACACATCACAATTCAGAGGCAACCTGTGGCTCGTGGGGTGTCTCACGTGGAAGGCATGATTCTACTGTGGAATCACCTTAGCACACCACAGTTCAGGGAGGACTACAGTTCATGAGGTGTTCCATATGGATGGCATAACTGTACCATGGAAGTGTCTCAAGTGCAACAGTTAAGGGAAGATTTATGGCTCATGTGTTGTTCCACATAGAGGTACAACTATGCCATGGAACTGCCTCAGGTGCCATAGCTCAGGGACCACTTAAGGACTCCCGAGGTCTCCCATGCTGAAGGCACAATTCTACGGCAGAATTGCATCACTTGCCACAGTTCAGGGAGGAATACAGTTCACACGGCATGCCACGTGGAAGGCACAACTGTACTGTGGAACTGTCTCCTGTGCCACAGTTCAGGAAGGACTCAGGGTTCATGAGGTGGAAGACACTGTTGCACCATGGAACTATCTCATGTATCACAGTTTGGGGGCAGCTTTTCAGCTCATGTGCTGATGGAGATCTGCCTCATTGAGACTAAAGAGTACCCCCAGCCAAGCACTTTGTGGACCTCCTCTGACAAAAGAAGCTGAGTGACATTTTTGGGCCATGTCAGGGGACCAGCAATGTGGCTGTAATGCCACAGCCTCCAGGCTTTGTTCCTTTGACCACACAGCACTCTGGCCACATCAGCAAATGTCTTCACACACCAGCAAATACCCTGTGAAGGCTGGGCTCACTGTGGATGTGCCAAAAGCTCTGGCTGATAAGCCTGCACCCAGGATGCTGTAAGGGGCCCTGCAGCCTTGGGGCCCACCCTGCCCGCCACAGCCTGGCCGTGTCCCAGCTTCCAGCCCTACCTTTGGCTTTGTCAGCCAGCACAGTGTTGAGGCTGCCCAGTGGAGCGAGCTCCAGTGCGAAGCCAAGTGGGTGGATGCTGATGCCGATGAGTGAGACGACGCAGGGGTGCTGCAAGGCATGCAGCATGCTGGCCTCTTGCCGGAAGTCTGAGAAGTTCTTCATGGCGTCTGTGGCCCGCAGGTGCCGCAGCATGGTATCTGCCAGGAAAAGTGGGCATCAAAGCTGTCCTGAGAGGTGCTAGCCAGGCAGCCCCTCTGAAGACTGCCATCGGGTCCTCCCCACTCTCAGGCGACCTCACAGGACTTGAAGTGTTGAGTGGAGATGATATTTGAATTTTATAGGCCTTGGATCAGGGAAGTTCCCATGTAGAATCTGGATTCAAACTGTGGTGCTACTGAGAGGTATTTGGGCCGAGTCATCACTTCCGAGCACATCAGGCCTCTTTCCCTGCCACTCAACACAGATCTGGCACACCTGGTGTTTCCTGAGAACCCACCGGGCATGACCCCCCACTATGATTTATGTGTGTATCTCAAAAATACACATTGAAAAATACATGGTATCCGCACTGCACATAAGACCAAGATTAGGGAATGGAATCTGTCTTTGTGGATGTTATCATGAAGGCACTCCAGCCGAGGAGTCCTAGCCCTCACTCCTTCCTAATGGTGACTGATGAGACAGAAGGCCAGGTGACAGGTGGTTATGTGGGAAGGCAGAGGGCAGGCCTTTGTCTGTGAGCTGGGGTACACACATCTGGGACTCAGGGAGCTGGGAGATACACTGATTTGCCCTGGAGTCACCACTAAATAGTGGACAATGTCCAGGAATTGAAAGAACAACAGAAGGCAGAGCAAATCAGGTAGACCAGTTTCGGGCAGGGTTCTGTGGCTGACTGGGCAGAGCTGGGCAGGGCCTGACCTGAGCGCACGCCATCTCATTGGCTTCACACTTCCTATGTGGCACAGCTCATTGAAAGAGCCAGTTGCTATTAAACCTGTTTTTATAACTGAATACGATGAAACCAAGTTGGCTTTTTCTATTTTGAGTTTCATGCTCAGGTATGATAGGCAAAGCTGCTTTCCTATGGAAAATAGAATCACACAATTGAAGGCACTGTTATCTCCAGTGGAGCAGTTGGAAAATTAATCTGCCCTTTTCACAGGCAAAAAGGCACTTCCATCTCTGGCCTGAAATCATGTCGCCCTGGGTGCTCTTCTCCCACCAAATCGGATGCTCATGGCCTGCAGGCTGCCAGCACGCAGTGCCTGCATTCTTCCTGTGTCCTGCTCACTGTTACCCTCGCATCAGAGAGAGAGAAGCTCCCCAGCCCCCCAGGGGGCAGCTGCAGCCTCTGACCTGCCATCTCAGGCTGATGAGAAGTCTGCAGAGGTGGCAGGTGACTTCCTGCTCATCTCCTTCCCCCAGTGCCCCAGCCCCCACCCTGGAAACCCTCTGTGTTCAAC
Source organism: Elephantulus edwardii (assembly GCF_000299155.1). Taxonomy (NCBI): domain Eukaryota; kingdom Metazoa; phylum Chordata; class Mammalia; order Macroscelidea; family Macroscelididae; genus Elephantulus; species Elephantulus edwardii. Next base: position 3,465,771 of record NW_006400022.1, on the reverse strand, counting down.
GGGTGGTCACTAGCCAAGGGCACAGCCAAGTTCTACTGTCCTTGTGTGCCCTGTGTCTGTACTTCAGGCAGAGGATGTAAAAGTCAAAGAGGATGGAAAACCTTGGTGATTACACCAAGGGTTCCAGGTGAAGCTGGAGCCATGGCTGCACCTCACTCAGCCCCATCCCCTGTCCCCAAGTCCCTAATTCAGATCAACCACACAGGATGTGCCACCAGTTCTTGAGCAGTGACTTGTCCATCACAAGAGTGAAGTGAAGCAGTTTTTGACACTGTACAGATGTGGGCCACTTTAGATTTTGAAGCTGTTCCAAACCATCACCAACCCGCAGCAGCCTGGAATGAGTCAGAGGAATGCTCCACACAGATCTGACAGCTGGCTTTCTGGAAGTAAATGACTACTTCTGCCTTCAGCATGCACCGTCATGGACACCTGCCCTCTCAGCCTTTTAGTCAGCAGCTCAGTGGGTCAACCATTTATACCAACAACACAAATCCCAAAGGCATTTCCCTATTTCTAAGACCATTAGAGGAAGAGAAGAAAGTTTTCTTTTGATAAAGCACCAAGCTGTGCTGAGGCTGCCTCTGAGGAGAGAAAGAATGGGTCTAGAAGACAGGCATGGGTGGGGGCAGTGTGTTGGGGCCGGACAGCTGAGGTCTGCAGCAGCTCAAAGACTTGTGTCCTACCCTGACATGACTTCGGGTGCTGGGCACCACAGCCCCAACAATCCCAAGGGCAAAAGAACAAGACACCTGCCAGACATGGGCGGTAATCAGGGCCAAAGCTGAGAACAAATGTGGACAAGGGTGTCTCTGATGAGGCGTATAGACATGGATTGAGGGGGAGCTGAAGACAACTCCACATTGTCCTCACTCTAAGCCCCAGCACCGACATCTCTAATGAGATGTCATGGTGGGTGAGCACGGCAGCACCACGAAGCACAGTGGTGGTGATGCTTTGACTGGTGGGACGTGACCGCCTATGGAAATACTGAGGCCTTGTGACAAAAGGGAAACACGGGAATCTCGTGACCTGCGGGACAAGACTGTCTATGGAAAGGCCAGGGGAGACACCAGGGCTTCCCCACCTGGCGAAAAACCCCACGACAGAGGGCAACACATGTAGGTAAATGAAAGGTAGCCAGTGACTGCCTGAGGTGGCCTTTAGGGATAGCCAGGACCACTCCTCTGGGGGCAAGCAGGGTGAGTGGGATAGCTGGGCAAGGTCTGCGCTCGAGCCAGGTCAGTGTCCATGAGTGAGCGAGCAGGCCACCAGGATGTACCCATGCAACAATGTAGTGGCCTCACAGGGCAGCAGATCCTTGTATGCTGAGCTGACCTGTGTCAGGGTGAGGTCTCCTGGAAGAAAATCTGGCTCCTGCTGGGTGCCTTGGGCAAGCTCAGCTCATGAGCAGGCTGGCAACTGTGGTGGTGACTGCTCCAGGGAAGCTTGTTCAGTTGGCTAGAACACAGGTAGGACTTCCATCATGGAACATTAATACTATTATCTTCTACAATGAGAGGCTGTCATCAACTTAGCTGTGAAAGAGGAGTTTTCTAGAGGTTGAAGTTTGCCTCAAATAAAAAAATGCGTGTTCCTGCCAAGCTTACTCTCCCTGACTACAGACTTTTCCTGCCTGTCCTGCAGTGTGTGGCTGTTAAGGGTTAATTATTCAAAGGGCTTTCCTAGTCACTGATTAATCTTGTATTTTGTGAGGAAGTATTTACTGAACTATAAGATTAGAGTGGGATACAAGCCCCGCCCTATTAGAGGTCAATATAATCTCAAGGGACCTCAATGCTCACTCTCCTCTCCTTTTTTGAGAAGCTCACTCTCTAGGACTACACCTGATAGTCTACAGGATCCTGGCTCATTGCTCATTGCTCATTGCTCATCAGCTCTGCATTCACCCACAGTTGCATGAGTCATTTCCCTCATAGGTCCAAGTCTCTGTGAGACCTTTCAGCTAATCACGAACCCAAGAGACACAGAGGAGTGGAGGAACTGAATGAAGGAGGAATGAATGAATTCGGAAATCATGGAGCGGTACAACAGATCAAACATTTGGGACATTGTTGACTTTTTTTGCCTTTTAGTAACTGTTGTTGTTTTTGTTGTTATGTGCCATCGAGTAGCTTGCAACTCATAGGGACCCTATCTACAACAGCCCTAAACCCTGCTCCAATCTAACTGTCTCTGACACACCCACCCTAATTACCAGAGTCACTGAATCAATCCACCTCCTGAATTCAATCAATTCCCCTCCTGAACTGTCCCTCTACCCTCCCAAGTATAACGTCCCTCTCCAAGGACCGGTAAGTATGTCAGACAAAGCCTCGGAATCCTTGCCTCCAAGGAGCAGCCTCTCCAGGATGAACCTGTTCATTTTCTTAGCAGTCCATGGTACCCTCAATACTCTTCTCCAGCACCACAGCTCAAAGGCATCAATTCTCCTTCTATCCTTCTTCACCATCCAACCTGATGCTGCCAAGTGGCTCAGTGGTAAGAATCCTTATCTTCTTGATATTGAGCCTTAATCCATACTGAAGGCTACAATCCTTGACCTTCTGCACTAAGTGCTTCAGGTCCTCCTCAGTTTCAGCAAGCAGGGTTATATCATCTGCATAATGCAGATTGTTGATGAATCTTCTACCAATCCTGATGCCACACTTCTCCTCATACAGCCCAGCCTCCCAGATAATCTTTTCTGCATACAGGTTGAAAAGGTATGGAGACAGGACACATCCCTGGCATATACCCTTCCCAAGTTTGAACCATGCAGTGTTTCCTTGCTCTGTTCTGATAACTGCCTCCCGGTCCAAGTATAGGTTTCGCATAAGGTGTTCTGGGATTCCCATTCTTCTCAGAGTCAGCCACACTTTGTTATGATCCACCTGTCAAATGCCTTTGCATAATCAATGAAACACAGATAGACATTCCTCTGGTATTCCCTGCTTTCAGCTAAGATCCATCTAACATCAGCTACAATATCCCTAGTACCAAGACCCCTTCTAAACTCAGCCTGGACTTCTGGCAGTTCCCTGCTGATGTGCTGTTCCAGTAATTTTTAGTTAATCTTCAGCAGAATCTTGCTTGCATGTGGTATCAATGATACTGTTCTATAATTTCCACACTCTGTTGAGTCATCATTCTTTGAAATGGGAACAAATATAAATCTCTTCCAGTCAGCTGGCCCCGTGATTGTTCTCCAGATTTCTTGGCACAACTTGGTGAGCAAATCCAGGGCAGCATCTGTTAGCTGAAATGTGTCAATTGGTATGCCATCTATTCCTGGGGCCTCATTTTTTGCTAATTCCCTCAAAGCAGCGTTAACCTATTCCTTTATCACCATAGGCTTTTGTTCATACGTTGTTTCATGAAACTCTTCTGCTAATTCCCTCAAAGCAGCGTTAACCTATTCCTTTATCACCATAGGCTTTTGTTCATACGTTGTTTCATGAAACTCTTCTGTGTCTGCCAATTCCTTCTGATACAGTGACTGTATACTCTTTCCATTTTCTTTTAATACTTCCTGGATCATTTAATATTCTGCATAAAGCATCTGTAATTATAGCAACTTGAAGTTTGAGTTTGTTCTTCAGTTTTAGTATCTAGTCTGCTTCTAATCTTAGCAGAATGGATTGTAAATGCAGCACCTAAATGTGCACAAGTTTTTGGTCTGTCTCTTGACCTGCAGGCTTTGGATTTGGCAGCTTCTATAACAACAAATGCCAAAAAACCTAAAAGATATGTCTTAGAAAAAGTGCAGCCAGAGTGCTCCATGGAAGCAAAAATGGCAATGCTTCATCTTTCATACTTTGGAAAGGGAGGGACATCATGCTTGGAAAGATGGAAGGTCAGTGAAGGATAAAGTGACTTCAGCAGTGGGTTCAAGTGTGTCTGACATGGTCAGGATGGCACAGGAGAGGGCAGGGTTCAGGTCCGCTGTTCATCGGGTCACTATGGGTCATACTTAACAGCACTATACATACTATAACAACAACAATCACAATGAAGAAGGAATAGTAGTCAGAAATTATAGACTTGGAAATAGAATGACTGAATTTTGCATGTTCAAGGACTTATTCATCGCAATTAACTTTTTAAAAAAACACAAACTGTGACTTTACACATGGACATCACTATGAGGATTATATAGGAATCAGACAGATTATATCTGTGGAAGAAACCATTGGAGAAGCCCAAGATCAGCAGTCAAAACAAGGTCAGGTGCTGACCTGTGGAACAGATCATGCGTAGTAAGCTCATGTGCAAGCTCAAATTGAGGCTAAAGAAAATTGAAAACAAGTCCTTGAGAACTTAAATGTGATCTTTAATCTATCCTACCTGAATTTTAAAAAAACATCTTAAAAATAGGTTTGAAGCACTGACCACCAATGATCAAAGATCAGATGAATTGGGGGATGACATCAAGAATATCATCCATGAAGAGATAAAAAGGTCACTACAAAGAGAAGAAAGAAAAAACCAAAATAAATGTCAGAAGAGACACTGAAAATTTGACTAGGGTGTCAAGAAGCCAAAACCAAAAGGAAGTCAGGTTTAAGTAAAAGAGCTGAACAGAAGTTTTCAAAGAGCAGCTGGAAAAGACAAAGTAAAGTATTATAATGGAATGTGCAGAGACCTAGAATTAGAGGATAAAAAGAGAAGAAATTGCTCAGCATTTCTCATGCTAAAAGAACTGAAAAATAATTTCAAGCTTCAAGTTACAATATTTAGAGATGTGGGCAAAATCTTGAATGACCCAGGAACACAGGAAAGAATACACAGAATCACTGTACCAAAAAGAATTGGCTTCCACTGAAATATTACAGGAAGTATCATATGAGTATCAAGAGTATCAAGAGCCAATGGTTATGAAGGAAGAAGTTCAAGCTACATTGGAGGAATCGACTGGATATCTTTGACATTTCAAATGGCAGATGCAGCCCTGTATGTGTTCTCGAGGCTATGCCAGGAAACTTGAAGGACAGCTTCTTGGCCAGCTGACTGAAAGGGATCCATATTTGTTCCTATTCCCAAGAAAGGCGATGCAACAGAATGTGAAAATTGTTAAATGATATCATTAATATCATATGCAAGCAAAATACTGCTGAAGATCATTAAAAGAGGGCTAGAACAGTACATAGATAGAAAACTACCAGAAGTTCAAGCTGGCTGTAGAAGAGGCACCGGGGATATCATTACTGATGTCAGATGCATCCTGGTGTCTTACAGTAAAGACTACTAGAAGAATGTCTGTTTTTGTTTTACTGACTATGCAAAGGTATTTGACTGTGTGGATAATGACAAGTTGTTGCTAACACTGAGAAGAATCTCAGAGTCCCAAAACAATTACTTGTGCTCATGTGACATCTTTATCTAGAATAAAGCAAGGGAACACTGAATGGTTTAATATTAGAAAAGGGGTGCATCGGGGGTGTATCTTTTTTCTATACCTATTCAATCTGTATGTTGAGCAAATTATTTGAGAAGCTGGACTCTATGAAGAATGTGGCATTAGGATCAGGAGAAGATTCATCTAACCTATGTATTCTGCACATGATATAACCTTGCTTGCTGAAAGGGAGGAAGACTTGAAGTGCTTTTTTCAGAGGATCAAAGCCTTCATTGTGCATCTTAATGTCAAGAAAACAAAATACTACCCACTAGACTGATAGGCAACATCATGATAGATGAAGAAAAGATTGAAAAACTGTCAATAGCCTCATCTTACTTGGATCCACAATTAATATACATTGTATCTGCAGTCAAGAGATCAGGAGAAGTATTGCAGTGGGAAAGTCTGCAGTCAGGGATTTCTCCAAATTATAGAGAAGCAACGATGTCAGTTTGAGACTAAGGCACATTTTATTCAGGCCATGGTCTTTTCTATCACTTGCTGTGCTGTTGAGAGCTGGACAATGAGTAAGGATGACAGAAGAAGAATTGATGCCTTTGAGCTGTAGTGTTGGAGATAAGTACTGAATATCCCATGGACTGCCAAGAGAGCAAACAGGTATGTCTTGGAGAAGGTACAGCCAGAGTGCTCCTCAGAGGCAAAGATGGTAAAGCTTTATCTCACAGGCTTCTGGGCACTTTGCTAGGAGAGGATAATCATTAGAGAGGGACATCATGCTTGGGAATGTGGAGGGATGACAAAAGAGAAGAAGACCCTCAACCAGGTGGACTGACATAGTAACTGCAGCAAAAGGTTTAAGTGTGTTAGAGATTGTGAGGATGGCACAAGATAGGACAGGGTTGTATTTGCTCTTCACATGGTTGCTGTGAGTCATGTTCCACTCCACAGCACCACCACCAACATAACCCATAAGTGAGCTCTGGTGGCTTAATGGTAAAAGAAGCTGCACTGCAATCCTGAAGTTGCATGGTTCGAATCCATCGGCTGCTTCATGGAAAAAAGATAGGCAATCTCCTCTCATGTGAGTTACTGCCTCTAAAACCCTGGTGGACAGTCAGCTATGGATTGATTCTGGCTCGATGGTACCCAACAACATAACCCAGTATGCCATGTGAGACCTCCAGGCTGCCCCTGGCTTTTGGGTTTGGGACTTGTCTATCCACCACTGGATGAACCATTTCCATGAAGTAAACCATTTCTCTCCATATATACACTTCACTGGTTTTATCCTCTCACAGACTAAGGGAATCTCTTTGTCAAGGCAGTCAAGATGGAATTGACCCTCCTTGGGATTTCTGAAGCTGTATAAAATGCCTGAGATGAGATGGGCACATCCTTCTCCATAGAACTGCTGCTGGATCTGAACCAGGAGAAAGGCACAGATCCCTGTAAAGATACCCCCAGGCCTTTCCCGACTGAGACTACGCCTCACTGTTGGCATCATAAAGGCAAAGCCATCACTTCAGTATCATCCTGAGAAAAAGAGACACAACCAGATGGGTGAGTATTTACCTTGATGAGTCAAAACTAGCAATGTCCTATGCACCAAATTCTACAGCTGCAAAATATACAAAGCAAACATTAGCAAAACTGAAAAAAGAAATAGACAACACTACTATAGTAGTAGGAGACTGTAATACATCACTGTCAAGAAAAGATATAACTACCAGAAAGAAACTCAACAAAGATGCTGAAGAATTAAACCACACAATAAACCAAATTGATCTTATAGATATATACGGGCTAATGCACACACACACACAAAAGTGCAGTATACCTTTTTATCCACTGTGCATAGAAAATTCTCCAGAATAGACCACATTTTAGGTCATAAGGCAAGCATCAATAAGTTAAAAAACATAAAATAATACAAAGCCTTTTCTCAGACCACAATGCTACAAAATTAGAAATCAATAACAAGAACATAAAGGACAAAACCACCCATATATATGGAAGTTGAACAACACCTTGCTTAAACATGAGTGGGTACTAGAAGAAAAAAATGAAATTAAAAAGATTCTTGAAACAAATGACAATTAAAACACAATTAAAAAAAATCCTCTGGGAAACAGCCAAAGCAGTAATTAGAGGTCAATTTATAGCAAAAAGCAAACATATCAAAAGGCAAGAAAAATGATAATTTTCTTTCTAAGCCAACATCTCCAACAAATTGAAAAAGAACAGTAAGAAAACCCAATATCCTCTAAAAGTCCAAAATTATAAAAATTAGGGCAGAAATAAATGAAATAGAAAACTGAAAAATAATTGAATAATTGAAGCCATCAACAAAACAAGGAGTTGGTTTTTTGAAAAGCTCAATAAAATGGACAAACCACTAGCAAAAATAACAAAGGAAAAAACAAGAAAAGACACAAAATAATCTGAATAAAAGATGAAATAGGCAATGTCACAACAGAACCAACTAAAATAAAAAGGTTAACAATGGAATATTTCGGAAAAAAAAACTATACTCAAACAAATATGAAAAACTAGAAGAAATGGATAAATACTTAGAAACTCACAACCTACCTAAACTAACACAGACTAAAACTGAACATCTGAACAGACTCTTTACAAACGAAGAAACTGGCAATCCCAGAGGTGCACAGTTTGAATTCACCAGATGGACAATCTCCTCCTGTACCCAATCTTCTCCTGTACCTATCAGATCAGATTTATGTACACACACACACACACACACACACACACACACACATACACAATAATAAAATAAGATAAAAAAATTACAAAAGAGGAAACTGAATAAGTAATAAAACAACTTCCATTAAAAAAAAAAAGCCCTGGACTAGATGGTTTACAAGCAAATTTTAAGAAACATTCAGAGAAGGACTGCCACCAATTCCACATAAAGTATTTAAGAATATAGAAAAAGATGGAATTCTCCCTGACTCATTCCATGAAGCAAGCATATCCTTAATGCCAAAGCCAGGTAAAGACCCCACCAAAATAGAAAACTATAGGCCAATATCTCTCATGAACACAGATGCAAAAATCCTGAATAAAATCCTGGCCAATAGTATCCAACAGTACATGAAAAAAAAAGAAAAGAAAAGAATTTACCATGACCAAATGGGATTCATAACAGGTATGCAAGAATGGTTCAACGTAAGAAAAACAATCACTGTAATTCATCACACTAACAAAGCAAAGAACAAGAACCACGTGATCCTATCAATTGATGCAGAAAAGACCTTTGACAAAAATCCAACACTGTTTTCTGATTAAAACACTCAACAAAGTATGAATAGAGGGGAATTTCCTCAGCACAGTAAAAAGTATATACACAAAACCAAGAGCCAACATCATTCTCAATGGAGAGAGATTACAGGTATTCCCATTGGGAACAGGAACTAGGAAAGGATGCCCACTATCATCTCTCCTATTCAATACTGTATTGAAAGGCTTAATGATAACAATAAGACAAGAGAAAGAAATAAGAAGTATCCAAATTGGCAAAGAGGAGGTAAAATTATCTACATATGCAGATGATATTATAGTATACTTAGAAAACCTTAAAGACTCAGTGAGAAAACTATTGGACATTGTCAACCAAAGTGGCAGGATAAAAGATCAACATACAAAAATCAGTTGGATTTCTCCCCAGTGACAAAGAAAATACAGAAGTGGAGCTAAGAAAAACAATACCCCTCACAATAGCTAATCACAAGATTAAGTAGTTGGGTGTAAATCTAACTAGAAACACAAAAGACCTATTCAAAGAAAATGACAAAACATTAGTACAAGAAACAAAAAGAGATCTGGAGAAATGGAAGAATGTATCATGCTCTTGGATAGGAAGACTCAATATTGTGAAAATGACAATCCTACCAAAGGCAATCTACAAGTTCAATTCAATCCCAATACAAATACCAATTCCATTTTCAATGAGATGGAAAAGGCAATTTCCAATTTCACCTGGAATGGAAAGAGCCAGAATAAGCAAAGCACTCCTTAAAAAGAGAAATAACCGACATCCAAGCAGATATATGCACACCCATGTTTATCGCAGCTTTGTTCGCAATAGCAAGGAGTTGGAAACAACCCAAGTACCCATCAACAAATGAATGAATAGAGAAGCTGTGGTATATTCATACAATGGAATACTACACTGCATTGAAAAACAAGGAACTCATGCAATATTATTCAAAATGGGTGGCCCTGGAGGACATTATGCTGAGTGAAATGCCTCAGTCACAAAAGGACAAATACTGCATGGTGCCACTGTTGTAGAATGGGGCTGACATTGGGGTGGGGGTAAGACTGAGAAAAACTGGATAAATTATGTATACTGCATTGAAGCTGATGAGGGAGAGAAAAGTTTAAAAGTAATATATTTTAAGGAATTATGATTATCATAAGAGTTTGGAATGAGGGTTGCAGAGTGGAGTATACTCGGGGTGAAGGTGGGAGGGTGCAGGGGGATTGTATACCAATGAAGGAGTTTTTCCTTTTGCTTTAGGGAGAAGAGCAAACTGGGGGTGGGGGTAGGGTGGGCAGGGAGAAAAGGGCAACAATGAATGAATGGAAATCCACAATCTCTGTAAATGTTCAATGAAATTAATAACAACAATAATAAAAAAAAAGAGAAACAAGGTAGGAGGCATCTCACTCCCTGATCTTGAATCCTACTACACAGCAATGGTGGTCAAGAAAGCATGGTACTAGTACAGTGACAGACACATAGACCAATGGAATAGAATTAAGAACCTAGAAATCAGTATGGTCAACTGATTTTTTACAAGAAGATGAAATCACTCTAAGTGGGAAAACAAAAGCCTCTTTAGTAAATGGTGTTTGAAAAACTGGAAAATTACCTGTGGAAAACTCAAGCAAGAACCACACTTCACACCATACACAAAACCCAACATCAAGTGGATCAAGGACCTAGAAGTAAAACCAAGGACTATAAACATCATCAGTGAAAAGCTTGGAAGAACTCTAGAAGCCCTAATCCACAACATGAATAGCCTCTCAAGCATGCTGAGAAACCTACAACCAGGAAGAATAGATGAATGGGACCTTCTAAGAATCAAATCCCTATGCACACCCAAACACTTTTCCAATAGGGTAAAAAGGAAAGTCGCAGACTAGGAAAAAAAAATTGGCAATAACATGTCTGATAAGGGACTTATATCTAGAATTTATAGAATAATCTAGTACCTCAACAAGATAAAGGTAAACGACCCAAAAGCAAAATAGGCACAGGACATGAATAGACACTTCACCAAAGAAGACATTCAGATGATGAACAAACACAAGAACAAATGTTCAAAATCCCTAGCTCTAATAGAGATGCAAATCAAAACAACTGTGAGGTATCATGTCACCCCAGTAACAACAGGAAAATTCAACAGAGCAGCAAACAACAAGTGCTGGTGAGGTTATGGAGAAATTGGAACTCATATTCACTGTTGGTGGGTGTGTAAAATGGTGCAACCACTTTGAAAGGTGGTATGGCACTTTCTCAAAGAGTTGGAAATAGAAATATCATTTGACCTAGCAATTGCATTACTGGGAATATATTCTTAAAAAACCAGAACGGCCACCCAAACAGATATATGCTGCTTTGCTCACAATAGCAGAGGTGGAAACAACCTAAGTGCTTCCACAACAAATGCTTCATCAACAAATGAATGGATAGAAAAGCTGTAGTATATCCACACAATGGAATACTATGCAACACTGAAAACAAGGACCTCATAAAATACTACAAAATGGGTGACCCTGGAGGACATTTTGTTGAGTGAAATATCTCATTCACAAAAGGACAAATGTGCATAATGCCTCTGTCATAAAACAGGACTGACATGGATGTTGGGGGGAAACTAAGAAAAGAGGCTATAAATAATGAACAATGCATTGAAACAGATGAGGAAAAGAATTGTCTGGAAGAAACATATGATTAGGTATTATCTGCATGACAACAGTCCAGAATAAGAGGTGCATAACAAAGTGGACTGGGGGTGGGAGGAGAAAGGAAATTATGCAAAAATGAACAAATCTTTTTAAAGAGAAACAGAAACTGGGGGATGGGTAGGGAGGAAAATGTGCAACAATGAATGAATGGAAATCTAAGTTTTCTGTAAACTTTCATTAAAATATCAATTAAAAAAAACCCCAAAACAACAACAAACTGACAAAGTCCTCAGAACCATGACCGTGTGCAGTGGTGCTCCAGCCAAGGAAAGTGCAGGAGACACAAGAACTAAATGCTTTCAACTCAGAGCAGAAAGGCAAGTCCATCTGCACATGGTAAGGGTGCGGCTAAGGAATGTGTCAGCACATCTTTGGCTGTGACAGATGGAGCACACAAAGGCCAGATGTAACAGAAGACGTTGTGTGGAGTGGGGTCTTGATGGCTTCAGAATGCCTGTAACCTTAAGATTTCTTTAGAAGAAAATGGCTATATAAAGATAAAATAAATGGAAATTATAAATATAGTCATTTGGCAAGCAGCTTGTTTTCCACCATGTAACTTTCAGCCCCATGAGCACATAGTTCTGTCCACTCCTGCTAACCACTCCAAGTATGTGTCACAGCTTGTAGCCCAGCCCGTCCTGCCACAGCTTACACCCAGCCCATCCTGCCACAGCTTATACCCCAGCCCAGCCTTCCCCAGCTCACATACCCAGCCTAGCCTTCCACAGTTTACAACCCAGCCTGACCTTCCACAGCCCACATCCCCAGCCCATCATGCCACAGCCTCGCCTTCCTGCCTGTTTTCTGTAAGCAGAGAGAATGTGACACTCATGTCCCTGAGCACTTAGAAGGGAAGCCCCTGGGCCTACACATTTTCATTTACCAGACACTGCCAAAGCATGGTCCTAACGATGCTTCTACCCACAGGCAGTGTAAGAAGGCTTACATTTCCTAAGCTCACAATCTTTGGTAAGACTGAGGGTTTACTACTCAAACATGTATGAAACATTCCCTCCTTTCCTGATCTCAAGTAACACTAAAATGTTTGCTGACCAAGTGCGTTTTCTCTTTCTGGGCAGCTTGAATCTTTTCTTGCCTCTACTGCTATCTTTTGGAATTTTCCAGTAGGGTGTCTCTGTGTGAGAATTTTAGTAGGCTTGGAGAATCTATCACTTAAAAAATAAAGTATACTGCCAATCCAGAGATACGTGTTCCAATGCGGTTCCTATTTTCCATAAATGGTTTAGGTAAGAAGAATATCGTAAATGTGGATACAGTTCCACTATTCCTCTTCCATGCCACGATATAGTGTTATAATGTTCAAAATGATTTGTTATATATTTTCCCTCTTTTAACAACTGGGATCTAGAGGGAAGAGAAAAGACCAGAGAATGGCCAAAATTATAGGGGCAGCTATTGCTGCCAGTTTAGGGCCTATGTCAGGAAAAGGAAGTCTTATTCATAAACAGTGCCACCCAAAGGTAATAAAGGAGGTCAGAATTGCCTCCACTGTGGAAAGCTGGGCCACTTCAGTAGACAGTGTCACAGACGAGAACCACATATAGGCAAGGGAGTAGAGAGGAAGCTCCCACTCACTTGCTTTAAGTGTGGATCTGAAAGACACTTGGCCAACGGTGGCCCACATCAGGTCCTCGTGGCTGACAGGACAGACAGGCCCCAGCTCCCAGCTGGAAACAAAGGAGGATGCTTCAACGATTTAGATCCTCCCAGAAGATCTGTGGGTGAGCATTAACATTATTGGTAAGTATATTCGTTTTCTTCTGGACACAGGAGCCCATTATTTGGTCCTAAAAGCCTTCTGAGGTCCCAACTCTTCTCACTATTTCTTAGTTGTTGGAATTGACAGAAAACCTCATAAGCAGCTCCTTACTTCACCTCTGCCTTGCATGTGGGCTTCCAAGCTATAAAACAACCCAGTGGTAGATGGAATTTGCTCCAGGACTTAAGAACAATAAATTACATAGTTGAATCTCTACATCTTGTGGTTCCTAACCTTTATACTAGACAAAGTGCTAGTCAATAGGCCTTTTATTTTAGGAACTACCTTCCCTCTGTAACTTGATTTGTGCCACTATTAGAACCTCTACTTGGAATATTATTGCTTTTTAATTTTTGACTCATGTACTTTTAACTTGTTAGTTAAATTTGTGTCTTCTAGGCTGCAACACTTCCATGATACATCTTCAAGGATATGAACGTGTACGGCTTAGCACAATCGATAACAGTGCATCTAAATTCCAAAATCAATCTCCACAATAGTCTACGTGTTTCCTATTGCCAAAGAGGCCCTTTAGAGTAGTGAGAGAAGATCTTCACCCTGAAACCTGTAGCGTCCCTTTTCAGCAGGAAGTAACTAAGAGAATATGCCGTCCCCTTTTCCTTATGAATCAGGGTGAAGTCTCTCTCAGGTAGGAGTGATAGGGAATGGCAAAGGACACACTGACAAAGGATATTAATCAGAACTGGCTTTGACAAGCACTGTGGCAATGGGACAATTAAAACAGACTTTCAAGGAAAACAAAAGAGAGGAACAAACTGGCGGGGGGGGGTAGAGAAAATAGTGCAACAATGAATGAATGGAACCCCCCCAAAAAATAATGTATACTGCATTTAAACAGATGGGGGAGTGAACTGTTTAAAAGGGATATATGATTAAATATTATTGTTATGACAGGAGTCTAGAACAAAGGTAGCATAGGGGAGTGGACTTGGGGGGAGGGACTGAATAACAATGAAACAATTTTTCCTTTTACTTTTCAAAGAGAAAAGTGAATTAGGGGGGAAGGGGTGGGCAGGGAGAAAAGTGCAACAATTAATGAATGGAAATACAACATCTGTAAACTTTCACTAAAATAAAAAAAAAAATCCTCAAACCTGTTAACCCTTTGGTACATATGGCAAATTCTCCCTCCCAGTCTATTATCCTCCAACTCCACTGAAGTGTACTTGAAACTGCCAATGTGGAGAGAATCCTTCCACCCATCTGGGTGTTACTCAGATCCACCTACCTGGAGCTCCCACCTTCCTCCTCAGGATGGAGATGGCCTGTCTTCTGCAGGTGAGGGCCCACCACATGCAGGCCTGGGCCAGTTATGTGGCGGGCACGGTGAAGACAGACTCTGCTCGTGAAGGCTGCCCTAGTGCAGCCTGACCCATGAGCCCACCACCACATGCAAGAACTGAGGCTGCCTCTGGCCTAGCCCCCCCCCCTCCCTTCCCATTTGTGGATGACCTCAGGCCTATGGAAGAGGCAAAAAGTTTGGGTCAAACTGCAGGGAAGAGAGGTTGCTGGGCTGGACCTCATTACCTGCTGGGACACTGGTGAAGTCCTTGAACGTCTTGATCTGGAAGTGCTTCACAGCCACAGGCTGGCCTTGGTAGCGGGCCTGGTAGATTACAGTGCCGCTGCCGCCTTGGCCCAGGATGCTGCTCTCCACCTCACTGAGCTCCAGCTTGCTGTTCTCCAGGAAGAGCCTTCCAGAAACAGTCCAGTGGTCAGCACTCACTACATAGGCCCACCCCAGGAGAAGCTGTGGTGTGCAGGGCAGCTTGGACTCAGTGGGTACAGAGAGGTAAGTGGGATCTTAGCCCCACCAGGGTCAGCTATGGTGCAGACTTCACATGGCCTCACAACCCTTAATCTCCTCATCTCAAAAATGGGCTCACAGCAGTTCCTTGCTCACAGGGTGAGCCTTAATGGAGAGAAGAAAAGGATCCCCTTGGGAATTCCTTCCATTCTGTGAGGGCTATTGTTCTGCTAGATAGTTCATGGGGAGGCACCTGCTACTTCATGGAAGAAAGTCTCTTCCATGTGATATACAGACTCTGAAAAGCTGCTGGAGGGCCAGCTATGAGTCATTGTCTGGTGAGAACTAGTATCCATCAGAAAAATCAAATATATTTACCACAGGTTAGCTATTTCTCCATTTAGTTTTTAAAATTTATTTTTATTTTATAATGGATTGCACACAAAAAATTATATGGTGTTTCATTTATATATATTGTATTTCACATATTCACAATGTTACATACAATCATTCCCACATATTGTGTTATAAAATTAATCACTATTGATCTATGCCCATTATTATCCTGTCTTTTCCATGGTGCCCCATGGATCTTTCCAAATTCCTTCACTTCTTCCCTCCACCCACCAAACTCTGTGACCCCATGATTTCCTCTCCTTCCCACTCTCAGTCACTCTGCTCCCTCCCCATTTCCTCTTTGGACTTCTATACACATCTTACTAGTAAACCTTCTATTTTTACAATAATGGGCTTATGCAGTATTTGTCCTTATGAAACTTCAATGGTCTCTAGCTTTTCTCATGCTATGTAGTATTTTTCAAAATAGTTGTTCCTGAGTGTTGCATAGTATTTCATGGCATGAACGTACCACAATTGTTCAGCCTATTTATTTGTTGATGGAAATTTTGGCTGTTTCCATTTTCTTGTTATTGTGAATAACACTGCTATGAATATCAGTGTATATATCTACATTTGTGTCTCAGTTCTATTTTCCTCAGGGTAT
The DNA here is from genome assembly GCF_000299155.1 of Elephantulus edwardii. Classification (NCBI taxonomy): domain Eukaryota; kingdom Metazoa; phylum Chordata; class Mammalia; order Macroscelidea; family Macroscelididae; genus Elephantulus; species Elephantulus edwardii. Next base: position 3,449,858 of record NW_006400022.1, on the reverse strand, counting down.
ATTCTTAACAGTGAAATACATAGCTGAGTCATATGGAAATTCTATGTTCAGTTTTTTTAGGAAATGGCAAACTGCCTTCCAGAGTGGTTATACCATTTTACAATCCCACCAACAATGTATGAGAATTCCAATCTCTCCACATCCTCTTATTGTTTGCTGTCCTGTTAAACTTTGCCACTGCTAGTGGGGTGAGATGGTTTCTCACTGTGGTTTTTATTTGCAGCTCTCTTATTGCCAGTGATCTTAAGCATTTCTTCACTTGTCTATCATCCATCTGAATGTCTTCCTCTGTGAAGTGTTCTCATGTCTTTTGTCCATTATGTAATTGGGCAAAAGACTAGTTTTTTCCCTACTGTAGAGGCTCTGCAGGATTCTGTAAACTTTTGTTATGAGAATCTAGCCTCAGAAGTCATTGCCAAATGGTTTTTTCCCAGTCAGTAGGTTTTCTTTTTACCCTATTGAACATGTAAATTGCTTTTGGTGCTAGTGGTTGTTAGGTATCATTGAGTTGAGTCTTTCTCTTGTCATATTGCCTTTGCAAGTACTTCCAGTACAATACTGAATAGGAGTGGCGACAGTGGGCATCGTTGTCTGGTCCTTGCTCTCAGGGGAAATGCTTTTAGTCTTTCTCCACTGATAATGACATTGGCTCTTGGTTTTGAATATACTTTTCATTATGTTGAAGAAATTCCCTTCTATACTTATTCTGTTGAGTGTTTTAATCAGAAAAGGGTGTTGGATTTTGTCAAAGATATTTTCAGTTTCAACTGATAAAATCATGTGGTTCTTGGTTTCTGCTTTGTTAATGTGTTGAATTATTCTGATTGATTTTTTCCCTTTGTTGAACCACCCTTGCATACCTGTTATGACTCCCACTTGGTCACGATGAATTATTTTTTTACAGTGTTGGATTCTATTTGAACAGGATTTTGTTAAGGGTTTTGACATCTATATTCATGAGAGATATTGGTCTGTTGTTTTTTGTTTTGGTAATGTCTTTGCCTGGTTTTAGGGCTATGATTACGCTTGCTTCATAGAGTAACTCTGGGAGTGTTCCTTTATTTCCCTATTTTTTTTTAATAATTAAAGTATAATTGTCTTTGTTATATGCCATCAAGTCACCTGCGACTCATAACGACCCTATGTACAACAGCCCTTAACCGTGCCCTACCCCGTGCCAATCTCACTGTCTCCAACACACCTACCCCCATTACCCTAGTCACCGAATCAATCCACCTCATAGAGGTACTTCCTCTCCTGCGCTGTCCCTCCACTCTCCTAAGCATGAAGTCCTTCTCCAAGGACTAGTCCCTCCTTGAAACATGTCCAATATGTCAGATGAAGCTTCAGAATCTTTGCCTCCAAGGAGTAGTCTGGTTTAACCCTCTCCAAGATGAACCTGTTCGTTTTCTTAGAAGTTCATGGTATATTCAATACTCTTCTCCAACACCACAGCTTAAAGGCATCGATTCTCCTTCTATCCTCCTTAGTCACTATCCAACTCTCTGACACATAGCAAGTGATTGCAGAGACCATGGCCTGTGTCGGGTGCACCTTATTCTCCAGTGTGACACTACTGCTCTTCAGTACTTTGGAGAGGTCCTTAACAGCAGACTGTCCCATTGCAATACATCTTTTAGTTTCCTGACTGCTGGGGCCAAGAGTGATGACTGTGGAGCCAAGCCAACTAAAGCTGTTAACAATCGCTATCTCTTCACCATCCATCCTGATGCTGCCAGTTGGCCAATGGTGAGAATCTTTGTCTTCTTGATATTGAGCCTCAATCCACATTGAAGGCTACAATCCTTGACCTTCGGCAGTAAGTGCTTCAGGTCCTTCTCAGTTTCAGAAAGCAGGGTTGTGTCATCTGCACAAAGCAGACTGTTGATGCAACTTCCATCAATCCTGATGTCACACTTCTCCTCATAGAGCCCAGCCTCCTGGATAGTCTGTTCTGCATATAGGTTGAAAAGGTATGGAGGAAGGAAACATCCCTGGCGTATAACTTTCCCAATTTTGAACCACGCAGTATTTCCTTGCTTCATTCTGACGACTGCCTCCTGGTCCAAGTATAGGTTTCGCATTAGCACGATTAAATGTTCTGGGATTTCCATTCTTCTCAGAGTCAGCCACAGTTCATTATGATCCATACAATCAAACGCCTTTGCATAATCAAGTAGAATTAGTGATAGATTTTCTCTGAATGTTTGGTAGAATTCAGTCATGAAACCATCTGGGCCAGGACTTTTTCTGTGTGGAGTCTTTTTAAGACCTGCTCAATCTCTTCTTTTGTGATGGGTCTGTTCAAGTGTTTTACAACTGTCAGTGTCAATGTGGGTAGGGCAGGAATTTAAAGAAATTTGCCCATTTCTTCTAGGTATTCAAATTTATCAGAGTATAGCTTTTCATAATATTCTGATATTATAGATTTACTTTCATCTGATTCTGTTGTGATGCTACTTTTTTCATTTTAGATTTTATTTATGCTTTCTCTTTCCTTTGTTAAGTTTGCCAATACTTTGTCTATTTTATTGATCTTTTCTAAAAACCAGCTCCTCATCTTATTGATGATTTCAGTTGTTTTTCTGCTTTTAATCTCAATGATTTCTGCTCTTGTCCTTATAATTTCCTTTCTTCTAGAAGTTGTGGGGTTAGATGGTTGTTCTTTTTCCATTTGATGGAGGTACTGGGTTATATTATTAATTTTGCTTCATTTTTTTAATATATTTGCCTATTGCTATGAACTGCCCCCTGAGTACTGCCTTACCTGCATTCCAGAGGATTTGTATTTGATTTTCACTTTCACTTGTTTTGAGCAACTTTTAAATTTAATTTTTTCTTTCTTCTATAACTCAATGATGTATAGCAGGGTGTTATTTACCTTGCACATGTATGCTGTGCTGTTAGCCTAAACATTGGCTTTTTAAAGCAATTTGTTAGCTGTTTCTGGTATCCAGCTACCTTAACTGCACACATATGGTCTTGCAAATCATCCTTGGCTGTGGGACTATGATAAGAGAGTGCTTCTCACATTGGTCAGCAACACTTGAGGTGAGCAAGACTGTGGCAGCATGATCCTGGTGAGAGTGAGACCCAGGCAAGAGCAAGACCCAGGCAAGGGCAAGACCCTGGGGAAAGTGAGACCTTGGCAAGAGCAAGACCCTGGCGAGAGCGAGACCCGAGTGGTGGAGAGACTGGCACTGCTGTGGAGAAACTGTGCCCAGGTGAGACCTGAGACTTGCATTTTTACTGACTACAGTTGAATTTTGCTGTTCTTGCCTTTGATGATGGAGGGGAAAGCTGCTTACTGAATTGAACCTGGAAATCCAGACTAACTCAGGAGCTGTGTCTTGGGACTAAACTGGACTTATTTTCAGTTATATTCTTTGTCTCTCCAAGTCTTCACCTTTTTTTCCTAATAAACCTCATTGTCAGTACCACAGCTATGAGTCTCTGAGTCAGCAATGAATAATGAACCTCTTGCTGTTTCTGTGGCTCTAGAGGACCATGTGGCTGTGCTACATGCTCCTGATCTGCTTTCTGCTTGGGGGAGATGAGGGGCTGTGTTGTTCTCACTCTCTCTGCTTCTTTCAGAGACACAGTTATGGTCCTGTGCCCCCATGTGCCCATTTCTCCTCTAATTAGACAGGTGATTTTTAAACCTTTATCCTCTTGTCCTTAATTTCTAGTTTTAAGGCACTTTGTTAAGTATAGAATTTGATAAACTGACACAGTCATGCAAAGATTTCACCAGGAGCAGAAAGCAGAATCTTAGTGCTTACTTGTACTCCAGAATTCTAGGTGAAAGTGAGATTTCTGATGACCTTTTAAATACCGTAATACTTTATGGTCACCTTGGGCTCTTCTGAAGACCTTCAAAGAACTGGGCTCAGGATTGGCTGCTGTACACCAAGAAGCCCAGCTCTATTTTGGGACAGTCTACAGGACAGCCATGTGGGAACTATAGGTGCTTTAGGGCTCCAGGGACAAAAGCCATAGGTGCAAGCCCTCATGGATGCCTTCTCTATCCATGCTTTTTCAGGGGGAAGCCAACAAAAATTCCTCCAGTCTCTTCCTCTCTGAGGGCACCTATTCTCAAAAACACTGAGGGAAAAAGGTAAAACAAAGAATAATGAGGTAGGTGTGGGAGGAAGGAAGAAAAAAATGAAGAGAACAAGGAAGGTGGCATGAGGAAGAAGGATGGAGGAAAGGTGGAGGGAATAAGGAAGGTTAGTGGGAAGGAGGGTAGAGGGAAAGAAGGAAGGAAAAGTGGAGGGAATACAGAAGTGAGGTGGGGAGGAGGGATAGAGGAAAGAAAAAGACAAAGAAAAAGGGAACAAAGAAGGTGAATGGGAAAGAGAGATAGAGGGAAGGATGGGGGAAGGAAGGAGGGAACAAGAAAAGTTGGTGGGGAGAAAGAATACAGAGAAGGAAGGAGGGATCATGGAAGGTATGTGAGGAGGAGAGGTTGAGGGAAAGATGGAGGGAAAAGCGGAGGGAACAAGGAAGGTGGGTGGGGAGGAGAAATAAAAGGAAGGATGGAGGGAACACAGAAGGTGGGTGGGAAGGGTGGAGAGAAAGAAGGATGGAACAAGGAAGATGGAGAGGAGAAATGGAAGGAACAAAGATGGTGAAGTGGGAAGAGGTATGGTGGGATGGATGGACAAAATAAAGAGCAGAAGTATTTGTCCTTTGTTGTTGTTGTTGTTGTTGTGTGCCGTCGAGTCGCCTGCGACTCATAGCGACCCTATGTACAACAGCCCTAAACTCCGCTCTGTCCTGTGCCAATCGCACTGTCTCTGACCCTCCCACCCCAATTATCCCAGTCACTGAATCAATCTACCTCATAGAGGGCCTTCCTCTCCTGTGCTGTCCCTCCACCCTCCCAAGCATGATGTCCCTCTCCAAGGACCGGTCTCTCCTCACAACATGTCCAAAGTATGTTAGATGGAGCCTCAGAATCCTTGCCTCCAAGGAGCCACCCGGTTTAACCCTTTCCAGATTATTTCCTTTGTATCATGAGATAATTTGGGATGACCGAACATTTCTCTATTGATCCATGTGATGCATGCTATGGAATCTCATCTGTCACATTACCTAGCACCAAAAGTGCCCTCATGGATGGATTCTGACACATAGTGATGCTGCTGGACAGAGCAGACTGCTTTCAGGGTTACAAGACCTCAAGTCTCCTGGAAGCTGATGGTGCATCTCTTCCCCTAGCACATGTGGGGTCACAGTATTAATCGTATGCTTAGCACCCCAACACTTAATCTGCTTTGAAACTGGGGCTCTTTCTGCAACTCTACAGAGTATCCTCTATCTTCTACTTCCTTGGGGTCGAAAGGGAAATTTGAAAAAAATGAGAGTAGAAGTGTTTTTTACAAACAACAGCAACAAAACCCTGAAACCACAGTCAGTGTCGACTCAGACCCTGCAGAGGGCTAGTAAGAACAGAGGGAGGAGACTGTCCATCTTTGTCCTCTAAGTGTTGGTTGATTTGAACTGCTAGTCTTTCTCTTAGAAGAATGATAACAATAAGCACTATGCCACTAAAGGTCCCTTTAAAAAAAGAGTCCTTTGAGAAAACAACAGACTCTAAGAACTCCAAAAATGCTGGAGACCAGTGAGGTCCCATCATGATGTGATTCTGGTTTCTACCCATTAGTGAAGAGAACTATATTTTACCAAGAACTTGGGTTTTGCACCCGTTCCCTTATTGGCAAGCCACAGAACCTCTTCCATTTTCCCAGACCTCTTTGAGCTTAATCTTGGGTTGGGATAGCAGCATTAACTCTGAGAAGATTGAGGACATCTAAACACTCACTGTGAGGAAAGACAATGGAGGCAACATTTGCCAAAATGGGAAAACAACTTTTGGGTTATGCCCTCTACTCCCTGCCCCAAATGGCTGAGATGCTGAAACTGTTTAGCATAACAGGAGTGGGAGGGGGAGCTCCCAGCAGGCAGGACTTTCCTTAGCTCTCTGGAGGAAAAGGAGTGCAGGGGTCCTGAGATCCAAGCCCAAAAACCCCAAGGCTGCTGCTGCAGAGTGAATTCTGCTGTACGGGGACACTGTCGGGCAGTAGAGATCGTCTCAGAGGGCTTATGAAGCTGTCCATCTTTATGAAGTTGTTATGAACTGTGAGTTTGGAACTGACACATAGCAGATGCTAAGTGAGGATCTTTCTCCCACAGAGTAGCTGGTCGATTAGAACTATGTACCTTTGAATGGGTAGTATGACTCCTTACTATTAGGCCACCAGATATCTTGGTCAAGTGCACTTCATTTTTCTCCTGAGGAGCAGCTAGTGGGTTTGAACCACTGACTTTCCCACCAGTAGCCATGTTTTTGAGTCACAAAGGGCTCTTAAAAGTACAGTCAAGGCCTCAAACACTGGGCACTAACAGTATCTTGGAGGCTAAGGCCATCGGTTGTCCCTTGCTGGAACTGGACCAGGCACTGACAGGATCCTGGAGGCTGGGGCTGTGGACTGTCCCTACTGGGACTGGACCAATCTCTGACAGGCCCTGGGAGGCTGAAGCCGTGGACTGTCTCTGCTGGGACTGGACTGGGCACTGACAGAGCCTGGGAGGCTAAGGCCATGGACTGTCCCCATTGGGCCTGGACTGGGCGCTGACAGGGCCTGGAAGGCTGAGGCCATGGATTGTTCCTGCCAGAGCTAGACTGGGTACAGCCACCACGTATCTCCTGGAAGGTGTCCAGCACTGTACACACATGGGGGCAAGGCAGAGTGGGTGAGCCTACCTGGCTGGGAAGTCGGTCATAAATAGCTCGGGCACCAGCTCCTGCAGGGGCACAGGGAGGTCCGGGTGTTGGGGGCAGGAGATGACATCCTGCTCGATGGCAGCCAGCACACAGTCCTCCATGTCGAAGTACTGCACAGCCTCGGCCTTCTCACTGTGGTCTGAGGTCCGTGCCCGGGCTGCCTCGCACACGGGACAGGGCACGCACTGCTCCATGAGGGGGGTGCCATCGCTCTCTGTGGCTGTCAGGGCTAGAGAGACAAGGCAGAAAAAGACTCAGGCTGCACCCTGCAGGGTCCTGCCCACACTTCCCAGTCCACTGGGGCCCTGGGCAGGGAGGGCTGATGGGTGACTGTGAGTGGTGGACATCTATGGAAGTGCTGCTGCCACCACCCCTGCAGTACCTGCTTAGGGGGCATTATAGGCCGAGTATCCAGGGTCTGAGGGCTAGGATGCCGGGGAAAGGGGTGAGGGGCGAGTGGGGGCAGAAAAGGGGAGAGGAGGAAGTGGTAGGTTCCTGCTGAACAGCTGGGTCTGAACTAAGAGAAGAAGTGACACTTTAACATTCAAAACTGAAAGCTGATAATTCTTGCTTGTGTCCCTTAAAGAAGAAAACCATGGTGGAACAAATGAGGCAAATTACAGGAGATAAGGCAGGCATCCTACACTTGTAACAGGAACAAGAGGTGCCATGTTGTCTCAGAAAAGGCCCCTCAACAGGTCAGGAGGGAGAGGGTCCCTCAGGACGGGACTTGGGGGAGAGGTCCCCTCATGACAGGACAGGAGGGAGAGGGCCCCTTAGGACAGGATAGGAGGGTGTGAGGAAGGTTGAGTGTCTCAAGCATGTATGTGGAGCTGGCTCTCTGCCTGGCCTGTCTGGCCAGGAGCCACCAGCAGCTCGGTGGCCAGGATGCCTGTGTCCCTACCCAATTGTCTGACTTCGGCCACAGCTGGAAGTCACAGTGTGCAGACAGACAGTGGACCACTCTGCTTCAAACAGTGTTTTCTTCTGGGTGACTGTGAATTATGAAGCTGATCAAAGGTGGGACGGGGGTGTGGGGTTGGCTTTGTCGCCACTGGGAATGGTGGCAGGCAGGAAGGATGCTGCCCTGGGCTGATGTGGGCTCCCTGCTTTTCCTACCCGCACCAGAAAGCTTTCATCTCTATCAGCCTATCCCCAAATACTAGCTGTCTGTCCTTGTTGTAAACGAGCATATTGGGCATGCAGGAAGTTTGCCCCTCACATGTGAGCCAAAGTTCTGGCACACACGGCTGGATTCTCAGCACTGCACCTCTCCCACCACACCCAGAGCCAGACTCCTGGGGCCAGGGGCTCTCGTGGTTTTTAGAGATCCTCTGCTTTTCCTAGGCTTAGTCCCAGAGAGTGTTATTTTCCTCAGAGCAGGAAGAATTCCCACCCTAATTTCTCAGGAGAGACTGACATCCACAAGACTTCATTCCAGAACATTCACTTACCAGGAAACCACTGATCAATTAAGGAGTTGACATGATCCGTGATGAAAGCCACAGCAGAAAAGTCCCTCACTTCGGACTGACAGATGATTTTTATTCCTCCGCTCTTCTTCTTTTTCCAGTTCACATCAGAGGACTCCACACTGGAAGCCAGACAGAAAGAACGTGTCACTGCCACTGTGTAGAACACAGTCCCTGGACCTCTCTGTCCCAGGGCTAGAAATGAGGGGCCTTCAGGACATGCACAGGGCAGACACTTCGGCTAGGGATGCTCTGGCTGGAAGAGAGAGCTGGCCTGCCATATGACCTGAGCTAAAGTCTCGACCTTTTTAAACCTTTGTTTTCTTAAGCAAATGTGATGCTTCAGTGAGGAAGAAGTGACATGGAAATACCAGACACCAAGGAGGGTCCTAAAAGGTTTACTTCCTTGTTTCTCTTCTCATAAAGCCGAAGAAAGTTTTAGAAAATTTTTTATTATGAATAATGAATAAAGTGTGTTCTGTGTTTGTTGTTGCTGTTGATTGCTGTTGAGTTGAAGTCGACTCATAGCGACTCTATGAACAGAAGACCTAATGCCTTTCCATAGCTATTGTCGATTCTCCAAGTTCATAGTTTCCAGAGGCATGTGGTTTAGGAAGTGGATGCCACTCCCGCTTCCAAATCTGTTTTACAACTGAGAGTTCCACCAAACACTGTCCACAATGGGAAACCATTATGATATCTGATATCCCCATGGCAAATCCAGGTTACTTCATACAACACATTGACAAGGAGTAATGTGCGAAGTGGAAGAATGTTCCTCCAGATATAACAGCACAAGTCTCACTTAGCAGCGCCTAAGTGATGAGTCGAATACAAGAGTAAGTTTTGCACAAAAGACCTGAACTCTGTTCTATAATTAACATCATTTCTGTGCATTTATAAGAGGGTGTGTAGAGTTTCCAGAGGCATCTAGTTTAGGAAGTGGATGTCACTCCTGCTTTCCAATATGAATCAATCTGGAAGCTCACCCAAACATTGTTCATAATGGTAACCATTATGGTATTTGACACGATTATGGAACAGTGTTCAGCATCACAGCAACTCTAAGTTGTTCAGTACAGCAAATAGACAAATGATTGCTTTGTCTTTTAAAGAATATTCATTCTAAAATTAACAAATTTGGCCCGATCGTTATTAATTTTAAAGCCACACCCTCGAGCAGGCCTCCACCGTTAGTCTAAGGCACAAAGACCACCTCCTTTTGAGGTACCCAGAAACTTCCCTTACGTGATTGCCATCAAGACGAGACTGCCACAGAGGTATTAGCTAGCCAGCCAATTCTTAGAGTCGAGGGAGACTCCAAGGCCCCAGGCCCCTGGCCAGCCCACAGATTCATCACCTAGTTATCGATTCTAATGCCACACCCTCAAGAAGGCCTCTTCCCTTAGTCTAAGGCACAAAGGCCACCTATTTTTTTTGTGGGGGGGAATAAAGAACAGTAACACACAACAAACATGACCCCAGAAACTTCCCTTACGTGACTGCCATCAATTATTAAATCTATTGAGCTAACTTTATCTCAAAAGATAAAGAGAAAGGGAGTTGAGTCTGGAGTATGTATGTCTTCAGCATGGGCTCAGGTGGAAGAGGGGGTTTTGCATAGGTGATCCTCACTCCTGCCCAGGGCCCAGGGCTGTGTTGACCACACCCACCCTCCAGTCAGGAGCAGAGAGGGGTGAGGAGATGGGGGCTCTGTGCATCACCCCTCACTTCTCCAGAGCTCATGACATGGTGCTTTTTAAAAAGCCAAGTGCAGAAGAGGGCGTGGGTGCCTACAGAAGCCTTGCCTGGCACGGCCCTTAGTGGATTTCCTGACAGGACACCTAAAGGCAGCTGTCACTGCTCGGCCACGATGACGAACAGGCCAATGCCGAACTTGGAGGAGAGGAGGGTCAAGGAAGAAGGCCTTCTCTTTCCTCTGAAAGCCAGCCAGCAGCCCAGGAACGACAGGGCCTACAGGAGGTGGGCAGCTGACAATCACAAGCTATTGTTATGGTTTGCTTTTGTTAAGTTGGAACTGACCCATAGCTCACCCTCTAGTGGATTTTCAGAGACAGTAAATCTGGATTTACGGATCAACGGTCTATCCTTCTGTGAAGCAACAGGTGGATTTGAACTGAATGCCTTTGGGACTACAGCACAGTTTCTTACCACTAGACCACCAGAGCTCCCTAACAACCATAAGAGTGGCTAAAAAGTCTCTTCCTAGACAGAGGTCTCCACAGGTGGGCAGGAGTTTGTCCTTGCCATGCTGGCCTTGCGTCCCACCTGAGGTAGCCCCCTTCAAAAGTGACCAGAAGCCCTTCCTGCCAGTAGATGGTCTGGTTCCTTTTCACTCTGAAGGTGCTACAGCGATTTCTCTGGTTTCCTGCAAAGCTGTAAATGGTCAATCTTCTGTTCCTGCTTTTAGTGTTCTTCTTGTTTTCAAAGAGCTGCAAGACAGAAAAATACCTTGCTTAAGTAATCTGTGCTCTGTGCAGGTCAGCAGAAGCTGGCCTGGCCACATCTGACAAATGACCATAGCCATTCCCACCAGTATAGCCCAGTCGGCATGCTCTGCCAGACACCGTCATATATGTAGAGAGGCCTGGAGCCAGAAGAACAGGGGCTCCTGAATGGCAGGGGGAGGGATCTGCTTTATGTTAAAAAAACATGAAGGGTATAGAAAGACTAAAGAAGAATATAAAACACCAATTTAACAACCAGAAAAGAGGCAGTTACAAGTTGGTACACCACAAAGACATCAGAGCTTTCTGTTAAATTTAATAATGCAGAGGTTATTATTACAGAGGTCTAGTGTCTAGAGTGTAGAGATTTGCGTTGCTTATCCAAAGGTGGAAAACTTGAATCCACCCGCTGCATCACAGGGGAAATATGGGTAATCTCCTCCCATGTGATTTACAGTCTCTGAAAACTAACTGGAGGGTAAGCCATGAGTTGATTCTGATTCAGTGACAATGACTTTCTGGAGTGATCATTATTTATCATTGCCTTTTACCCAACTCTTCAATGTATAAATTGGTTTAAGGTCTTACAACAGAAATAAAGCAACTGTGATAAAGCAACAGCAACAAGCTTTTCCTGATTTCCAACTACATCCTTAGATCAGACTTCCAGTGAAGGCTGTGGGGTCAGATGACAGTGATCCCACTGTCAGATTCACCAATCAGTGGTCCACTCAAGTGAGCTTTGCTAATTCAGAAAGTGAAGAGTAGAGCCTCCATTGTTTAGGTGACACTGACAAAGTGTAAGTGTAAGACTGGTTAACGTAATGGGTGTCACTGAACTGCAAACATGCCCATGGTGTATTAGATATGCAGGTAACATGTTTTACGACAGCAAAAATCAAAGCAGTCCATTGTTTCTTCTTGAATTTTCATTCCAATGATTACTGTGTACACTGAACTTCACTGCCTCCTTTGCATTTCAGTTGGATCCCTAACTCAGGACCTTGCTGGGAGCTCAGGCCTCACAGGATGCTGGATGCTGGCCAGTGCTCTGATGAGCCCCACTCAGGCCAGGGCAGGAGATAGGGTTCAAGAGAGAGCAGGTGATGGGTCAGAATAGTCTGGCTCCTGAGCTCACCCTCGACAGTCAGCACACAAACAGATCTCTCTACTAACAGTGTTACAACACTTACTTCAGTTTCTTGCATATCCTTCATCATTTTGGCAAAATGGAGAGATTCAAAAGCATCTTTATTTAGCCAAGAAGTTAAGGCACAGTAAGCACCATCTACTAAGAATGTGCAAAAGTCAGCTCACAAGGAATGTGTCAGTGTTGAGGATTCTCAACCAGAGCTTCCTCCAGTGCAGGGGTGAGAATCTCCACTCCTACACCCCATGCACACCACTGCCCTAATGTGAGTATGAAAGATTACTGTTTGTTGTTATCTGCCATTGAGTCACCTGAGACTTATAGTGACCCTATGTACAACAACTCCGAAGCCTGCTGTGTTCTGATCCAGTCTAATTGACTCAAACATGCTTACCCCCATTGCCCCAGTTACTGTATCAATCTATCTCATCCAGGGTCTTCCTCCCTTGAGCTGTCACTCCACCCTTCTGAGCATGCTATCCTTCTCCAAGGATTGATCCCTCCTGGCCTCATGCCCAAAGTATGTGAGACGGAGCTTCAAAATCCTAGCCTCCTTTCCCGTCACATACTCTCCAACATCTATTACTTTCTGCCCTGTTAAACTTTGCCACTATTACTGGAATAAGATGGTACTTCATTGTGGTTTTGATTTGTATCTCTTATTGCCAGTGATTTGGAGCAATTCTTCATGTGTCTGTTAAATATATTCCTCTGTGAAAATTCTTTCCATGTCTTTTGTCCATTTTGCAATACGGTTATCAGTCTTTTTCTTGAGGAGGCCCAGGAGTATTCTGTAAGCTTTTGTAATACGATTCTTATCTGAGATGTTATTATCAAATGTTTGTTCCCAATCTGTAGGTTTTCTTTTCAACCTGTTGTAAAAAAGTTTTAATGCACACAGGGATTTAATCTTTGGAAGGTCCCATGTATCAGTTTTATCCTCTTCAGATTGTGCATTTCTGGTTGTTTTTGGCAGTCTCTTTATACTCTGGATTACTGCTTTTAAGCTTGATCCCAGTTTGACTCTTATGAACATTATGGGAAGGCAGTTTGGTGCTTCCTCAAAAAGCTGGGCATAGTAATTCCATATGACTCAGTTATTCCACTACTTGGAATATATCCTGAGAATATGAAAACTGAGGCACAACTGGAGATTTGTACACCAATATTTATAACAGCATTATTCATCATCACAAGAACATGGAAACAGCCCAAATGTCCAACCACAAAGGTATGGATTGAGAAATTATGGTACATTCACACAATGGAATACTATGCAACACGCAGGAGCAATGATTTTGTAAATTATTACCTAACTTGGGAGGGACTGGAAAGCGTTACACTGAGGGAACTAACTCAGTCCCATAAGGATAAATATTGTCTAAAACCATTATTGTAGAATGAGTATAAGGATCCAAGAGGTGTGGGTTAAGGGTGGAAACAGAGGGCTGAGGATGTGGACAGGGAAGGTGGGATTAATCATGGGGTTGTACAATTTGATGGGTGAGGGGCTGAGGGGAATGGAAAGAATTTGTCCTTGAAAACAATGTATTTGAATTTTGTAAATAAACTAGTAGAAGAAAAAAATTTTTTTTAGCCTCCAAGGAGAAACTTGGTTTCACTTTCTCCAAGACAGACTTAACTGTTTTCTTGGCGGCCCGTGCTTTAGTCAAGACTCTTCTCCAGCACCACAACTCAAAGGTGTTAGTTCTTCTGTCATCCTTAGTTGTCTAGCTCTCTGATGCTTACTTAGCAAGTAATTGTGAAGACCATGGCCTGGATCAGGCACACCTTAGTCTCTTGACTGACACTGTTACTTCTCAGTACTTTGGAAAGGTCACTGAAGACAGATTTACCTAATGCTATTCGTCTTTTGCTTTCCTGACTGCGGGTGTCAAGAGTGTTGATTATGGAGCTGAGCAAGCTATAGCTGTTAACAACCTCAATCTCTTCTCCATCTATCATGGTGCTGCCAATTGGTCCTGTGGTTACAATCTTTGTCTTGTTTATGTTGAGCATCAATTCATGTTGAAGACTACAGTTCTTGACCTTCTGCACCAAGTACTTCAGGTCCTCCTCAGTTTCAGTAGCAAGGATGTGTCATTTGCATAACTAGGTTGTTGATGTGTCTTTCTTTAATCCTGATGGCACATTCTTCCTCATAAAGCTCAGTCTCCTGAATGATCTGTTCTGCAAATAGATTGGAAAGATATGGAGACAGGATGCATCCCTTACACATTCCTTTCTTCATTTTAAACCAAGCAGTGTTTCCTTGCTCTGTTCTAAGGACTGCTTCTGGGTCCAAGTATAGGTTTCACATGAGCACACTCAAGTGTTCTGGGATTCCCATTCTCCTCAAGGTTAGCCACCATTTGTTGTGATCCACACAGCCAAATGCCTTTGCATTGTCAATGAAACACAGATAGATATTCCTCTGGTACTTTTTGCTTTCTGACAAGATCCATCTGACATTGGTGGATAATGTCTCAATTTGAAGTTCCCCAAAGAGGCTGGCTTTGTGGGTAAGAAACCACATTGAGAGTGTCTCAAAGACTCCAATCAAACTCACTGTCATCAAGTGGGTTCTGACTCAATAGCTATCCTCCCCAGCTTTTCTGAGGCTGTGAATCATAACAGGAGGGGGCCACCCATCCTTCTCCCCATTGAGGTGGCTTTGAACCATCAGAGCTGGTAAGCGACAGGACAAACTACACACTACCCTATCCACCAGAGTGCCTTTTGAGACCATTCTTCCAGGCAAATAAAGCATGCCTGATACCATATAACATTAACTTTGACTACTTTCAGCCAAGATTCATCTGACACTGGCTATGATGTCACAATCCCAGCAGAAGTACGCTTCTGTAGTTCTCTACTGATGTACTGTTAATTTTTGGTTAATCTTCAGCAGGATTTTGCTTGTGTGTGATATTAGTGATATTGTTCAATAATTTCCACAGTCCGTTCGGTCACCTTTTTTTTTAAAATGGGAATTAATATGGATTTCATGAAGTCAGTTGGCCAGCTAGTTGTCCTCCAGATTTCTTGGCACAACCTGGTGAGCACATCCAGAGTAGACTGGTATTCCATCAATTCCTGGGGCTTGTTTTTTTCCAGTTTCTTCAGAGCAGCTTGAACTTCCTCCTTTAATACCATTGCCTCTTGACCATATGTTGTTTCATTAAGTTTTCTATGTCAATTCTTTTTGGTATAATGTCTCTGTGTACTCTTTCCAATGTCTTTTGATATTTCCTAGATCATTCAATATTCTGCCAACAGCATCCTTAAGTACTGTAACTCGAGGCTTGAATTTGTTCTTTAGGTCCTTCAGCTGAAGAAATGCTGAGTGAGTTTGTTCCTTTTGATTTTCTGACTCTAGCTCTTTGCACATTTTATTATAATACTTTGTTCTGTCTTCCTGAGCTGCCCTTTGAAGCTTTCTGTTCAGCTACTTAATTTCCCAATTTATTTCCCTTGCTTTGGCTTCTCAGTGTTCTAGTGTAATATTCTGTTTCCGACATCCATCTTACTCTTTTTTTCTTCCTCTGCCTTTGTAATGGCCTTATACATTCTTCATTAATGATATTCTTGATATCTTCCCACAGCCCATCTGGTCTTTGTTCATTAGTGGTCAAGGCCTCAAATCCATTCCTGAGACAGTTTTTAAATTCAGGTAGGATAGACTCAAGGTCAAACCTTGGTTCTTGTGGATTTTGTCTTAATTTTCTTTAGCTTCAACTTAAACTTGTTTATGAGTAGTCGATGGTCTGTTCCATAATCGCCACAATCAGAGAAATGTGTATCTGTGTTTCATCGACTATGCAAAGACATTTGACTATGTGGATCACAACATACTGTGGCTAACTTTGAGAAGAATGGGAATCCCAGAACTCTTGATTCTCCTGGACAGGGTGAAACCAAGTTGCTCCTTTGAGGCAAAGATTTTGAAGCTCTTTCTGACATACTCTGGGCATGTAGCCAGGAGGGACCAATCCTTGGAGAAGGACATCACACTTAGAAGGATGCAGAAGATGGCCCTGGATGAGATGGATTGACACAGTAACTGGGCTAATGAGGGTTGGTGTGCCACAGACAGTGAGACTGGCTCAGGATAGGACAGGGTTCAGAGCCACTGTGCACAGGGTTGCTCTGAGTTGCAGGGGACTCAGTGGCACATGACAACAAAGCTTTGACTGAGAGTTGTGATTCATGCCAATAAGCCCAGGCCAGTTCACAGAAACTGTGTTAGGTTTCTGTTGTTATCAGACCAAATGAAAGTGTTTTCCTCATTGTTCTCAACCTTGGCTGTACAATTGCTGTTTGGTGTGGTTCAGTCACCTATGACTCTTTGTGACCCTGTGAACAACAAATCTGAGCCCTGCCCTTCCTGCACCATCCTCACCATATCTGATGTACTTGAGCCCATTTTTACAATCACTGTGTCAATCCATCTCATCAAGGGTCTTCCTCTTCTTCACCAACTCTCTGCCTTTCTCAGTATGATGTCTTCTTCCAATGACCTCCAACTTCTGAAAACATGCCCCCACATGACTCTAGCTTACAATAAAAAGCCCCAAAACAGCCATGGTTCTTTTAACTGGCGCAAACCTGGTTGCCACATCATACCTTCTGGATCAGAACCTGTAGGGTGGGCTCAGCCCTGGCCTCTCAGGGGGAATCTGATGAGATTTAAAGTTTAGGGTTCTATCTAGGTATAAGCCCCTTTCTTAGAAAAGAGGGAAGAGTATGTATGCCCCAGTGGCACTACTTCGTGAGACAGTAGTTGGTTTCACTAGTTCACACTAGGCTAGAGGCGCCTTTCTGACTCCCCACTCCCACCAAGAGTGCCACTACCTGCAGGTCCATCTCTGTTAAGCTGATCAGCATCCTTGCTATGAACCTCTGCCAGAAGCCAATGGGAACGAAGCTCATCTTGAACACCCTCTGGATGGTGTTTAGTGTGGGATGCCGCATGCTGTGGGTGTCCAGGCCAGGCTTGGAGGGAAGCAGGTGTGGCAGGAGGTAGCTGAAACACATCAATGAGGCTGTATGAACCACACAGTTCCTCTCTCCTGCAAGGGCCTCATGGACCAGGGATCACACGCTCCAGGACCATGACCATGAGGTATGAGACTGGGACCGTGACGTCTGAGACTATAACCATGAGGTCTAGGACAGGCTCTGTGGAACTCTTTTGGAGCCTCTGGAAAGTTATTTTCAAGAATGGATAGTGGCTTATGTGCTGAGACTATACTCCCAGGAAAATTAAGATGACACTCATCAGGGGTTCTTGGAGACTAGACTACTGCTGTGCAGAAAGATGCTATGTTGTTAATATTGGTGGTCAAAATGGAGCTTATTTTCTATCATGGGGGTTGACATAGAAGAATCAGTCAGTTGAAGTGATTTTTGAGTTGGGAAGGAAAAGTAAATACAACTGCACATGTTCAAGGGCAAAGGGGACATCAAGATCAGAAAAGTGCATCTGGCCTTCCAAGGCACTTATCATTCTTGTCCAGTAGAAACAACACAACGTTCTTAAAAAGAGAACATTTGTGCAAAAGAGGGTGTTTTACAAGAACACTGGTGCTCCTCATGAGAATGCCCTGTCACGGTGTTGGAGACATGCCTCCTAGTGTGCATCTTAGGCAGATACAGCCAGAGCCCAGGCAGCCCCAGAGTATGTGTGTAAACCAGACTGCGTGAGCTGTGCAGAGTGTATGAATGTCAGCTTGTGAGTGTGAGAGTGTAAACACACAACTATGAGCTGTTTGTAAACATCAGACTGTGTATGAGCTGTGTGCGTAGAATGTATGAATGTCAGAGTGAGCTGTGAGTGTAAACATCAAATATGAGCTATGTGAGATCATTAGACTCTGTGTGTGTGTGTGTCTGTAACTATGCAGGTTGTGAGTGTGAAAGTATGTGTGAACATCTGACTGTATGTATGAACTATAGACTGTGAGCTATGAATGTCAAAGTGTCTGTGTGAACATCAGACTGTGTGTGGACTGTGAGTCACAGGGGAGCGCCCCACAGCACCAGGGGGATGTGCTAGCAGCACGTCATTTTCTTAACAAAGGCTTTCCCTTCCCTCTCCTCACAGTTTACAAGAAATTTGTGCCTGTCCAATAAATGTTTTTAGAACTTTCCAGAAGACACTCCTGGCTGGCCATTCTAAGAGCTTTCGCCTCACTCGAAATGCACATGCTTGGTCTGGAACCCTCTCTTCCTTACCTGCTGAGTATGTCTCTCCCCAGGGAAACAGGAAGAGGCAGGTGTTACTTCTGAGGGCTGATAAGAATGAACTGAGACAGTGCACAAGTCGTGAGGCAGGGCCAAGGCCCCTAGGAGTGGGAGAGGAAGGCAAGCTTCTCCTTCATTCCATACTACCTTGATCATGAGATGTCACTGGTTTTTGATACAGATTGCCAGGTCATCTTGCTTCCTATTTGGTCTTAGTAAAAAACTCTCTTGAAACCTATTCACCACGGACAGCAGCACCAAAGCATCCAGAGACAGGTTGTGGAAGTGCCAGTGTGTGCCCTGAATCAAACCAGGCTTCCTCGGAAAAGGTAAAACCCTCTTATCATTACAGGAGGATGGAATCTTAAGCGCTTGTCCCATGTACACCTGAGCCCTCACCTGGACCATGCCCAGCTCTCTGTTCCTCATCTCACCTGCCGGTGTGCACACCTGAGCCCTCACCTGGACCATGCCTGGCTCTGTGTTCCCAGTGCATCTCACCTGCAGTGTGCACAGGTGAGCCCTTACCTGGACCATGCCTGCCTCTCTGTTCCCAGCTCATCTGACCTGCTGGTGTGCACACCTGAGCCCTCACCTGGACCATGCCCCGCTATCTGCTCTTAGCTCATCTCACTTGTTACCTGCTGGTGTGCAGACCTGAGCCCTTACCTGGAACATGCTCGGCTTTCTGCTCCCAGCATATCTCACCTGCTGGTATGAGACTTCACCTGGGCCATACTCTGCCCTCTGCTTACAGCTCTCATCATGCTGATGTGCACACGTGAGCCCTCACCTGGACCATGCCAGGCTCTCTGTTCTTAGCGCATCTCACCTGCTGTTGTGCACACCTGAGCCCTCACCTGGACCATGCCTAGCTCTCTGCTCCCAGCTTATCTCACCTGCTAATGTGAGCTTTCATCTGGGCCATACCCGATTCTCTGTTTAAAGTTCTCATCTTGCTGATGTGCACATGTGAACCCTCACCTGCCCTCTGTCTAACTGTTGAGCTGTCTGCTCCCAGCAAAGCTGAGAACTCACTTGTGTGTTCTAGAAGTCCATGACTGTCCATCAAACCAGCAGCTCTTTTGAACCAAGTACCCCACAGGCCTAGTCTGAGAGGTGCCTCCTTATAGGATTCAGTTCACAGCTGTTGCTGCAAAAAGGGCTCTGGCTCCCTCCCACATTTAGAAGGCTGAACACAAAACTGATGGGATCTGAGCAGAATATGGCAAAGGGAAAGCAAGGCTGTACTGAAAAAACTCTGGGCTGCCTACAGTGGGTGCAGGGCATGCTGGACAGCCAGATGCTGATGGCGTTTTAGGGAGGGTGGCTGGTACAGGTATGTCCTGGGGTCCTGGTTGCCTTATGGCAAAGAAATCAACTTTGGACCCAGGAAGTGACTGGAAATTAAACTAGGGCAAAAAGTCACAGGTACTAACTTAGTTTAAACTCTAGCATTCCTGGGTCTGTACTCAGGAGCTCGCCCCCAATAATTCACTTCTGCCCATGTTCCCGGCCTGACAGCACACCTGAGGAATCCATGGAGAATGAGAACATGTCTTATAGTGGGATGTCTAAAGCAGGAAATACTACAGGAGGATGAGAGAAAGCTCTGAGAGGTGGGAGGTTTCCGGACTGAGTAAAAGGTGAGAAACAAGCCCTGGTAGGGACTGAGGTCACACGAAGGGCAGAGCCAGAAACTCCCCGGGTTCAGAGCTGAGGAAGAACCATGTCTGGCCAGTAGATTATGGAAAGAGGTCTTTAAAGGGCCATAAGAAAAAACCCAAAACAAACAAACAAACAAAAGCCCAAACTTTATTAGGGATTATACAAGCAAGAAAAATGTCCATCAAGGGTGAGAGCAAAATAGTCATCTTAATAAAATAAAAAGTTTTGCACAAAAGAGACAGTCTGTTGCCATCAGATCAGAATTTTAAGAAATGCTAACCGGAAGTTCTTCAGGCTGCAGATACTACAGAAGAGTTGGGACTACAGGATAGCACCAAAAGTAGCAGAAATAAGAAATATAATTTGTTAAAAGGAGATTGTTTAAAGACTTAAAGGCAGACTACACTGGTGGGGCAGGCAAGCCAGGAGAGTGACCAGGAGTGTGACTACCCGGCATCACAGAGGGACAGTAGATCAGGCGGAGTGACGGGGAGTGTAACCACCCTGCACCACAGAGGGACAGGCGGGCAGGCAGAGTGACTGGCAGTGTGACTGCCCCGCACGACTGAGGGAGAGGACAGTAGGCAGAGTGACCGACAGTGTGACTGCCCCGCACCACAAAGGGATGAGACAGTAGGCAGAGTGACCAGCAGTGTGACCGCCCTGCACCACAGAGGGACAGAACAACAGGCAGAGTGACAGGGAGTGTGACTGCCCTGAACCCTGAGTGACAGGACAGTAGGCAGAGTGACCAGGAGTGTGACCACCTGCACCACGGAGGGACAGGCGGGCAGGCAGAGTGACCGGCAGTGTGACAGCCCTGCACCGAGGGACAGCACTTGACTCTACCTGAGCAGCTTAGTGCTTGGTGTTGAGCCCAAGTGCTGTCTCATTAAAATGCTGTGTGATGTCAGTTATCTCCAAGGACAATTAGCATCAAATGGTGTTTTAAGGTGTATGGAGACACATGAGCTGCTGTGAAAAAAATATAATAAAATCTATGTAAAAGTGGAATTCAAACCTGTGTGTTTAGGGCCAGCTGAGCACTATCCTAAGTTTGACATTCTATGTGAAGCAGTATAATATTAATTCCAAGTGATTGTGGTAAGTTAAGAATACATGATGACAGAAGAAGAATAGATGTCTTTGAATTGTGGTGGAGAAGAAGGGTCATGAACATACCATGGACGGCCAAGAAAATAAATAAGTCTGTCTTGAAGAGGGTGAAACCAAGTCTCTCCTTGGAGGCTAGGGTTTTGAAGCTCCGTTTCACATACTTTGGGCACGTGGCCAGGAGAGATTGGTCCTTGAAGAAGGACATCATGCTTCGAAGGGTGGAGAGACAGTGCAAGAGAGAAAAACCCTGGATCAGATGGATTGATACAGTAGCTAGGGCAATGGGGTTTGTTGTGTGGGAATTCGTAAGACAGGCTCAGGACAGGACAGGGTTAAGAGCTGCTGTACATAGGGTCACCATACATCGCAGGTGACTCAACGGCACATAACAACAAGAATATACTATATTGGTTATTTCTTATTTAAGCCTCTTGTTTAAAGTAAACAAGACCTTGGGGAGAACTTTTGTATTTAAAAGTTGGTTGCTATTATATTTTGGAGGAACATTATTCTAAGTGGTACAGGACTCTTCTTCAATATGCTGTACAAAGGTAACCTGGGGTTGCTGTGATGCTGAACCTCGTGCCGCTGGGGTGTCAAATGACCTAATGGTTACCCATGGCAGACAGTGTTTGGTGAAGTTCCTAGTTTAAGGCAGGTCTGGAAGCAGGAGTGGCATCCACTTCCTAAACAACATGCCTCAGGAAACTCTATGAACTTCGATAAATGATGTTATAGAAAGACTTCAGGCCTTTTGTTCATAGGGTCACTATGAGTTGTGCTGGACTCAATGGCAATCAACAACAACAACAATCCTAGATCAATTACACATGCAAAATTACTAAGGACAATAGCTAGAAAGCTAATTGTTGTTGTTATACCATAGAGTCAGAACCAACCCATAGCTGAACCTCCAGCGGGTTTTCAGGGGCAATTAATCGTATAGGAGTAGACTGTCCATCCTTCTCCCACAGAGCAGCTGGTGGCCTCGAACTGCGTGCCTTCAGGATTGCAGCAGAGCTTCTTAGCACTAGGCCACCAGAGTATAGAATAAAAATGATTTTAACCCAGGACAAGACAGGACAGAATGTACAAAACAATAAAAATAAGTGGTGTAAATGAAAATTAGTAGCACTATCAGGCTTAAATTTATTGAGTACTTACATTAAGTGTAAATAAACAAAATATTCCTATTAAAGGGTAGAAATTGCCAGAGG
Organism: Elephantulus edwardii; assembly: GCF_000299155.1. Taxonomy (NCBI): domain Eukaryota; kingdom Metazoa; phylum Chordata; class Mammalia; order Macroscelidea; family Macroscelididae; genus Elephantulus; species Elephantulus edwardii. Next base: position 3,427,731 of record NW_006400022.1, on the reverse strand, counting down.
ACAAATGTAGACTCTATTTTAATAATCAGTTAAGCAGAAATAAAAGAACAGGAAAACCACAGGGAATGAATGAAGCTGACTGACATCACTATTTTCCCATCAGACAGACTGATTTCAAGATGGTAACAGGAATAGTTGTTGTTGTTGTTATGTGCCATCGAGTCACTTGCGACTCATAGCGACCCTATGTATAACAGCCCTAAACTCTGCTCTGTCCTCTGCCAATCGCACTGTCTCTGACACTCCCTTCCCGATTATCCCAGTCACTGAATCAATCCACCTCATAGAGGGCCTTCCCCTCCTGCGCTGTCCCTCCACCCTCCCAAGCATGATGTCCTTCTCCAAGGACAGGTCTCTCCTCACAGCATGTCCAAAGTATGTTAGATGCAGCCTCAGAATCCTTGCCTCCAAGGAGCCACCCAGTTTAACCCTTTCCAGGACAAATCTGTTTGTTTTCCTAGCAGTTCATGGTATTCTCAATACTCTTCTCCAGCACCACAGCTCAAAGGCATCAATTTTCCTTCTATCCTCCTTGGTCATTGTCCAACTCTCTGATGCATAACAAGTGATTGCGAAGACCATGGCCTGTATCAGACGCACCTTAGTCTCCAGAGAGACACCATTGCTCTTCAGTACTTTGGAGAGGTCCCTAACAGCAGACTCCCATGGCAATGCACCTTTTAATTTCCTGGCTGCTGGTGCCAAGACTGTTGAAAGGAATAGAGACATTCTAAAATAATCAAAGCGTGGTTCACCAGGAAGGTGATAAAAAATTGCAAATGCATATAATAATTAATAAAAGCTTCAAAAGACATGAAACAAAAGCTGACAGAAATCAAAGGAGAAATAGACAAATTCACAATCATTGCTGTAAGTGTTCATCTTCTTTTCTGACAGATCAGTAGGATAAAAATCCTAAGGAGGTAGAATGTTTGAGCACCATGACCTCTTTTGGGAGATAATGTTTTCTTCTTGTGGTTAGGTGCTGTCGAGTCAACTAACACTCATAGTGACCCCATGTACAACAGATATGAACCTCGCCCTACCCTGTGCCATCTCACCATCTCCGACACGATCTGTCGCATTGTTTCTGTGTCAATCCATCTGGTTGAGGATCTTCCTTTCTTTCTCAGACCCTCTGCCTTTCCCAGCACACTGTCTTTTTCTAAGAACTGACCCCCTGACAACAAACATGCCTTAAGTATGAGGAAGTTCTCCATCTTTGCCTTTAAGAAACATCTGGTTGCATTTTCTCTAAGACATATTATTTGTTCTTTGGCAGTCCATGGATATTCAGTGCTCTTCTCCAACACCACAGCCCTTAGTACTGATTCTTGAGATTCTTTGGAGCTGTAAGTGACTAAGTATTTGATAGTATTGACCAGTTAGCAGCTACCCACCTCACAGTGCTGCTCCTGCCTGCATTCTCCCATCTTTCCACCCCTTTCAATGAGCTGTGTGCATGTGAGGGGCAGCCAGCTGAGGCCTGCTCCCCATTCCTGCCACCAGCTCCATGCTCAAGGTTGTCAACAGAGACCTCAATCCCACCTTTATACCACATGGCAACCTGCACAGTGGCCCCAGCCTTACCTGTCATTGGCCACAGGCAGGGCAATCTCGAACTTGGCCAGGAACTGGAAGTACTGCTCCTCAGTCTGCTGTGTGAAGCCAGTGCCCACCAGTAGCAGCCTGAGGTCCTCTGCACGGATCACCCCATTCTTGGCCACAGATCTGGAGCCTTTGAGGTTGAAAATCCTCTGGAGGCACTCGGACAGCCAAATGGGGTCGAGGAAGTAGAGGTTCCGCAGGCCATGGCTCGTGTCCGGGAAGTGCAGGAGTGAGCCCGTTTCTATGAGGAAGCTGATGGCTGCCCCAGTGAAGGGCAGGGCCCAGCATTAGAGAAGGGGGCACTGTTCCTGGAGCTCAGTCTCAATTCTTCCTGATGCAAGTCCTGCACAGCAAGAGTCTGAGACTGTCAGTAGGAATGGCAGCACCTCTACCGGTACTGTGGGAGTCCCTGGGGTGCAGATGTTTAACAGACTGCTTGAATGAGGGCTGAGATAGGCTAACGGCAGAGAGGAACCCCGCGGAACACTCCGTCAACACTCTGGGACTGCGCGGTCAGCACTGATTTCACAGCAATTCAATGACTGGTTTCCATGATAACCTGTCCCCTCTACTCAGTCACCTCATCTGACAATCAACTGGGTAAAACATTGTTTAGCATCAGTCTACTCGGCGAGCTGTTAGCCTCTGAGTGCAGAGAACAATAGAGGGTACTTATAAAGGGATCCCAGGTGGAAGCAAGAAGGGCTCTCTCTCTCTATTATAGCACCATATTTATGTGCAGAGTCAAGCTGGAGCCACCAGCGTGGTCATTCCCTGTCTGCCATTGAGCACCGCCTCTCTGAACCTGTCCCGTTGTCCCAGTCCCTGGCTTGCCCACTCACCAGCCTGGAGGTCCTCATAGTCCCAGATGTCGCTTTCTGGGGTCTGCTCCACCAGCTGCTCCAGCTGCCTGTCCGTCAGGTACTGGACGGCATTGCTCTGGCTACGTTGCTGCTGCTCTGCCAGGACTGCCTCCTGGAGACTCAGGTAGCTCTTAGGAACCTAGGGGTTACAGGGGCCAAGGTGGGGCATCCAGGCTGGTTCTAGGGGACCCAGTTCCCCCTGTTTATGGCTTGAGGCCTCAGGCAGGCAGAATTTGAGGGCACAACCCACTCTCTCCCAAGATCTATTCAGGTGGGGACCCCTAACCCAGACCCTTCCCCATGTGGCTCCACCCTGGGCTCAGATTTGGCGTGATGACTTTACCAGCCTCCCGGCAAGACGCTGACAGCCGATGGTGCTGCCCACATCCTTCATGCCACAGATGACCTGGAAGATGAGGTGCCGCAGCTCCTCGTGACCCTCCAGGTTCTTGGAGGAGAGCTCGCTGTGGAGGAGAACCGCCTCTGCTCAGAGCCTGTGTGTCCCAGGGTCACCCACTGCTGGCAAGTCCAAAGGACATGCAGAAATGGGCAGGAAGTGTGCGAACTACTTGCTTTATGCAGAGATGCACGCTGAGCATCCTGGTCTCCTAACCTCCTCTCCTCAGACAGGGAGCACCAAGCCAAGGAACTCAGCAGCCCTAGGGACAGGGCAGACGTGCAACCTCCAGCCCAGCCCAGCGCTCTGAGGCCTTCTCGAGGGCAGAGAGGAAGTCCCTGGGTCCTGTGCCAAGCAGGTTGTCCCCAGGCTGGCTCCAGCTTTGAGGGTGTGATTCCACTGGAGTGAGGGGAGTAGGACCAAGAGCTGCCAGCTGCAGCACGGCGCCCCTGTGGGGACACTGCCAGAAGGCTCACTTAACTCAAGGAGCCTCAGTTTTAACACTTCAGTTTTAATGTGGGCATATAACCACTATACCCTGTGGCTGTTGTCGAAGCTTTGGTTAAGCAACAATCACAGGGCACTGGTACCAACTGCACCAGCCCATCACCTCTCCTATGGGGTTGGCACCAAGCCTGGGTTTGGTTCCTGGTAAGTGACCGCAAATGCTTAAAGGTGGGTGCAGGTCTGCACCTCTAAGTCCTCCTTCCCTCTCGTGCTGAGCTGCCACCCTCCTCCCTAAGGCCCTGGTGGTGAGCCCCTCCTTAGGCGGCCTCGAATTGCACCAGGGACAGCCCAGGTGGCCCAGGCACTCACTGTAAGTGCTTGTTGGTGATGTCTGGGAAGCCTGTGGCTCTGGCCCCTGAGGGTGAGCGGCAGAGTGCCAGCACGTAGGCCCGGAGGGTGGCAATCCTCTCCACACGGAATTTGGCTTCAATTAAGTCCAGGTGCGTTCCCACCACTAACACCACTGAGTTTGGGGCCTTGGCCTTGAGAAAAAGAAAAGTGCAGAGTTGAGCACCACCCCCAGTCTACCAGGAGAGGCCTGTTCCTGACCCAGTCTCTCTCAGCAAAGTTTATATAGCCCGGCTGTGTGCCAAAGTGCTATCACTGGCTCCCTGTGGTGTCAAGGACAGATGCTGGGGCTGTGGTGCCCTCAGAGGCTGCCAGCGTGCCCTCTGCAGACACTGTGTTGTGTCTTGTCACCTGAAAAAGGAAAAATCTTGGACCCCTTGTGGTCCCAAGAGCAGGCTTCTTACATTTAAGGTAAACAAGAAAAGTTTTACAGCCATCATGCCTAGAAGGATTCTTTTTTGGGTTAATTGATATGTTCTTTTAACTTTATGGTAACTCTTGGCAAGAATTACATAAGGCAGTTATTCCAAACTAGAGGTGACAATTAAAGAAAGTCCTCAGAAATGCCACAAAGCATGAGCCCTCCTTCCATAGTCTATGGTCTTCAATGAGGATAGTTCAATATGTCCCTTTCCTCTCCTCCTCCTCAGGGACAGTCTCTGGAAATCTCTGAAACACATGTCTCTACAGACATAAGAGTTATGGAGCTCCCCTAACCTCCAATCATGACAGCCAGTGTTGCAAATCTTTCTCTCTCATCATGTGTGTTAATATATATTATCTACATATCTTGCTGGTTTTATTTGTCTAGAGAACCCAAATGAAGACCATCTTCATGAAGCAAAAGAGGATCTGAATTGCCAATATAAGTTGAAGCTTTGTTAGCTCAGGCTCAGCGGAGGCCAAGAGGAGTTGAAGGTCTATAGGAAGTCGTTTGATGGATTCCACAGCAGAAATGGCAGGATCCATGCATGACTCTTGGGCACTCAAGATGCATCTATTTTTCTTAACAAAACTTACTTTTATTAAGTGAGAATGAAGCAGAGCTATGGCTCAGAGTCTCTGAGGAGGGAAATGTTCTGGTGTCTACTCACCTCAATGTTCAGTAGCCAGAACTGGAGGCTGGCCACGGCCTCCTCGCCCAGTGCCAGGTTCCAGACCACCATGTACAAGGCCTTGTCCGTGAAAAAACACTGATTGACTGTGGCCATGCTGGCTGGGCCACCAATGTCCCAGACGTTGAACTCCACAGATTCTACCTATTTTAACAAGGGCAGCAATAGTGAAATATTTTTAAACATAACCAAGCTTTTAGTAAACCAAATAGAGATAACTACTATTTTGACTCTGTACTTGGAGGCCTGGAAAATAAAAGATGGTACAAAAACGCTGGAGGCCTGTGGTTTCTCTCAGGAATAGTACTCAAAGGGAAGGGGCCAGACACTCGGAAGCAGACTTCTAGAAGCTTTGATCCACTGCTCACAGAGCAGCAGTATGGCCAACGCTAGATATTTTCCTGAGAAATATTCAAAGACATTGTTAAAGATGGTTTGGAGCAGGCTGCCAGAAGGAGCCTCTGTGTCCAGACATGGCCTCAGCCCCACCCCAGGGGATGCAGCTTCTCCTCAGTCTGCCTGGGTCTCCAGCTTGTGTAGGCCAGAGACCACCATCCACCAAGGATGCTGGGAAACTCCCTTGACGTGAGAATCAAACAAAAGATTAGTTGCTGGGCTGTCAGGAAAGTCTGTGTAAACTGTGGTTTCTCTAGCATTTTATGAGCTAAGAGTCTGGCTTGAGAAGCCAAGGCTGCAGATTTCTGTAGCCAGAACCCTTCCACGTTGCTGCAATTCTGGTGTCTGAAACACAGTATACGAACCTGCTTTTGTGTAAAAGTAAGAACAGACAGATGCTGTAAACTGACTGAAAGTTGGAACCCCGAGAGTTATGGGACAGAATGTCTATCTCTGGTCAAGCTCCTCAAGACTAAGGGGCTGTTCTCCAACCACAGGAAAACCCTTAGCCATGGAAAGGGCAGAATAGAAGACATATTCACTCCTTGGTCCTGTACAACCACTGACTATAAAACAGCTGGAAGAAAGTCAGATCAAATGATTGTTTAAAAAGCAAGGCATCTACAACATTGGTCCTCATAGTCTGGATTGTGGTTTCTCATTTCCAGAGCCTCTAATGCCTTGTTTGTTTGGCTTTTGCTTGCAGAGTCCTGTAATTCTTTGAGTTTGTGTTTTACTCATTGAGAATGTTCAATCATTGCTCTTCTCAGTTCTGTGTCAGAAAATTCTATTAGACTTTCTGGCTTCAGGAAATGAGATACCATCTCACCCCAGTTCAATAGAGCAACAAACAACAAATGCTTTTGAGGTTGTGGAGTGATTGGAAATCTTACTCACTTCTGGTGTGAGTGTAAATGGTGTAACCACTATGGAAGGTGGTATGGTGCTTTCTCAAAAAGTTGGAAATAGAAATACCATTTGACCCAGCAATTCCATTACTAGAAATATACGTTAAAGGAACAATAGCTGCCACCTAAACAGATACACGCATACCCATGTTTATTCCCACATTATTCATAATATCCAAGAGACGGAAGCAACCCAAGTGCTAATCAACAAATGAATGGATAGAAAGACTATGGAGTAGTCACATAATGGAATACTACACAGCACTGAAAAATGAGAAACTCATAAAATATTATACAATATGGGTGACCCTGGAGGACATTATGCTGAGTGAAATATTAAAAAAAGGACAGATACTTCATAACACCATTGTTATAAAACAGGACTGACATGGGGCTTGAGGGAAACTGAGAAAAGAGGGGATACATAATGAATGCTGTATTAGAAGAGATGAAGAACTGTTTAAAAGGAATAAATGATTAGGTATTATTTGTATGACAACAGTCCAGAATAAGAGCTACATAGTAAAGTGGACTGGGGGAGGGGTGGTGGAGGGAGGAAGGAAATTATGCAACAATGAATAAACACTTTTAAAAAATGAACTTGGAGAATAGGGAGGAAAATGTGCAACAATGAATGAACGGAAATTCAACTTTTTTTGCAAATTTTCATTAAAATCACAATAAAAAGATAAATTAAAAACCCATCACAAAAACAACAAAAATAAAAAGCAAGGCAGGTGATAATTCAGAAAATTCTGATAACAATAGAGAACATGTGGGCATGAATTATGGGTTCCACTATTGAGGTCCTCTAGGGCATATCTGCTATTTATTGAGGGGCAGAAGTTGTTTTGTTTGTTCTAACCCCAACAAGCTAATCAATGCGTCACAGGGATCTCAGCCTCCTGGACCCTGAGGGGCTGGATGTGACCAAAGACATGGACAGAGGGGGCAGCACCACGTACGTGCTCATGGCCCAGTTCACACAGCCAGCACCCTTTGCCGGCAATTGCACAGTCCAGGCAAGAAAAAAACCATCTTCACTTGTCTGATACCGAAATGGAAAGCTGGATGGGAGACAGCTTTAAATTTAGGTTGTTTATTTTTCATTTCAATGAACATCTACAGAGATTTTGGAATTCCATTCATTCATTGTTGCACCCTTCTCCCCGCACACCCACCCCGTTTGCTCCTCTCCTTGAAAAGCAAAAGAAAAACCCCCTCATTGGTACACAATCCCCCCCGCACCTCCCCAAACCCCACCCCTTACCCCCAAATATAATCCACTCTGCAACCCTCATTGCATACTCCTACGATAAAAATAATGCCCTAAAATATAATGCTTTTAGATTATTCTCTCCCCCATAGACGTCTTTTAAAGAGGGCTTAACAACATAATCTTTCCCAAATGTGTAGCAAGCAGAGCATGGCCAACACGTCAACTCAGGGGCCTCTTAGCCTCTGAGGAGGGGCACTGCTGGCTGTGGTGGGCAGCAATGATGCTCAACTCATGGAGGATTCTACCACAGACCCCCGAATCGGAATCTCTGGGGCCAGTGCAAGAATTGTGATTGTGAGAAGCTGCTCAGGGAATCTAACCAGAAGGGCCATCAGACTAGAGCCTCCTTTACCACAAAAGTTATGTAAGTTATGCTATTTGTTGTCTACAGAGGATCCTGGAACAGGATACAAACCCTCTGTGAGGGGGCCATACTAGGAGTCAGACCCCACAGAGAGAGCTCAGGAGCAAAGGCTGGTCCGAGGATGGCCCACTTCTCACTCAATCCCCCCAGTCCCCACCACTGCATGTCAGCCATCCTTGACCTTGGCCTTCGAGCCAGCTGGCCGGTGAAGCTCCCACTTGGTGGTTCTGATGGCAGCCTCACTGTGTATTTCCTGAGGGACCTTGCCAGTCTGCAGGATCTCCAGGAGGACAGACTTTCCCTGGCGAGGGGGCCCCACGATGATCATCTTCATCAGCTTGCACCGCTCAGCCCTCCGCAGCTGAGCACGCAGGTAGGACAGCATTGCCTTGGGGCCTGTGCAGCAACCAGAGGGAGCATCAGGACTGCTGGGAGAGTGGACACATGCTCCTCACAGGAAAAAAAGCCCTAAAGAGCACCTCCAACATGTTTTGGCAGGAAGTCTGAGTCTATATACTGTTTCTCAGTCAACATGGGTGGGGAACCCCACTGTCCCTCCTCAGATGCTGGAACTGGAGCTGTGCTTCAAGGGCTACCTTGTTGGGCCCAAGCTTCTTGGAGGAAACTGCGGCCATGAGGCTGTAGAGGTCTCCAGGCCGGAGCGCAGCCCCTCCACCTGGGGAGTGGCCTGTTGCAGACAGGTGTTCTTTGCTTTGTTATCAGGTGGGCTCTCTCTCTAATTACAGAAAGAACAGGGCAGATGCAAAGATGTGCATATATTATAATGGAGGTGAAGGATCCTCCATAACAGGGAATGTCCAGGGCTATTGGCAAGGATCCTTGGTTAAACTGCTCAGCTTCTAATGAAGGCTGGCAGTCCAAACACACCAACTGCTCTGGAGGAGGAAGAGGAGGCAGTCGGCTTGGGACCCTGATGGGGCAGCTCTGCTCTGCCCTATCTAGTTGCTAGGAGCTGAAACTGAACCTGTGGCAGCAGGTTAAGAGTTTGGACTATTTCCTGTTGTTGACTGATGAGGAAGGAACTGACACGGCTGATATCCCAATTTGAGGTTTTAAACCTCCAGAACAGTGAGAAAATAACTGCTGTTCTTTAAAGCTATCCACCCAAGGGCTGCATGTTTCAGTAGCATGAGGAAATCAAGACACCCACCTTCTTTCTGAATCTCAGCAGGTATGTTGCTGATGTGCAGGTCTTCAACATCCAACTGCCAAAGGTTCCCCAGACGCCCTAGCTCCTGAGGAAGTTCCCGCAGGCCAGGGTTGCTGAGGATGAGCACACACACACAGAGAGAGAGAGGGAAAGAGAGAGAGAGAGAGAGAGAGAGAGAGAGAGAGAGAGAGAGAGAGAGAGAGAGAGAGAGAGAGAGAGAGAGAAACTTTGTTGACCTCTGCTGCATGAGAGGGACAGAGTCCCCTAGGACCTAGTAATCTATTTTAGCAAGTCAAAGCACTTCTCCCTGGGACGTCTGGGTAGAAAAGGCAGCTCTATTTCCCGCAGGTCCCCTGAGCTCAGAGCTGGGACCCTACTCCCCTGTCTCCCCACTAGTAGACACTACCATGAGGACTGCTGTTGCAGCGTAAGCAGGGCACCCACTCTGGCTTGCACTGTCTTCAACAGATGCCTCATCAGTGCAGGGGGGGCAGTCGTGCTTCTCCTTACAGCATTACAGAACACTGCCCCACAGTGCTGTCTTCCTCCTCCTCCACACAATCTAGACTTGACCCACTCCTCCACTTTCTGTCCCTAGAGGGTCAGGGGAGAGGAGAGATGCAGGCCCAACGGTGACAGGCACTTACTTCCCCAGGTAGAGCTCGGACAAGTTCCTCAGTGAGCAAACTGATGGGGGCATGACTTCCAGGTGGTTGTCATTCAGACACAAGACCTCCAGAGAGTCACTGAGGAAGGCTGGGAACTCCAGCGCATAGCCTGCAGGGAGACAACACAGCTGACTGGACATTTACAAGGCCCAGGCCATCGGTGGGGACAGAGGGAGCAGCCACTGGTGAGCACTGTGGTAGAGCTACAATCACCTGGCGATTCTAACTGTGGAAATTATCCTTTAGACATCCTTGCATGCATGGCAAGGACTGTCCTTAGGACACAGTCCGAAGTCTGCAGTAGCCAGGAAGAGGAAACCAGACACAGATACGGGATAATGCAAACCTTTGAGAACAAACAGGCCAGGTCTATATACATGTGTACGGAGATGCAGAGACGCTCAAAGGCTACTCAAAGCATTGTGGTTAGGTGGTGGCCCTCCAGGGGGCTTTTGGAGGCAGTGAATCACATGGGAGAAGACTGCCCATCTTTCTGAGGAGCAACTGGTGGATTCAGCCTCCCCTGGGTTGGTAGCTCATCTCCTCACCCACTAGGGCACCAGAGCCTCCTATGTACCCTTCAGTGCTGTTTAGAAACTGTTTTCTCATGTACTTATACTACTTTTTTCAATTCAAAGAAGTTTTTGTTGTTGTGTACTGTTGAGTTGGAACCAACGCACAGATGATCCTTGGGAGGGCTTTCAGGGACAAAAGGGGAGACTGTCCCATGGAGCAGCTGGTGGGTTCAAACCACATGCCTTCAGGTTTAAAGCACAGCTTCTTACTACTAGGCCACCAGAGCTTCCTTCAAAGAAGATAGTTGATTAAAAAAAAATACTAAAATGAGACACATCGTTAAGCTTCTCAGGATGATGGCACATTCTGAAAAAACAGCCAAGATTCGGGGTTCTAAGCAGCCTCCATAAGCAGACTAATTATGAGGCCCCTGTATGTCCACGTTGCCATCTGTACCATGCAGGAGACTTGGAAACGCCACCCGACAGAAGTCACAGACTCAGATCACAGGGGTGTCTCTGAAGGGCCTTTATCCTCTGGATGCAGAAGGACTAGGGCAGTACAGTAACTCCCTGGGCCTCACTCAGCCTGGAGAACTCTAGATAAAATAAGGCCCACAAATCCCTCTCCAGCTCCCACAGCCAGATATGAGAGACAGAGAAGCCAGATTTTTTTTTGTTGGGCTAAGGCCATGTTCCACTGCCCTTGCTCACAACTTTCCTTCGTTTTGGCTTCTGTCCACAGACAGAGCTGCTCTATCAATGGTTATGGGGTAACCTGGCCTCAGAGAACATTGTGGAGAGGCAGGAACGGAATAGCAGAGTGCAGGAAGGCTGCCAGGAGTGGTAATAGGAGCGCTGTCCTGAGAGCACATAGTTGCCTCAGGTCTGAGAGACGACTTTGTGTCAGAGCTTTTATAAAAAATTGCTCAAAAATGTGGGGTGTTGGGTTTCCCCCCCTTCTTCAGTGAAAAGAGATGACGAACCTTACCTTATCCTGATTTGCATTTTATTAGAGAACATCAAGAACAAGAAAGACTTTCTTTCTTCCTAGAGTGCACTTTGAACACCTGCATGTTGTTGCATTTCAATTCTGAAGTTTTGCCTGGTGTTTATTTGGCTTCTTTAAGTAACTGGTGGAGGGAACACAGGCTGCATTGCAAACAGTACCTGCCACGCTCCTGACGTGGATGGGAGGAGAAAACTCTGGGCTGCAGAGGATGTTCTTATGAACTTATTTATTTGTAAGTTATTTGTGATTGCTGGTCTGAATTTGACCATAAAAAAACACCCATCCAAACTATTTTTGGACACACTGGCTGCATACCATGGCTGCATGAGCATCCATCCACATTTGACCTGGAATTTCACTACCCATCTGCAAACGAACTGTTTTTCACAGATAAGTCCTTACCCACATGCTACAAGCTCCAGAAGGCAACCACAGTGGTGTCCTCCAGGGATATGGTTTCCCCCCCAGGAATGTGGTCCCCAGGGCCACCACAGCTGATGTCTGCTGCCCATCCCCTTGCATCACATACCCCTTCCTCATTAACAGTTTCATCAAAAGCCAGCATTTCTCCTTGGGGCCAGCTGGTGATGGTCACATTTTCACGTCCTCTCCTAGGCCCTGTGAAGGGGCCTATCCTTCTAAACCTGGGCTGGGACTCAAAGGGAAAGAGCTCAGCCCACTAGCCACAGACTAGCTGCTCTTTCATGAATGACACCGTATTTAGGCATCAATGAAAAGAAAGTGTTTTATTTCTCCTTTCCTCCTAGTGAAATACCTGTCTGGACTCAATTTCTCAAATCCTGATGCTTTTCATTTTCAACACAATCATCTGTGAAATTCAGATTTGCATTTCCCGAGCTTTACCTTTTGTTTTCTGGCTCTTTGGGCTTTCCCCTCTGTAAACTATTTAGGTCTTTTACCATTTTCTTATTGAGGTATATTTTTAAAATAAACTTGTTGATAATTCCTAGTATATTAGGGACTTGAGCCAGCTTGGGCTTTAAAAAAATTTTACTGGTATGAATATAGTTAGTGATGTACATTGTGTCTCATTCATGTACATGGTGGTTTTGGAAAATATTGTTGCCTAAGCTGCTGATGTCACGACTGTGCTTATGATGCCCTAAAGTGAACAAACCACTTACATTTTCACAATGCCAATGTTTCTAACTTTTTTGGGTGATTTTTGTATTCCTGAGAACGCTTAAGTTCTTCACCAGAAGTAGCTCATACTCTCTGAAACACTATTTTTTATATTTTTTGTGAGGAGCCACTATAACGACCTTATGAAAAACAGATCTGAACTGTGCCCTATTGTGAATCATTCTTATCATCTGATATGCTCAAGTCCATTATTACTATCATTAGTCAATCCACCTTGGTGAGGGTGGTCTTCCTCTTTCTCTAATCTTCCACCTTTTCCAACATGATGTTTTTTTCCAAGGACTGTCGCCTGCAGACAACATGCCCAAAGTAGGTGAGATGAAGTTTCACTCTGCCTGCCTCTAGGGAGCACCCTGGTTTCACTTCCTCTAAGACAGACATATTTGTTCTCTTGACAGTCCATGGGATGTGGGGTAAACTTCACTACCACCACCACCACCACAACTTAAACACATCTATTCTTCTTTAGTCTTCGCTATTTATTGTCCAACTATAAGGTTGTATAGGAAGCAACTAAAAAGACCTTGTCTTGGATCAGGCACACTTAGTCTTTAAATAGACACTGCTGTTCTTTAGAACTTTGGAGAGGTCTTTGACAGCAGATTTTCTCAAAGTAACATGTCCTCTGACTTCTTGGCTGCTGTTATCATGAGTGTTGAGTGGAGATCAAACTTCCTTTTTTTGGGGGGGGGTCACATGCTAGAAATTTATTCTACTAGATTATACTAGTAACTTCCAATGTCTAGAGATGGCCAAGAATGTATTGAGAATGTCAAGAATAACAGCTTGAAATTGTGCAAGACCTGACATTGGAAGATTTAGATATGAATTAGATGTGAAAGTTTCCAACTTTATTTTTAAGTTATATTAAAACCTGCTATTCATATGACAGCTTCTGTAAATTTATGTAGAGGGTTCTTCTTCTCCTTTCTCCTTCCTCCTCCTCTCCCCTCCTCCTTTAATCCTCATTGGGCTTAGTGGCAAGAAGCTGCACTGCAAACCCGAAGGCACATTGTTCAAGTCCACCAGTTGCTCTGCAGGATGGGCAATCTCTTCCTGTGCGATTAACTGCCTCTGAAAACCCACTGAAGGGTCAGTTATGGGTCAGCTTCAACTCAATGGCACACAACAACAACAGTGGGATAGGGAGCTATACACTACTGCTTGTTTAAAAACAATAAAACATATCACACATTACCATTAACTGCTATTGAGTTTCCCTGACTTGGGGCAGCCTCCTGCGTAAGGAGATGAAGGCTGCCCAGCATGGTGCCATTGCCACATGGACTGTGAGTGGGACCCTGATACATCATAACCACATGGGCTGTGGCTGGGACCCTAATGACATCGGGATTTTCTCTAGTGAGGAGGTGGTCTACAAGGTGTGCTGCTGGCCAGAAACCAAAGGCAGGTCCCTCATGTAGAAGGTGAGAGTTGCCTATTGGACCACTGATGTTTCACAAGGTTTCGAATTCCCACATTTAGTTAGGTAGAGAGCTGCACTGCCAACTCAAAGGCATGCTCTGTGGGTGAAAAATGGGGAGTCCCCTCCACATGATTACTGCCTCTGAATCCCACTGGAGGGTCAGCTATGAGTTGGTTCCAAATTGATGGTATACAACATTTTTTTTTATTCAGGAGCACTGGGAGGGAAGTCATCTACCAAAATTCACCACGGTGGTTGCTGCAGAGGGTCAAGGACTGCAGCCTTTAATATGGATTAAGGCTCAATATAGAGAAGACAAAGATTGCTCACCACTGGGCCAATTGGCAGCATCAGGATGGATGGTGAAGATACTGAGATTGCTTACAGCTTTAGTTTGCTTGGTTCCACAGTCAACACTCTTGGCACCAGCATCCAGGAAATTAAAAGACATATTGTGATGGGAAAGTCTGCTGTTAGGGACCTCTCCAGGGTACTGAAGAGCAATGGTGTCACTCTGGAGACTGAGGTGCACCTGATACAGGACAGTCTTTGCAATCACTTGTCAGAGAGCTGGGCAATGACCAGGGAGGATAGAAGGAGAATTGATGCCTTTGAGCTGTGGTACTGGAGAAGAGTATTGAATGCACCATGGACTGCTGAGAAAATGAACAGGTTCATCCTAGAGAGGGTTAAACCAGGCTGCTCCTTGGAACCAAGGATTCGGAGGCTTTGTTTGACGTACTTTGGACATGTTGGACCAGTCCTTGGAGAGGGATGTCATGCTTGGGAGGGTGGAGGGCAGGTGCAGGAGGGGATGGCCCTCTATGAGGTGGATTGATTCAGTGACTAGGGTAATCAGGGTAGGTGTACTGGAGACAGTAAGATTGGCACAGGACAGAGCAGGGTTTAGGGTTGTTATACATAGGGTTGCTAAGAGTCACAAGTGACTCGACAGCACATAACAACAAAAGGAGCACTGGTGGCAGAATGGAAAAACATTTGGTTACTAAACAAAAAGTGTGAGGCTCAAACCCACAAGGTGCTTCCTGCGAATGTAAGGCAGTCTGTTTGAGACCCATGGGCAGTCTTGCTTGTCCTCAGGGTCATGCAGAGTTGGCTTTGACTGAGTGGAAGCTGACTTAAAAAACAAACACACCAAAAAAACCTTCTCTTTTCAGTTCCATTGATAATGTATCTTTTTTTCTATCAGGTAAACACATATACATCACTATCATTCATATGTACACACACACAGAACTCTCAAAAGTGCAATAGGCGAGCAGACAATTTAGTTCACCTCTTGCAATTGTGTTCTGTGAGGGTTTTGTGATTCTATTTTTTAATAGTACTTCTTTTTCCTTTTCCTTTATGTTATTTCTTATTCCTACCTCACACTATCTTACTGAAAAAGCACTTACCAGTGTAAATGTACCAGGCCAAAGAAGGAAGTTTAATCGTATTGAAATGGACTTATTATTGGTTCTGCTTTTAGTTACAGCATTTATAAGTTTTTACTTGGACGTTAAAAAGGAGAGCCAGTTGTTTAATATGAAGGTTCACACCTTCCCTTGACTGCTCAGAGGATAAAAAACAAGAACCTTTGTCCAAGAAACCTAACACATTGTGTGACCAATACAAAACTCTACAAAATGTCCTGTATCTTGTGAATCTGGGAGAACACAAGCCTTCAAGAACCATGGCCTAGTCTGAATGGTCTGCCATGGCATGGCGGTGGGGACACAGAGTCGTTAAGTAAGGATGCATGAGTTCTGGTCCTGTTGACTCCAGTGCTGGGGTCCTTCGAATCTCAGGCCAGTCAGCCAGCCCTGCCAAATTTGTTTCCTCGTCTGAAAAACAGGCCATCACCACTTGCACCTCAGGTCGTGAGGGTCACAGAGAGGTTCTGAATGTGTATAACATCTTGGGCAGTAGTCCTGAGTGCAGGACAGTCTTTTAACACGTGATACCTGTGTGCAATGTATGCACAGATCACTTACGGGGTCCAATGAACTAGTGCCATTTCTGGCATACTGCAGGCCAGAGAGGGGGCTGTCCAGGGTAAAGGTGACCCCTTCCGGTGGGGCAGGAAACACGCCCCCTCCCCCACCCCCCGCGCCTCATTACCCACAACAAGCACACCTGTTTCAGTCCCTGAATGCTGGCGACCTCTGGTGGTGAAAAAGGAAATACGCTTTGTTTTAAGTCCATCTTCATTTCTACAGGAAAATGGTATTAAAAAGACAAAAAAATGAGGAAGGAACAGAAACATCACTTTCTGGCTGAGGCTACAACACTGAGTCATTCCAAGATAAGGCTGTGTGTTTGGGCCTCCCAAGTGTCTGCGATGAGTTGCCTGTTGGTGTAGCCTGTGGAGAAACAGCAGTGGTCTGGACCCCCAGACTGTCCACCTCAGGTGGGTACGCTGTTCCTCCTGGACCTGGCAGAGGGCACCTCCCGCAGCTGCAAGAGACGCATCAAAAGTGCCTCGAGCAAATGCCTCAGGGCCACAGGGCCAGCTAGGTTCACTTTTGTCTCTTTAACTTAGAGACATGCAGGTTTATGCTGCATTCTGTTGAACTTTTGTTAAGGACTAACAAACACTTCTGAAAGAACTATAGTTTAGGCTGAAGTTAGAAATGGAACTCTCCAGGAGAAAAAGTGAACAGAACCTCACTCGGAGCTTGCTTGGCCTGAGCACCACATGTGGCCAACTAGTAAGGAGAGGGGCTGTCAACCCCAAAGCATGCATCAATGGCTCTGTGACAGAAAGATGAACAATCTCCTCCAGTGCGATTTTAGGCTTCTGAAAACCTGCTCGAGGGTCAGTTATAAATCAATTCCAATTTGACGGCATGTAATGATACAGGATAAAAGAAAACCTCTGCTTACTTTCCAAGCTGGTTTCTAGAGAGGTCCAGGGTTTTGAGCTGCCTACAGGTCCATTTCTCATGAGGTGGGAGCACCCCCAGCTGGTTGCCCTGCAGCCTGAGAAACATCAGGGCCTAAAGGAGTGTATGGGCAAAAAAAACACCATGAAGTGCAGAGAAGGAGGAAAGTCAAAGAGAAATGTCTACAACTACCTGGTGAGCAGAGCAAATAGCACAAGGCTGAGTAGTATAATACTGACAAAACTGCATAATTTAGATTCCAAGTGGAATCTAAAACTCTTCATTTCCCCATCAAAATCAATGAGGGACAGTAGTTCTAGAAAGATGTCCAAGCACTTCTCAGTTTTAAGGGTCTTTAAGCAAGATGATCATGCACAGGCTCTGCTCGAACAGGTGGTGATGCTGAGGGCCTCCAGTGGTGTAGTATGGAAGTAACCTCAGGAAAGGCCTTTTCAAGAGCTGGGAGCCTAGCCCAGCGCACACTCCACTATCACTCAGGTTGCCTGCAGCCTGGCCCTGGCTCCCCAACTCAAGGCAGGATGAGTAGCTCAGCACCAGTTCGGAGCTGGAGCCTGACCTAGGCTGCTGGAGGCCAAAGGGGCTGGTAGCAGATGCAGATCACAGCCCAGTTCCAATTCACACGCCTGCACCTCCACCTGGGCATCCATGTGCTGCCTCCACGGTGCTGCTCTCGCACTCCCTGTACATCAAAGGCAGCAAGGCATGGCTGTCACTGTACAACACTGCATGGACAGGCACATTGCCACGGAGCACATGAGGGGCACACGTCACTACCAGTCTATCTGGCCCACCTGGCCTTCTGCCTATGAGGTCAGCCTCGCCCAGCCAGAAAGGGTAGGGCAAAGAGGACAGCTGGACTGGAACTACACTTCCAGGCACTACAGAAAGGTGTGAGGATAATATCCTCCACATTGGCATTTACTACAGCTGGTTTCCCTCTGCATCTCTCCTGCTGTCTGCCCATCCCTGTGTGCTTCTGACAGCTATAGTCGCTTCCTGGGGGCCCATTTCTGTCCACCCCCTTAGTTTGTCTCCTATCACAGCCCAATTTCCTCTCTTGGAAGCATTTGGGGTTCCACACAAACTGATTTACTTACAAAGGCAGAAAACGAGAAGGCAAACTTTGCAGACTTACATCAAGCTGGAAAAGTCCCAGGGGAACTTCCTTTAGTGTGTTTTCTGAAAAATCCACATCCTTGAGATGGTTTTTCCAAAACACAGCCATTTTGTCTGGCAGAAACTCCAGGGCATTTCTGGATGCCTTGCAACATTTCTAGGAGTTTGGGGAGAAAAAGAACAGAGATGTTAATTAGTTCTTTACCCGAGGTGGTGCCTAGTGGTTCCTTCCAAAAATGACGTGATCAAACACAGTCCACCAGAGGAGGGTTCCCAATCAAAGGCCACTTAGTGTTGATACAGAGTCCCTGGGGGCGGGGGATGGAGATGGTCAGTGCACTTGGCTGCGAACACATAGGCTTGTCCACCCCACACGTTGAAAAAGCACCAAAACTATCGGAAACCTATGGGTTCAGGGCTCTCAACACATGGGACCGGGACTGAGACCACTGTGGGTCTGAATGGATCACTTGGCAGGTGGTCGGTTCCTCCTCCCTTTTGTGAGGAACTTGGAATTCTGACTTGTCCTTTGTCCAACCTTGCTCAGGAGGGTGTGAGAGCAGAGTTGCTTGAGAAACAGAGGCCCATGGCCCTGCTTTTTCATTCCAGGACATCTGACCCAGAATTCCTGAAAACAATTCATTTAGGGAGCTGCTCTAGAGAGGAGCTGGTTTTCTGCACACATACGGGTAAACAGAAACACTAATGCTAATGCTAGTTGTTTCTGGCCAGTCCCTGGGAAAGGAGGAGGGTAAGAGAAAGAGAGGAAGAGACCTCTCCAAAGTACTGAAGAGCAATGATGTCAATCTGGAGACTAAGGTGTGTCTGGTCCAGGCTATGGTTTTCCCAATTATTTGCTATGCATCCGAGAGCTGGACAATAATTAAGGATGACAGAAGATGGATCAATGCCTTTGAGTTGTGGTGCTAGAAAAGTATTAGCCATACTGTGGACTGCCAGGAGAACAAACAGGTCTGTCCTGGAGAGGGTTAAACCAGGCTGCTCCCTGAAGGCAAGGATTTTGAAGCTCCATCTCACATACTTTGAGCATGCGGCCAGGAAGGATCAGTACTTGGAGAAGGACATCATTCTTGGAAGGGTGGAGGGACAGTGAAGGAGAGGAATACCCAGGATACGATGGATTGACTCAGTGACTGGAGCAATGGAATTAGTTCTTTCAGAGTTTATGAGATTAGCTCACGATAGGGCAGGGTTCAGCTCTGTTGTCGCTATGAGTCACAGGTGACTCGATGGCACATAACAACAGCAGTAGCAGCAGCAGCTTCAAAGTCCACAGCAATCACACTTTGCTATCTGCTACATTGCCCCATTTGCTTAATGACAACCGTAGAGTCCCATATTTCATTCCCAGCGCTACAAAGGTGTCCTCTGCTTTCCCTCATCTCACAGTGTGCTGAAAGAGGCAAAACCAGCCTTTTCTGTATAGAACTCATTGTGTATCTCAGTGATGCCATCTCTAACTGTGGAAAGTTCTTAAGAGCAAAAAGAAAGACTCTTAGGGCGTGTTCTGCCTCCAGAAAAATACAATCAATTAGACATTTCCCCAGATGATTCTCTTTTTCCTCTTCTCATCACCTGATCTACAGATTCTGTCACCTGTCTTGCCCTCTACAAGCAGCTGAATCTTCTACAATCCCTTAAATAAAGCTATTTCACTGGTTCTGTTCTTGAAATAACCTAGACTTATAAGCAACCACAGGACGGGGTGGGGGCGGAAGATGAGAGTGCACCTAAATTGAGGAGGACTGCGAGGCTGGTGTGAGTGGTACTGACCAGGGGGCAGGCCCAGGGCTCTGGGAAGGCTCTCAGGTTGTTTCTGGAGGCATCTAGGCAAGTGAGCGACTTGAGAGAATGCAGGAAAAGTTCAGGGAGTTCTGTCAATCTATTGTCAGAAACATCAAGCTCTTGAAGTTTCCGCAAGCCAATCCAGTTAGTGGCTAGGAAAAGAAAAGGGCAAAATGGTAAAAACATTCAAGAGAAAAAAGTGCCCTTTGAGAGAGAGAGAGAGAGAGAGAGAGAGAGAAAGGAAGAGGGAGGGAGAGAAAGGGAGGGAGAGAGGGAGGGAAGAGATAGATAAATTCCCTCAGATAAAACTTACCATTTTGTCCCTCAAATAGATTTTCTAGGTAGTTTTTTGCAGCCTTCAGTTTCTGAAGCCTGGAGAGGTGCAGTAGCCCCAGTGGCAGCTGGGACAGCTTGTTGCCAGAAATGTCCACCTCCAGGAGCCTGCCCATGGAGACAGCCATCAGAAGGAAAAACAAAGTGAAGGTTTTTACAGAAAACATCTTTTTTTTTTCCTTTCTGTAAGCACGAGGGTGTCTTTTTCCTTCTCCTCCCTGCACAAGACTAAACTGAGGTCACAAGATTTACTTACAGGGTCAATTCTTACCAAGATAAAGAAAAGCAAACCTAGGAAAACAGAAATAAGAAGACAGCATCTCTTTGACAGGTTTGTGTCTTACTGACCAACAGGGATAAACAACCTCGTACATGCAATGGGCCCTCTGCTAACCGAAAGGCAGAGGGTTCGAGACTGCGCACCAGCACCGTGGAGGCCAGATGTGCCCTTGAAGTCAGTCACTGACACACCAAGGGATGCATGGTTGAATCGCTGTACTGCTGTGACAGAAATACCAGCGGATCTACCAGGCCTGCTTCCAGCCCTCAGAACCTGTGCCCAGCAAGCTGGCAGACCCTACTGGCATGGAAGACATGCTTTAAGGTTTTGGTGTACAAAGTGTTTTCTCATCCTTGCTTGTGGAGGTCCCAATGCTCTCCAACATTCTCTCTTCCTTCACTTAGAGCTTTAACACCTGACATTATGGACTGAGGCTTTGCGTGCACATGTCACCTATAAATTAATGAGGTACAGTCTCTTCCTATCTTGTGCAACCTGAGGCCTCTGAAAAGGATGCAGGCAGTGCCCACAGGCCTGAGTGCCCCAGAACCTGTCCTTGGGAGGTGCAGTATAAGGTGGTGGGTGGGCCTGGAAAGCTTCCAGTCCTGCTTCTATGATACCAGATGTAGACGAAACCAGCATTTCAGCAAGGCCAATTTCACACTGAAAGTAGTGCAGCCTGGGGCTGATGGTCACCCCCCCAAGGCCTCCTATTGTCCATTTGAGCAGGCAGCAGGACACTGATCTCTGAGCGTGCTTGTGCTAAGGCAGCAGAACTTCCTCCCCTAATTTTAGGTGGAATCTCCCCCCTCCCCAAATCATAGAAGCTCAACAGTGAACAGAGGCTTCTGGGGCAGCATCCCCAGGTGCCTGGCCATCCCCACACACCTGGAACAGATGATCTCGTCTGCTGACTGCACTCTGGGAAGCTCACCCAGGTGATTGTCTGCCAGGTTCAGCTTCTGCAGGTTGATGAGCCCCCAGGGAATGACAGAGGGTAGGGAAGACAGGCAGTTGGCAGAGAGGTCCAGCTCTGTGATCCGACACGAGATGTCTATCAGCCAGTCCAGGTCCACCCAGGGCAGCCTGAGATGGGCCCACTTCACACGAAGGGACTAGGGGTAAGGAAGGGGACAAGCACACATGGACTTGAGCCCAGGCCACCAGCTGGAGCGAGGCGTTGCTGGATCTGTATGTTCTGCTCTGCCTGTCCCAGCTGCAGTTCCCAGAGGTAGCCCCCAAAGCCGAGCAGCTGCAGTCCCCATCCCTGCCCACACACCCTCCAGTGTGCAGAGAGTGCTCCAGGCCCAGGGAGGCCGGCACTCCTAGCACTGAGGGACAGGCTTCTCCCCTGAGGGGCTGCATGTCATCTGCCAAGCAGTGGACAGTCTGCTTCCAGGGGTGTCAGAGCAGCCAGCAATTGGCTGGGATGGATGGCAGAGAAGGGTCTGGTTAAAGGGATGGCCACAGGATCTTTTCTTTCTTTCTGATTATCAAAGGTTCCTTGGCTCAATTAGGGCTGAGGGGGCAGGGGATGTGGTTTTTCTGCCTGTTTCTCCATAGCAAGAGGAAATCCATATTGGAAAATTAGATAAGCATAAATGAAAGCAGAAATCAGTACTTTACAAATGGAAAAATGCAGTCTGTTCCCAGCAGACAGCAGGAGAGACACCCACAAGCAGGCGTGGGAATCCTGTCCTCAAGCTGGTCACAGCAGGCCGACTTCCTGATCTGGCCACCAGGCAGGGTGTGTGCCCTGTCTTCGTGCCTTGGCTTGCTTGCGCTACATCCTTGTCAAAGCTCTCCACAAGACCATTATCGTAAAAACAGAAGGATAACTAGTAAATGTGTGCAAAAGTCCAAACGGGGAAAGGGAGAGTGGGGAGGGGAGTTAAGAGCAGGGGCAAAGCCCTGGGATGTCAGGCCACTGGCCAGAAGGAGGAGGTGAAGGAGTAAGAGAGATTCATGGGGACCTGAAAAGATGGGGTGATAGTAGGCATAGATCAGTGGTGAGTGACTTTATAAAATACAATGTATTGAAATGATCATGTGAAACATAATGTGAATGAAGGAAATGTATGAAGTGCAATGTACTGAATGAAACAAAATGTATACGATTTTTTAATGCAAACCAATATAAAACTCTTTTTAAATAAGCTCTCCAGTCTCCAAAGTCCAGCAGATTACTGGATGGGAGCACCCGGCACAGGGCGAGGCCTGGACATGCCTCCATCCCTGACTCCATGCCCATAGCTCAATGAGAGGCAAGCACTAAGGGACAGGATTTGAGGTGAAGAAATAGTTCTAGTCTTAGTATGTGGGTTATTGTTTTCTTAAAAAAACCTCTGTTGCTATGGGCCTATTTTAGTGTTTTTACTATTACTTCCTCACATGTTTTAATTATGAAAATGTTAAAAATTACAGGGAAGCTGAAGCAGCCATAGACAGAGCTCTTGAATAACCTTCCCCTAGACTTCTCAAGAGTTAGCAGGCTGCTACTTTGCACTTTCCACCTCTCTCTGCAGATGGTAAACAACCTGTACACTTTCTATTGTTCACTGAACCATTCAAAAATAAACTACACAAAACAACTATGAAATATCATCTCACTCCAGTCAGAAGAGCAAAATTTAACAGAACAGCAAAGCAACAAATGCTGGCGAGGTTGTGGAGACACTGGAACCCTTATTCACTGTTGGTGGAAGTGTGAAATGGTGCAACCACTGTGGAAAGTGGTGTGGCACTTTCTCAAAAAGTTGCAAATAGAGATACCAATTGACCCAGCAATTCCACTACTGGGAATATAACCCAAAGAGACCAAAACCGACATCCAAGCAGATATATGCACACCCAATGTTTATCGCGGCTTTGTTCGCAACAGCAAGGAGTTGTAAACCACCCAAGTACCCATCAACAAATGAATGAATAGAGAAGCTGTGGTATATTCACACAATGGAATACCAACCTACATTGAAAAACAAGGAACTCATGTAATATTATTCAAAATGGGTGACCCTGGAAGACATTATGCTGAGTGAAGTGTCTCAGTCACAAAAGGACAAATACTGCATGGTGCCACTGTTGTAGAATGGGACTGACATCAGGGTTGGGGTAAGACTGAGAAAAACTGGGTAAATTATGTATACTGCATTGAAACAGATGAGGGAGAGAAAAGCTATATATGATAGGGTATTATGGTTATCACAAGAGTCCAGAATGAAGGTTGCATAGTGGAGTGTACTTGGGGGGGGGTCGGGGTGCGGGGGGATTGTATACCAATGAAAGAAGTTTTCTTTTACTTTTCAAAGAGAGGAGCGAACTGGGGGGAAGGGATGGGCAGGGACAAAAGTGCAACAATGAATGAATGGAAATCCAAAATCTCTGTAAATGTTCATTAAAATTAATAAAATAAACAAAAAACCCCCCAAATACACTACACACCTTATGCCACACTTCAGTGTGTATATCAGAAGAACAAAAGTACTTTCTTACATAACAATCATGTAACTGTTATTTTCAAAAAAGGTATCAATGGATATATACTGTCAAACCCATAACCCATGTTCAAATACAAAACTTTTACTGTGATTTAACTGGAAGTTTACAGAGCAGAGAGATTTCCATTCAGCTATTCACATACATTCTGCTTTTATGAGTGACGGCAGCCTCTACACTGTACAAACACTCTTGGTAAGTGTCCTGTGATTCTTGTTTCATTCATCCTCTGTCCTCACCCTTCCGGCTTCTGAGCTCGCTCCCTGAGCATGTTGCCCCTGTGATCCTGCATGGCTGATTGTGCAGAGGACAGCGCACACCCCTTGGTATGACTGTTCACTTTACAGGCACGCCTTATTCAGCTGACAGGTGTGTCTTTTAAAACTATTTTGTGAACTGGCACAGAGTCCGGTCAAGGACCACACACTGCATTCAGTTGTCATACTTCTTTCCTTTAATTTAGAAGGGTTCTTAAAGCTCTGGTTGCTTATTGGCAAGGAGTTGTGCTTCCAACCCAAAAGAACACAGTTTGTATCCAACAATCTCCTCTCATGACTTACTTGAAAACCCGCTGAAGGGTCATCTATGAGTTGGTTCCGAATCGAAGGTACACACCTTTTTAAAGTAAGTCTAATATTTTGGATTATAACCTTGTTGTTGTTGTTGTTATGTGCCGTCGAGTTGCTTGAGACTCATAGCGACCCTATGCACAACAGCCCTAAACTCTGCTCTGTCCTGTGCCAATCACACTGTCTCTGACACTCCCATTCCGATTATCCCGGTCACTGAATCAATCCACCTCATAGAGGGCCTTCCCCTCCTGCGCTGTCCCTCCACCCTAGCAAGCATGATGTCCCTCTCCAAGGACAGGTCTCTCCTCACAACATGTCCAAAGTATGTTAGACGGAGCCTCAGAATCCTTGCCTCCAAGGAGCCACCCCGTTTAACCTTTTCCAGGACAAATCTGTTTCTTTTCCTAGCAGTCCATGGTATTCTCAATACTCTTCTCCAGCACCACAGCTCAAAGGCATCAATTCTCCTTCTATCCTCCTTGGTCATTGTCCAACTCTCTGATGCATAACAAGTGATTGCGAAGACCATGGCCTGTATCAGATGCACCTTAGTCTCCAGAGAGACACCACTGCTCTTCAGTACTTTGGAGAGGTCCCTAACAGCAGACTTTCCCATGGCAATACGTCTTTTAATTTCCTGGCTACTGGTGCCAAGAGTGTTGATTGTGGAGCCAAGCAAACTAAAGCTGTGAACAATCTCAATCTCTTCACCATCCATCCTGATGCTGCCAGTTGGTCCAGTGGTGAGAATCTTTGTCTTCTTGACATTGAGCCTCAATCCATATTGTAGGCTGCAGTCCTTGACACTCTGCAGCAGGTGCTTCAGGTCCTCTTCATTTTCAGCAAGCAGGGTTGTGTCATCTGCATAACGCAGATTGTTGATAAATCGTCCACCAATCTTGACCCCACATTTCTCCTCATAGAGCCCAGCCTCCCCTACAATGTGAATTAATCAGTTGTTTCCTAAAGTTTAAACTCAAGTTGAGCACTTCTAGCAGAAGCCGACAATGCTGAGTCCTTCCTGCTCACTCCACTAGGTGGCACCTAATGTGGTGATGGTGACATGTGTGTGACCACTGGGCTGGTGGCATCTCAGTCAGAGCACTCTGTGTTGTTTGCCATTATATGCACTCTGGACAATATTCCAGAATCATGGGAGGACAACTCTGTTTTCCAACATTGCTATTCTTGGCCAGAATAAATCTGTACATTGGTTGGTGGTTACAAAACAAAAGTCCTCACCACTGGACTGGTAGCAGGCTTTGAGAGAAATAGTAGTTATGAGATGTGACGTTGGCCCTATCCTGTGCCATCCTCACCATCTCTGATAGACTTATGCCCACTATTACAGTCACTATGTCAATCCATCCTCTTGAGGGTCTTCCTCTTCTATAATGACCCTCTCTCTACCTTTTCTTTTCCAGGACCTGGCCTCTTCTAACAACACACGTTAGATAACACTAATATGTGAGCTGAAGCGTCACCATCCCTGTTTGTTCTCTTGGCAGTCCATTCAGTACTCTTCTTCAACACCACAACTCAAAGGCATCCATTCTTATGTCATCCTTAGTCATTATTCAACTTTCAGAGGCACAGCAGGTCGTTAAAAGATCATGCTTTGGATCAGGCACACCTTAGTCTTTAAACAGACATCCTTGCTCTGCAGGCCTTTGAAGAGGTCCCTGACAGCAGATTTTCCCAATGCGATATTTTTTGATTGCTTGACTATTGACACCAAGGATGTTGATTGTGGATCCAAGATGAAATCGTTGACAATTTGAATCTTTTCTACATCTGTCATGATACTGCCTATTTGGTCCAGTTGTGAGGAATTTTGCTTTCTGGACGTTGACATGTAATCCATATTGAAGGCTGTAGTCTCTGATCTGAAAGTGCTTCAAGTCTTCTTCACTTTCAGCAGACAAGGTTGTGTCATCTGTATAATACAATTTGTTGATGAGTCTTCCTCTGATCCTGATGCCAGAAAGCAGAAGTCTAAAAACAACACGATTAAACACTTGGACTACAAGCACATTCATGAAGTGATTGCAGGGCTGGACAAAAGTGGAAAAGTTTGTAAGGTCAGAATCTACTCAAGGCAACATGTTTACAGGTTGGAATGTTTGAAAGCTTTTGTTTACAAAAACTATTTTGTTTTTCATGATCAAAAATTACAGAGTGGCAAAGTGTTTACAGAGGCAGAAAGAAAGGAAGAAAAATGCACAATTACAAGAGCCACAAGTCAGTACATCTAAACTTAAACCTAGCCCAGTAAGCCCTGAAGCCTCGGTACTTATCTGTGCCTCATCCAGGAAGAATCATAGACAACAAGATTCTTAGGAAGGGAAGCCAGAAAACTTTTTAATTAAACCCTTGATCGCAAAATCAGACAGCTGGTCATGGAGACCAGCTCAGGGTGGAGTGGCTTGATCACACCCACTCTAGCGTGCGCTGATGAGGATGTGTTCCTATTTGTCTTCAAGGACAAGTCCTTTAAAATTTAATCTGAACAATGGAAGTGCTGCTGTCCTCAGAGAGCAAATGGGGAGGCTCAAGAAATGTGTATTCCTCCAACTTGGCAGTAAGATTGTGTCAAGAAAAATGTGTTTAAGGGTGATTAGCTCTGGAGGGGAAGAAGACCTGGAAGGCGCTATGGGGACCCAGTGCCTGTGGGGGCTACAAACCAGGAGACATTCCATCCCTTTCTACAATGCTACCTGGTACCAGTGAGAGGAAGCATTGGGTAGGAGCTGACCACAGGCCACAGGGGCAGTCCTTACGTTTCTATGCCAATTCAACTCTCCTTGGTTGAAGGAAAAATTATTTGGTGCAAGACTGGTTTCTTTACAATAGCTAAGATTGGTGGAAGATCTATAACTATCAACAATCTGTGTTATGCAGATGACACAACCCTGCTTGCTGAAACTGAGGAGGACCTGAAGCGCTTGCTACAGAGGGTCAAGGACTGCAGCCTCCACTATGGATTGAGGCTCAATGTCAAGAAGACAAAGATTCTCACCACTGAACCAACTGGCAGCATCAGGATGGATGGTGAAGAGATTGAGATTGTTCACAGCTTTAGTTTGCTTGGCTCCACAATCAACACTCTTGGCACCAGTAGCCAGGAAATTAAAAGACGTATTGCCATGGGAAAGTCTGCTGTTAGGGACCTCTCCAAAGTACTGAAGAGCAGTGGTGTCTCTCTGGAGACTAAGGTGCGTCTGATACAGGCCATGGTCTTTGCGCTCACTGTTATGCATCAAATAGTTGGACAATGACTAAAGAGGATAGAAGAATTGACGCTCTTGAGCTTTGGTGCTGGAGAACAGTGTTGAGGGTACCATGGACTGCTAGGAAAACAAACAGATTCATCCTGGAAAGGGTTAAACCAGGTGGCTCCTTGGAAGCAAGGATTCTGAGGCTCCGTCTAACATACTTTGGACATGTTGTAAGGAAGGACTGGTCCTTGGAGAGGGACATCATGCTTGGAAGGGTGGAGGGACAGCGCAGGAGAGGAAGGCCCTCTATGAGGTGGATTGATTCAGTGACTGGGGTAATCGGGACGGGTGTATCGGAGACGGTGCAATTGGCACAGGACAGAGCAGAGTTTAGGGCTGTTTTACATAGGATCACTATGAGTCTCAAGCGAGTCGATGGCACATAACAACAACAACAACAAATGGTGGAAATAATCCAAATGTTCATTAGCATATGAATGAATAAACAAAATATAGTATGTACATAATCAATAGAATATTATTCAGCCAGGAATAGAAATGAAGTTCTGACAAAGGAATGGATTTTAAAATTTATTTATTTATTTTATAACTAATTTCTATTGTGGTTTGAAAGAAAGTTTATAAAGAAAAATTGGTTTTCCCTTCACTCATTTTCCCCTACTGCTTCATTCAATCTGTAATACATGTCCTGTTCCAGATTGTTTTTTTATTTTTATTTTTTTATTTATTTTTTTCCTGTTCCAGATTGTTAATTGCAATACATATAATGTCTAATAATTTATTCATTTCAGATGGACTCATTTTTTTCCTCTCTACTCATTACTCCTATTTTTATGAGTGGTCTTACACAATATTTTTCCTTTTGTGACTGATTTATTTCACTCAGCTTTCCTCTAGACTCGTGTTGTGTTTCACTAGCTCTTCATTGTTTTTTAATGTGATATGGTATTCCACTGTCTAACTGTTCAAACAGGTTTTCTATCCATTTGTTTACTGATGTGTACTTGGTTATGCTTCCACCTCTGCCACTGTGAATAATGCTGTAGATAACACAGATGTGAGTACATCTGTTCATGCTACAGTTCTAACTTACCTAGGTATATTCCCAGTAATGGAACTGCTTGATCAAATGAGCTTTCTATTTCCAACGTTTTGGGGAAATGTCATAATGCCTTCCATAGTGGTTGCATCATTTTACAACACCTCCAGCAGTGCACGAGAGTTCCCTCTGGACTCTCAGCAGCATGTGTTGTTTGCTGTCCTGTTGAACCCTGTCATTATTACTGGGGTGTGACGGTATCTCACTGTTGTTTTGACTTACATCTCTCTAATAACTAGTGATCTTGAGCATTTCTTCATCTATTTGTTTCCTACCTGAACTTCTTCTTTGGTGAAGAGTTTTTTCATATCTTCTTCCCATTTTATAATTGGGTTGTTTGTCTTTTTATTGTTGAAGTGCTAGATTATTCTATAAATTTTAGATATGAATCCTTTGTCAAAAAGACAATTGCAAAAGATTTTTTCCCCCGTCTGTCAGCTTTCTTTTCACATTATTGGAGGAGATTTTTTTTTTTATGCACATAAGGATTTAACTTTTAAAAGGTCTCATTCATCTATTTTATCCTTTCCTGGTGGTGCACTTTTTTTTTACAGTTTGAAAAAAACATGCCATGGACAATGGCTTCTAAATCTGTTCCTATTTTTTTTTCTGTGATGGTTTTTATAGTTTTTGGGTTTACCTCTAAGTCTCTGATCCACTTTGAGTTGATTTTTGTGAATTGTGCAAGGTGTGGATTTTGTTTCCATTTTCTGCAGATGTACAATTTTGCCAGCACCTGGCTTATAAAGAGGCTGTCATTTCTCCACTTAACTGGAATAATGTTCTAGTCAAAGATCAGTTGTTTATAGGTAGATGGTTGTTTTCTAGGTTCTCAATTCTATTCCATTGGTCTATGTGTCTCTCATTGTATCAACCCAGGCTGTTTGATTACATGGCTGAGCAGTAGGTTTTGAGATCAGGCAGTATGTTGCTTCCTGATTTGTTTTTCTTATTTGAGTAGAGTTTTGCTTATTCAAGGCCTCTTTCCTTTCCAGATAAAGTTGGAAATGGCCTTTTCCATCTCCTCGAAGAATGGTGTTGGTGTCTGTATTGGTCCTGTACATTCATGGCTTTAATGGATGAACCTTGAAATCATAATCCTCAATGAAACAAATCAGACTCAAAGGCCAAACATCTCATGATCTACCATGTGTAGATGCACTAAACAGACAGACACATTGGGGAGCATAAACAGAGCTACTGCTTAAGGCATGCGAGTGTTTACAAAGATGCCTTGAAGTGCCTGCTTGAGGTGATGAAAACATTTTATAAATGAATTGACCACTCATTTAGGAATGAATTTTCCATTTCTAAATGCTCATCCATTGCTCAACCTTGTGAATATTATTAATGTAATACCACTGAGTTACACATTTAAAATAGTTTTAAAAGGAAAAGAGAAAGACTGGAGTCCACATTGCTTTTGGTCTGACTTTTAACCTTAGGAAATGAGAGTGAGCAATCTGGCCAGTTCAGACACAAACATGATCTTCTGTGCAAAGATGGTTGGTATCTCTCTGAATGAGTCTGCCAGATGGAGAACCATTCCCACTCCAAAGTCTAACTAATGCTCCTCCCTGATCCTGTTGGCCCTACTAGTAGGCACTCTAAGCCTCCTCCTTGTTCACACTGCACCGTCCTGCTGGCTTGTCCTGGTGACTTATATTTGCTGACTTATGGTTAAGAGTTGGGAATTTTCCTACGTGGAGTCTGGATTCCTGGAAGAATCCAGAAAGGCCTCTCAGCTCTTTGACATTTCTGGAGGAATCCTGGAGAGATCTCAGCTCTCTGACATGTTAAATGGGAGGTGGAGCTGGGGAAGGTAAAACCAGAATGTTCCAGAATTTCCTTAGGAATCTGATTTGTGGTCCATATAAAGCCCAAACTGTCCTATTCTCAGTAAAAAGACTGGAACAATAGCTAAGGGTACCTTCTCCTTGTTAAATGGACCAGTAAAACAAGAGTCACATTGTGATATCAGAAGTGAAAGAAACACCCAAATGGCCAAAGAGGCTGCAAAAGCAGTATGTTCAAACTAAGAAAAACTGATTCACGAAAGGTTTCAGAACATGCCAGGAAAAAACCCCAAAAAAAGATGTTCAGAGCAACAGATGCATTAACATAAACCCCTCCTACCCAGGTAAAGAATGTATCAGTGGAGAATAATGGTCACACGGAAAGGTCTCTGCTGTGATGGCAACAGGCAGAGGTAGAGTTGAAATTTGTGAATTGAATGTTCTGCAGGTGCCTGAGCTGTCAGAAGAGGCCATGAGGGGCCTGTGCTGTGCTGGACAGGATGCAGCCTTGATTTCCTGAGGAAGGCTCCTCAGTGGATGGCTCTCAAACACCCACCTCTGCACTCTGGCAAAGATAACCTTCAAGAAGAGATGGTGCATTGTACAATGGAAGGATAAGAAGGAAGTTGATATTTCTCTGCCTAGTAGATGAAGTGGCACATGAGGGGTCAACCTACACCAAGGACAATGGGAGAATGGTGCAAGGTACCCTACAAATCTAATGACCATGCCAGGAGAGAGATCGTAAAACCAGTAATATGTTCTTAACAGAGACCTGGAGATTAAGAAAGGACAGAACAACATTCTTGAAAGCCAAGAAGATTACCATTTAAAAAATATTTTTAAAAGTTAAGCAAAATTGTCAGTCAAATGGACACATGCACACCCATGTTTACTACTACATTATTTACAATAACAATGAGATGGAAGCAACCAAAGTGCCCATCAACAAATAAATGGATAGAAAAATGATGGTGTATTAACACAATGAAATACTATGCAGCACTGAAAAGCAATGAACTAATAAAACATTACACAACATGGGTGACCCTGGAGAACATTATGCTGAGTGAAACAGGCAGTCACAAAACGACAAATATTGCATAGCACCACTGTTATAAAACAGGACTGACATGGTGGATTTGGAGGACATAGGATGAAAGTGGATAATAAGTGGATGAAAGTGCACTGGAACAGATGAAGGAAAGAACTGTTTAAAAGGAATATATGATTAGACATTATATGTATGACAACAGCCCAGAATAAGAGGTACATTGTAAAGAGGACTGGGGGGACTGGGGAGGTGGGAAGGAGGTAATTGTGCAACAATGAACCAATTTTTTTTAAGTGAACTGGGTAAGGGGGAAAAAGGGAGAGGGGATAAAATGTACAACTATGGATGAATAAAATTCTAACTTTTCTGTAAACGTTCATTAAAATCACAATTAAACTAAAAAGTTATTAAAAACATGAATGATTCTAGAGGAAATTATGTTAAATGAAATAGGTCAGTCATGAGAACCAAGATGGTGGTGGCGGGGGAAGCAGCGTGAGGAGCCTGGAGGCATGCTGAGCCCCAATGAAATGGGCTGCCATGGACCTCTGCAGCCCGCAGTTAATCTATACCTGAGCAGTGAAACAGCTGACTACTGGTCTTCAGTATGGATTGAGGCTCAACATCTAGAGGACAAAGATTCTCGAAAAACAATGAGTGAGTCCCACGGCCCCTGGCCACCTGCCGCCGAGCACACCACTGCAGTAACGCAGAGCCATCATGGGTGGAGCCCAGAAGTCCCCTCACCTGGGCTGGACAGCAGGCGACGGCCCCCATGGCTGGTATGACAGAGCCCCCACATGGCCTCACAATAAACTAAATTTTAAAATAAATTCTCAGGACCAAGATGGTGACAGCAGTGTGAAGAGCCCAGTGGTGCACAGAGCCCCACTGAAACAGGTCACCATGGCCCTTCACAGCCCGCGGTTTATCTATAGCTCAACAGTTTAACAGTTTAACTGGTCTGAATATGGACTGAAGCTCACGATCAAGAGCACAAAGATTTTTGAAATAACCATGGGTGAGTCCCACTGCCCCTGGCCACCCACCACCAAGCTGCAGCCCCTTGGAGCCGCCATGGCCGGGGCCCAGAGGTACTCTCACCTGGGTCAGGCAGCAGGTGCCAGTCCCCACAGTTGGTAAGACGCAGTCCCCATACAGCTGGCAGCAGTGATTGTCAGCAGCTGTGGGCCCCCGGTGCAGGAGGAGATGGTGGGGGCGCGGTGGCACCATGGAGCCACAGGAGGTGAAGGTTGGTTTGAGTGCTTGTTCTACTGCCTTTATTACTTTTGCAACCTTGAGCGGCTCTGTTCAACACTCTGGAAGCTCCTTCTCCATTTGTGGAAGGGAAAGTAATACCTACTTCAATTACACCACTTGGTGGAGAGCAATGATGGCAGTGCTAAAGCCAGAAGTGCTGTCCCTGGCCTTTGTCTCCAGTAGGGCACAAGGTCCAGACCTCAGAAGAACTTTGGTGGTGGGAGGGAGGTGTCACCTGGCCCCTGAGAATTGCCACTCAGCCCCCAGGAAGAGCTGCCTGGCCCCCAGGGAGAGCCAATTATCCCCTGGGGAATGGCATCAGATTGTTGGGGAGAGCTGCCTGGTGTGTATGAGAAATTTTATCTAAGCCACTTTCCTCCATCTCCTTCTCCAGGGCATCTGTGAGTAACATCTTGAAAGCCCTTCTCTTTGTAACTCACAAGTTTGCTCTTTCTAGGTTTGCTCTCTTTCCTATAGGTAATCTGAACACTTAGTCTTGTTCCAGACCTGAACCCTGAGTCAAGTTACAGAGACAAAAGGGAAATATAACTACCAACTAAGGAAGAGAAGGTGGATGGAACCTCAAAGCTCAGACAGCCACATCCACTAGACTCTCACCCAGGCAAACACTTTACAGTCCAGAGAGCAGAAAAATGTCAGGAAAAGATCTTCTAACTGAACAAGAGGGCATGCAGCTTCAACTCAAGACCACCAGTAAAGTGTAAAAGTGGGCTCCTCTTCCCCTTCATCTCAATGCCCCTGCTCAGCATGAAACAGCCAGTGAGTCTGTACCCCATTCCCAAATGAGAAATCCACAAATGAAAAAGACAATTTCTTTGTTAAAAAAATTACTCACCATTGAATTATGCTAACCATTACCCTGTCTTTTCTGGTCCCCATCAGATTCCTTCTCATTTCCTTCGCCCACTCCCTCTATCCACCAAATTGTGGAGCCCTGTGATTTCATCCCTACCCATCCTCACTCATCTGCTCCCAAATCTTATGCCCTTGGATCCCCATACATGATTTTTACAATTAAAATAAAAAATAATAAAGTCAGTCACAAAAGAACAAATGCTATATGAGCCCACTTTTATAAGAAGATAACAGTACATTCTTGTTATGTGTCATTGAGTGTCCTCCAACCCATAGTGACCCTATATATAGTAGCTCTGACGCTGCCCTGTCCTAAGCCAGTGTCACTTAATTACAACACACCAACCCCCACTGCCCCAGTCTCTGTATCAATCCATCTCATTTGGGGTTTTCCTCTCTTCCACCCTTCCAAGTATGATATTCTTCTCCAAGGACTGGTCTCTCCTAGCCATGTGTTCAAAGTATATAAGACAGAGTTTAAAAATCCTAGTCTCCAAGTAGAAACTTGGTTTCACCCTCTCCACTACAGACCTATTTGTTTTCTTTGCTGTCCATGGTATGTTCAAGACTCTTGTCAAGCACCACAACTTGAAAGCATCGGTTCTTCTTATGTCACCCTTAGTCACTGTTCAACTCTCTGAAGCATAACAAGTAATTGCACAAACCATGGCCTGGATGAGGTGCACCTTAGTCTCCAGACTGACACCATTGCTTCTCAACACTCTGGAGAGATCCCTGGCAGCAAATTTTCCCAATGTCATTCATCTTTTGATTTCTTCACTGTTGGTGTTAAGAGTGTTGATTGTGGAGCCGAGCAAGCTGCAATTGTTAACAACCTCAATCTCTTCTCCATCTATCATTGTGCTGCCAACTGGTCCAGTGGTGAGAATCTTTGTCTTCTTGAAGCTAAGCTTCAATCGATATTGAAGACTACAGTGACCTTTTGCAACAAACGCTTCAGGTCTTCTTCAGTTTCAGTGAGCAAGGTCGTGTCATCTACATAATGTAGGTTGTTGATAAGTCTTCCTCTAATCCTGCTGCCACATTCCTTCTCATAAAGCCTTGCTTCCTAAATGATCTGTTCTGCATATAGATTGAAAAGGTATGGAGACAGGATGTATTCCTGATGCACTCCTTTCCCAATTCTGAACGATGCAATGTTTTACTGCTCTGTTCTGAGAACTGCTTCCTGGTCCAAGTAGAGGTTTCACAAAAGTGAAAACAAAACAAAAAAACACATCAAAACAACCCAGGTGTTTTGGGATTCCCATTTTCCTCAGTGTTAGCCACAATGTGTTGTGATCTACAGTAAAATGCTTTTGCATAGTCAATGAAAGACAGACAGACATTCCTCTGGTACTCTTTGTTTTGTGCCAAGATCCATTTGACATTGGCAATAATGTCTCTAGTGCCACGACCTCTTCTGAATCCAGCTTGTATTTCTGGTAGTTCTCTGTCAATGTACTTTTCCAGGCATTTTTGGATAATCTTCAGTAGGATTTTGCTAGTGTGTGATATTGTTCAATAATTTCACACTCTGTAGGGTCAACTTTTTTTTGGGGGGGGGAATAAATATAGATATCTTCCAGTCAGTTGGCCAGTTTACACACAGGAAAAAAAATTCTTGGACTGTTACTAAGCATGAGAAGGGAGGAAGAGGAGTGTAAGTAAACTCAGTAAACAGATAATAGACACAGATTAATATTGGAGGAGAGAAAGACTATATAAAATAAGATGTGAACACTAGTGATAACTAAAGAATAAGAGCTCTGGTGGACTAGTGGGTAAGGAGCTGCGCTGGCAACCCAAAGGCACACAATTCAAGCCCACTAGCTGCTCTGAGAGAGAAAGTTGGGAAATTTCACCATCTCTGAAAAGTCTTGAGTATCAGCTATGAGTTCCAGGTAGAAGATAAAAAGTGTATGAATGGTTCAATTGAAAATCCACCAGTACTCAAATCACATACACATAAACTCTCAGAAAGAAAGCAAGAATTAAGAGTTACAATGTGGAAGTGTGTATGAATGGTTGAACAGAATACTAATCAGCTCTATAAACTTCCATTCAGATCAAAAAGAAGACATTTGTTGTGTTGGGCTTGTTTGTTTGCTTGTTTTTTTAAGTTTATCTCAGTGTAACATGCTGCTGTTGTGTGCTGTTAAGTTGGAACTGACTGAGAGCTGACCCTCCAGTGGGTTTTCAGAGACAGTAAATCACATGGGAGGAGACTGTCCATCATTGTTCTGCAGTGAAGCTAGCTGGTAGATTCAAACAATGTGCCTTCAGGCTGGTAGTACAGCTCCTTACCGGTATGTCACCAAACTCCCTACAGGATAATGTATGTCTCAGCAATTTCACTCCTACTTATAAACTTCAAACAAACAATGGCAGGAGTCAAACAGATACAACAGTGTTCACTGCAGCATTTTCCATAACATTCAACAGGCAGCATCAACTCAAAGACTCACTAACAAGTAAACAGACAAAACATGGTATGTCTGTACAATGGAATCCTGCTCAGTCAAAAGGAGCAATGAAGATCAGATATGTGCTATGGCCTAAATGAAGCACAACACATAAAGAAGCCATACACAAAAAGACAAATCCAGCATGATGCCACTTAGGTGAAATACCTATGCTATACAAATCTACTGGGACAGAAAATGTTTAGTGGTTAGCAGGGACTAGAGGGAGGGTGCTATTGGGAATAAATAAAATGCAAAAGCTCACTGAGTCAGCTCCAATGCATGGAGAATAGAACAAAGCACTGCTCATTTCGGAGCCATCTTCCTGAAAACTAGTGTTATCCACATCCACTGCTGTGGTCACTGTGTATTCTGAGTGGTTTCCAACCTCTGGGCTCATCTTCCAGCACTATACTGAACAACATTCTGGAGTGGTCCATGAGGTTTTCACTGGCTGGTTTTTTGGTACAGGATCACTTTTATTCCTTGTCTGCCTTGGTTTGGAAGCTCAGTTGACACCTATCCAGCATGAGTGACTCTGCTGGTATTTGAAATACTGGTGACCTGGTGTGCAGCATCAGAGCATGCAAGTCACCACTGTACAATCAGCTGATGAGTAGGTGGTGGAACTCACGGTTTTAAAATAAATATGAATCTTCCACTTAGACTGGTAAAATCTTGAGTTATGATGGAAAAGTAAGTAAAAAGGGTAAGACTCTCATATACCACATGAAAAGGTCTGTGGACTGTGTCCACCCAAAGGTGTCTTTGAGGAAAGTCGTGGTGAACTACTTGTGGAAAGTCCTACTTTCACACACATGGGCATGTGACACCATAAGCTAACACTGACTGAGTGCCCACTGATGTCCCATCTCTGTAGATTATGTCTTGGATAGTTGAACTGATTCCAACTAATGGCAAACTTCTGTGCAGACAGACCATTTTCTTCCATTCTCAAGCTGTGACCTTTGGAAGGAGGTCACCAGACCCATCTTCTGAGGCACATACATCTAGGGGCCTTCAAATTTCCAACCAGTCAGCTAATAGTTAGGAATTTAACTGTTTGCATTATAAAGGAAAATAAAGTTAGAAATCAATGTGAAAGCAGAACAGAAAAGTGACCAAATATTCTGACATTTAGACATACTCTTTTAAATAATATTTGGTGTTCTCTCTCTCTCTCTCATTGCTGAAGAGTCAGAATTGACTCATAGCTGACCCTCTAGTGGGTTTTCAGAGACCATAAATCACATGAAAGGAGACTGTTCACCTTTCTTCCACTAAGCAGCTGGTGTTATCTGAACCACCTGCCTTTGGATTGGCAATGCAATTACTCAACACTAGGTCACTGCTGTTTTTGTGTACCATTGAGTCAGAACTGACCCTCCAGTGGGTTTTCAGAGGCAGTAACTGCATAGGAGAAGATTGCCCATCCTTCTCCTGCAAAGCAGCTGGCAGAATTGAATCATGTGACTCTGGGACTGCACTGCAGATTCTTATCACTAGGCCACCAGAGCTTCCTACTAGGCCACTGCGGTGGTGTTGTGTTATGTATAGCATCGACTTGGAACCAACTCATAGCTGACCCTCTGACCCATAGCTGACCCTATGGCGGGTTTTCAGAGGCACTTAAGAGCATGGGAGAAGACTGCCCATCTTTCTCCCACGGTGCAGCTGGTGGCCTCGAACTGCATGCCTTTAGGATTGCAGTGCAACTTCTGCCACTAATTCACTGGAGCTCCACTAGGCCACTAGAGCTCCCTAATACCTAAGAGAAAAACCAACACACACATAAACAAAATACATTTTTTATTACCACCAATATATCACAGCTAATTGACAAGAATAAGCAAAACTCTAATAAACAAATTACGAAAAAAAGATTGATACCATAAAATAGTCATACTACTTTCAGGAAAAGTCAATAAAAGAAAGAAGAAAAACATAGTTCAACTGATAGAAAAGGCCACATGAATAGAACAAAAAGTTGATAAAGAAAATAAATTTGTTTTGTTTATCAACTTCCTGAGAGTCTTTGACAAAAATAAAAAAGATCATTTATTGATTAAATTAGAAATAAAATTAAAAAACAGAAAGTTTACAACAAATATATCCTATAGCTAGTTCCAGTTTGTTGTTGTGAAGTGCCATCAAGATAGACAACTCATAGCGATCCTATGAACAAAAGACCTGAACACTTTTATAACTTCCGTTTCTCCAAGTTCATAGAGTTTCCAGAGGCAAGCTATTTCAGAAGTGGATGCCATTCTTGCTGTCAAGCTTGTTTTAATCGGGGAGCTCCACCAAACACTGTCCGCTGTGAGTAATTATTATCGCATTTGACATATCAGTGCAACAGTGTTTAGCATCATAGCAACCACAAGTTACTTCTATACAACAAATAGAAAGACCAGTGCTCTTCCACTTAGAAGAATGTTTGATCAAAAACAATTAAAACCAGGTCTGAGGGCTGCAGGTTAAAATCACCCACCTTTGGCTTGGTAGCATAACTTTTTAAAAAAATCATAAACTTTTTATTTTAAAAAGAACACATACTTCGGTCAAATTAATAAGGAAGATATTCACATTAAAATAATAAAATGAAAAAACTATCAAATATAAGTCACAATATAAAGGTCATGTTATTTATCCTGGATTAAAGGAATGTTAATTTTTGCCTTCAAATAGACTTCTAGTTCATTTCACTGCCAAAGCTTAAATATAACTGTCATTAAGGAGAAAACAAAATGACAGTACAAGGGCTATTTCAATTAATCCAAGAATAAGTACAAGTTTTAAATTTGTTAAACATGGATAAAATTCAGCAACTTTCAAATCTTGCAATATTAAGAAACAAAGGAACTTAATAACTGGAAAGAGGAGTAGCAAAAACTGAAAGAAATGAACAAATATGACCAAAAGGCCAAAAAGGGAGATGAAAGAGACAACAGAAGCAAAGACATGACAAAATTTTCCCCCAGGAGTTACTACTGTACTCATTTTTGGGGGGCTTCAGTGTTGCCTGAAAAGCATTGCTGTTGCTTCCTCTGAGGCTTCCTGGGGACTCCTGGGCTGTGTGTGTCTATCAGGGCAGACTCAGTGATAGGGGCTACTCAGATCTTTATTTAATCAGGACAATCTCACGCTGTGTCTTCAGGTCCCCTCAAGGGGCATTAGATCAGTGTCAGAACTTCCAAATCAGGCATCACTCCCATTTCTTAATGGCCAGCTGAGAGCCTGTGGAAGGGTACAAAGAAGGGAAGGAGGAGGAACCTGGCCAAGGCCCTGACTGTGTGGAAGGGCACCCAGAGTTCACCTGAGACCTTTACATGCCTAATGAGCCACTCTCCTGGGTGGCTGCAGCTGAACTGGACCACCTAGCAAAGATCTGAGAGGGATGGGTGGGTAAGTAGGAGTGAACAAGGAGGGTGCTGATCTCTTTGCTACTTGCTCTCATGTTCATGTCCTTCTGCAGGGGCTTCTCAATGCCTTTCCCCATTTTGGAATAAAATAAGCATTTACTAACTCTGTAGGAAGGGTTATCAAACACTGTCCTTTGGAACAAACCATTTTTAATATCCCAAACAAGTTTTCCAAAAGGGAAAAATATCTACTTAAAGTATTGCATTTTCCTTATACCTCAAGTCGTTTTACCAAATAAATTCTTTTGTGCCTTCTAAGTAAATGTCTTCTAAAAGCAACTATAAGCACAGACTTTTTTCACTGCGATGGAAATAGTTATACTCAAAGGCAACTCCTCTCCTTCTCTAACGTAGAAGGGCTGCACTGACAAGTCTGCACAGACTTTGGTTTGTAATAGAGACACTATAGAAAAGGCACAAGTTCCCTGGTATATACAATTTTTGGATTTGCATCCCTTATTTTACCCCAACAATTTATTTTGATTTGTGTAGCAGTAATTACTTTCTTTCATGTCTAAGTAACGTGTTTTATAACAAACTGACCATTCCATTCCACATTTATTTGGACTTGACAGACAAATCTGAACATCCAACTTGTGCACTCATACATAAATTTTCAGAAAGGATATTTGC
The DNA here is from genome assembly GCF_000299155.1 of Elephantulus edwardii. Classification (NCBI taxonomy): domain Eukaryota; kingdom Metazoa; phylum Chordata; class Mammalia; order Macroscelidea; family Macroscelididae; genus Elephantulus; species Elephantulus edwardii. The sequence goes on along the minus strand of NW_006400022.1, from coordinate 3,387,635 downwards.
TATATTTGACGTAGTAAATATATACTTATTTCATACTATTTTAAAACAGTAAATACCATGCCTACTAGTCCCCACCAGAAGCAAGTCTAAGAATGCGAGTCAGCTAAAGTGCTGCCATTATTTGCTTTTTCTCCAGAAACAGAATGCTTTAGAAACTGCCCGGTAGCACCAATGTATAATCTTGATCGCATGGGTCATTTCTTCTTCTTCTTTTTTAATACCGGTTTATTTACAAAGTTTGCATAGATTGGTTTTTGGGGCTTTTCTTTCCTTGAACTTTATTTTTTTATTATTATTAATTTTAATGAAAGTTTACAGAGACTGAGGATTTCCATTCATTCACTGTTGCACTTTTCTCCCTGCCAACCCCTCTCTCGCCCTAATTCATTCTTCTCTTTGAAAAGTAAAAGAAAAATTCTTTCCTTGTTTTACAATCCCTCCCCCATGGTCCACTCCACTATGCAGCCTTCGTTCTGGACTCCTGTCATGAGAATAATACCTAACCACATATCCCTTTTAAACAGTTCTCTCCCTCATCTGTTTCAATGCATTACTGGGTGCAGGTAGCCATTGCCGCGCAGGGCCCCCAGCCCGTGCTCCACTGGCGTCTCGGCGGCGTCCTGCAGGCTGCGAGTGAGGTGCGCAACGTAGGTGGTGGCCAGCAGCAGCACGTCCAGGTTGAACAGCTTGATGTCAGCTGGCAGCGTGCGCTGCAGCTCCAGGAATGCGTGGTGCAGGGTCTGCACGAGGCTGTGCTCCCGCGCCGGGTTCACCTCCACCACCGGACACCTACCCGCTGAACGCCCGACTTGACCTGCCTGGGCTCAGGTGGCATAACTTTCTATCCACGAGACCCACAGCAGTCTCTCTATGTTGATGGTGTTGTTAAGTGCTGTCGGTCGTAGACGACTCATAGCAACCCTATGAACGAAAGACCTGAATACTTGTATACCTTTCATAATTTCTCCAGTTTGTTGTTGTTATGTGCCGTCGAGCTGTTTGCGACTCATAGCGACCCTATGCACAACAGCCCTAAACCCTGCTCTATCCTGCACCA
>NW_006400022.1:3362362-3383828 GCF_000299155.1 Elephantulus edwardii | reverse complement strand
CATCTCTCCAATGCCTAATATGTCAATATTTATGCGTTTCATTTCTTTCTTAACAATTTCTAATTTTCCTACATTCATGGCTCTCACATTCCATGTTCCAATCACTAGGGTCTGCTTACAACTGTTCCTCCTCCTTTGTATTTCCATACTTGATAGTTCTACCTAGGTTGCCCTTTCTGTTCAGGGAGAAAACGATATCTGCAGTTAACTAATCTATGCAACACTGAGAGAAATCTTGACTCGATTAACTTTTAAATAAAGAAAAAAGTTTCTACCTCACAGGTATGTGTAAGATATTTGTTGAAGTATGATGTCATCACAACAAACTGGCTGACTCTGAGAAAGGAATCCAAGAACACTTGATTGTGCTTATGTGAAACCTATACTTGGACCAGGAGACAACCATCAGAACAGAGCAAGGAAACACTGCATGGCTCAAAATTGGGAGAACCGTGCGTCAACGATGTCTTATATCTCCATATATTTTCAATCTATATGCAGAACAGATTATCCAGGAGGCTGGGCTCTATGGTATCAGGATTGGAGGAAGATTCGATCAACATTCTGCGTTATGCAGATGACACAACTCTGCTTGCTGAAAGTGAGGAGGACCTGAACGAAGCATTTGCTGTGGAAGGTCAAGGACTGCAGCTTTCAATATGGATTGAAGTTCAACATCAAGAAAAAAAAGATTTTCACCACTGGGCCAATCGCAGCATCATGATAGATGGTGAAGACATTGAGATTGTTGATAGCTTCAGTTTGCTTGGCTTTCCAATCACCACTCTTGGGACCAGCAACCACGAAATTAAAAGACTAATTGCATTGGGAAAGTCTGCTGTCAGAAACCTTTCCAAAGTACTGAAGAACAATGATGTCAATATAGAGACTAAGATGCGCCTGATACAGGCCATGGTCTTTGCAATTACTTGATAAGCATTAGAGAGCTGGACAATGACTAGGGAGGACAGAAGGAGAGTTGATGCCTTTGAGCTTTGGTGTTGAAGAGTATTGAATGGACTGCTAGGAGAACCAACAATTTCGTCCTGGAGAGGGTGAAGCCAGGCTGCTCTTTGGAGGCAAGGATTCTGAAGCTTTATCTGACATACTTTGGACATGTTGCAAGGAGGGACTAGTCCTTGGAGACGGATGTCATGCTTGGGAGGTTGGAGAGACAGCTCAGGAGAGAAGACCCTCAATGAGATGGATTGATTCAGTGACTGGGGTAATGAGTGAGGATAGGAGTGTCACAGAAAAATAAGACTGGCATGGGATAGAGTTTAAGGGTGCTGTGCATGGTGTCACTCTCAGTCAGACAACTCGATGGCACATAACTACTGCAACGACAGTTAAACTGTGAAGTACTATGCAAATGGAAATATAATTACAAGATAACATTTAAACTATCTAACTTCTCTTTCTTTCCTTCAATCATCTAGAATTTATCCACTCATCCATCCACCCACTCACCCATCCACCCACCTATTCACCCATTCACCCGCTCACCCACCTTTGCATCCATTCATCTACTTACCCACCCACTAACAATCCATCATCCATCCATCCATGTACTCATCCATCCACTCACCCATCCATTTACTCTCTATCTGTCCATCCATTTATCCACCCATCATGCATTCATCCATCCATCTTATCTATCTATCTATCTATCTATCTATCTATCTATCTATCTATCTATCTATCTATCTATCTATCATCTATCTCCTATACTGAAGCCCAAACACAGGGCAAGCAAAAGCAGCCAAAACCTCCGCACATCAAACAAAACATCACCTACACAGATAGCCCCAAACTGTGTTAAGTGCTATGGTTAAAATAGATGGAAATTCAGAGACAAAACAATGGCTTGATATGACCTGTGACTTAAGGAAGTCTCTCCCGAGAACTCGGTGAGGTGGAAGTCAGTCCTAGAGTGGAGGGGAAGTGGTGTGTGGAGTCCTGCCTGGATGGTGAACCACTTCCCTTGGCTGTGGGATCTGCCTGCTAGTTCAGTACGGCTGGTTTAACTTCCCTGTGGCTGGAACATTTGGGCTTCTTTCCCTTATAAATTTTCTTATAAATAGTGTGCTCTGGATACTTTTGTGACAGTTACTCTCCCCTCTCTTTGAATTATGTCTTAGAGACATCTTTCAAAAAGGAAATGCCTAAAACAACAACAGAAAAAAAAGAAAAAAGAAAGAAAGAAAAGAAATGCTAAATTCACAACAGTTCACCAGGAGAAAACACTTGGATTGTTTTTCCACATGGCGCCAGTTCCTTTCCACATATGTGGAACCTGTTCCCTGTGCCAGCAGCAAAGCAGTGCAAGGCCGTCTGTGAACGGTGCAGCTGTGGGCCCTATTACTGTGCTGGTTTTACAGGTATGTGGATGTGCTTTAGAATTGCTTGAATTTGAATTGCTAATAAAATTGTGTATGTTTCTGTGCCATGGTATTTCTATACATATAAACAAACTGTTTATTTCTCTTAGTGTCTTACTCAGTGGAATCTGTGAGCAGCCTGACAGTAGGGCCCTGGGCCTGTTGGTCATTGCCCAGTGCCTGAAGTCTAACAGATTCTCTGTAACACTAACTACATTCAATTACAGATTGACATAGAATTGCATCAGTCATATACTTTGGACTAAGTTTATATCAGTTCCTTTCTTACAAGCATTTTACACTTATGAAAATTTGCTTTTGAATTTTTCTTCACATTTATATTTTACTACATATGTTGTTGCTGTTGTTGATTGTCTTCAAGTCAAGCATAACTCATAGAGACCCTATGAACAAAAGGCCTGAAGCCTTTCTGTAACTATCAACATTTATCAGTTTCTGGAGGCATGTTGTGTAGGAAGTGGATGACACTTGTATTTAACAACTTGAAATAGAGCAATTTTCCTTCTATAACTGGTATAACTAATTTTCCTTTAATAACATCAATTCATCCATCCGTCCATCCATCCATCCATCCATCCATCCATCCATCCATCCATCCATCCATCCATATATCCATCCACCCACTCACCCACTCACCCACTCACTCATCCATCCATCTATCCACCCACCCACCCACACATCCATCCTATTTTTTTTTTGCAATGAAAAAAAATTATTTCATGTTTAGGATCTAATGAAGCAATCTGAATCTTCCTCCTCTTTCACCCTTTTACAGTCTCAAAATTTAAATAAAAGTAAATTTGGAAAAGATAGTATGAGTCAATGCAAAAAGTAAAATTTGATACTCAGAATTTAATTAGCTTTACTATTCTTTTTTAAAATTATTATATTTTCTCCACTCTTCCTACTCCCTCTTCCAATCCAGTTTGCAATGTAATGCACTTCTTGTTCCAGGTTGTTGTCATATATGTAATAATATATTATTTTCAGCCGTTCTTCTCCTTATCTCTTCTAATGCCATGTTTATTATCTATCCATTCTTATCCTCATCTCTCCCCAACCCTCCATGTCAGCCCTATTTTATAACAGTGGTGTTATACAATATTTGTCTTTTTGTGATGGAGATATTTCGCTCAGCATAATGTACTCCATAATGGCTTACCCTTTTTGTGTAATGGTTTTGTTTGTTTGTTTTATTTCATTGTGTGAATGTATTTTTTAAATTTTATTAGTTTTAATGAACATTTACAGAGATTTTGGGTTTTCATTCATTCATTGTTGTACTGTTTTCTCTATCCTCCTCCCCAGTTCGTTCTTCTTTTTTCCCTCCCCCTTGAATGTCTGTTTTAATTGTACATCCATCCCATTTTAATGAAATACAAATGGCTTCTACAATGTTTTCTCTGTATTATATTTTAACATCTAGCAAGGGAAATGAACACTTACTTGAGATGTTGTATGCTGTACTTGACTTTTACTCTTTTGAACTTTCACTAATATTTTTCATGTGATATGAAGTGCTAATCATGCTGGAGTGGCATCACAGCTGTGGTCCTATTCTGAAGGGACTGTAGGGCAGGGAAGATCCTGATATGGAGAGAGCAAAGGTGGCACATGGATAGAAGAGCCGGAATGAGTGCTTATCAGTCACTGGGGACAGTGGGCTGGATGGGAATGTGCTGAAGACAGTGCTAAGGTTGAAGTTCAGAGGGCCTGGGGAACTCTGAGGTTTATCAGCTCTGAGGAATCTGGGTCCACTGCCTGCTGGACAAGAGCTTAGACTCTCAGAACTGTAACTGGACAGAGTTCACTGGTTCCTAGCTGAGAAAACTAGCCAGGATACAGAGATATAAGCGGCTGTGAGGAACCAAGTAGATGGCCCATAAGTAGACATATTCTGAAAGCACAAAATTTGTGGACCAAATCCTGTGAAACAAATATTAGGGCTTACATAGGAAAATTGTGTTCCCTAAAGGACTTCAGTGCTACCCCAGGAAATGCTTCTGGCCTGCAGGGCACAGGCCCTCCTGCAGGCAAACCCCAGCTGCTCAGGGACCCAGGAAAGCCAAGTGTGCACAATGTCACATCTGTACTTTTCTCAGCATCCCACAAATGTTCTCTAGAGCTGCCTCATATCTGAGGCAGTGCAGGCAGAATGCCTGTGGTTGGCCACTGTTGAACTTAACTGTGTTCCCCAGGGTGCAAGCTTGAACTCTATCATTACACCTGTGGACAGGGAGCTCTAGTGGCCTAGTCTATAGGAAGCTGTGTTGCTAGCACAAAGGTGGAGCATCTCCATGGTTCAAATCCACCACTGACTCCATGGGAGAAAGATGCTCAATCACTGATTTGGAACCCAGTGATGGGTCAGCTTTGAGTTCTGATTCATGAGTGAGACATATCCTTGGGTACAATTCTGTGAGGAAGACAATAAGGCTATACCAGTGTAGGGCATGTCCTAGACCAAACTGCTTCTGAGATAGAAAAAGAGCATAGTAGGTGCAGAGGCAAGCAAACACAAACAGGTGGACAGATGCTGCACCACCTGAAGATCGCCAAGGGGTTGGGACATGCTGGAAGAGGCATGGATGTTTCCTTGCATCAGGCCACACAGAGCCTTCTCTAGAGTCTATGTCCTGCATTTAGACTTCCAGTCTCCCATTTGGCAAGAAAACAGACTTCTGTCCTTCAAAGGTTCTCACTCATAGTATTTCTGTTATACTGACACCGGGAGACTAAGACACAGACAGGAATATGGCAAATCATCATCAACTCTTAAGTCACAAAAGTGGAGGTAATTAAAAAAGTAGTATTTGCCTAAAAAAGGTAACTTCCAGATGGGAACCATTAGGATGCCTCAATAGGAAATTACTCCTCTACCATTGGATCACTGCAAGAGTTATCTAAGCTATGATCTACTTTCAACTCTCTCCCTGGGCCTAACACAACTGCTGAGTGATACCCGCTCAAGGAGTTCTTAGGAGCCAATTCAGCATTCCTTTCCTGTCATGTTAAATCCTTCCACTCCTTCCTGGTGTGACAGCATCAAAGAGCCATTTCACTTGGCCAGAGTCAAATGGGCAGGATGCTCACAATGAACTCAATCCACCTCCCCAAGCTTAAGAGCAGGGTTGGTGGCTACAAAGCTGTTCAAAAGGTCCTCTAGCCAGTTCTTATTGTTTTACTTTTGTTGTTTAAAAAGTATATCTGAGAGGTCTGGACCATGTGGTGCGGCCTCTTAAACTTCCATTATCCTCGCTCCAAGACCCACAGAGCTAGCCAATGACGAAGACCTCCAGGCTCCTTGGCAGTACCCCTTTGCCAGCATAGTAATGGTCCATAGCTGGAGGAACAAGGTGCATCCTCAGATGGGCAGGCGGGCAGGAGGACAGCTGCATTTGAATCAGCTGTGACTCCTAGAATGGCAACAATGACATTTCAAAAATGCAAAGCAAGCCTCCAGCTTACCCAGAGGCTCCTAACAAGGAGTGGCCCAAGTGGGGAAGAGGGCACAAACACAGGGTAAAACCAGGGGGCCCCAGCAGACTATCAGTGTGACAGCTCTAGTATGGCTGTTGCAGGCAGAGTGAGTGGGAGAGGCTGCTGTCATCCCCCAAGTGCTGGCATGGGATGATAAGTCCAGCAAAGTCACTCCCAAGATTCAAAGCCCAGGATATCATCAGGTAAACCTATGTCACCAAGATCCCTTCAATTCCTACCGATGTCTAAATAGTAAAGAGGCAGCAAGTCAGGGCAATCTCATTGGACACCCACAAGGGCATCACTCATCTCTTGTCCCTGAGCCATTCTCTGAGGCAGACGCCCTCCCAGGGCTGTACCTGTCTCACCAACACACAGCACAGAGGGAACCCCTACTGTGGTCACACGCTGTAGGTCACAGATGGCTGGCACTCCCTCACCTACATGCCTGCCTTTGAAATTCCTTTGAATACTTGAAACACAGGTTCTCTAGGGAAGCCCAGGGGCCTATATGACTCAGGCTGCATTGTGATTTCATTTTCTCTTCTGATTCTACAGTGGAGAGACATGAAGAAGGACAGAGTATTGTCTGTCTTTTGGCTTCTTACCTGAAAATGCAATGGCACGTCCATGCTTGCTCATTGTCCACCTCAACAGACAACAGGCATCAGGCTCAACCCTTTGTGGCTTTGCATTCACAAAAGGCTGGGAATTCCACACAAGCGGATCTTAGCATTGGGTGCACACTGGAATCACCCAAGATACTTTAACTGGTAGAGGGAATAGCTTTGGCATGGGACAGTAGAAAGCTCCCAGAGAATTCTAATGTGCAGACAAAGCTGAGAATTACTGTGTTCCTATTTCAAGGCACAAGGGCAGCCCATGGACATGGTCAGCAGGACACGCATGGGCTCAGGTTCAAGTTCTGACCACTGCTTGGTATTTGCCATTCTTGGATAGTCCACAGAAAGTCTCATTAGTTGAAATATTTCAATCATTAAAACAGATTATAACCCTTGTGGTTCTTACCATGATTAAACATGATAGAATGCTGAGTAAAGTGTCAAGTACTACATAAATAAATGTTACACAGTTCTGGTGGCCTAGTGGGCAGGGAGTTGTGTTGCCACCCAAAGGCAGGTGGCTTGAATACACTAGTGGGAAAAAGATGTGCAATCTATTCCTGTGCAAATAATAGCCTCTAAAAACCTGTTGGAGATGCTAACATTAGTTACTATTTCCTGAGAACATACTGTGTCAGGCCCCTGGCTAAGTCCACAATTGCCCTCCATGATTGTTGTTGTTGTGTACCATTTCATCAGAACCGACCCACAGCTAACTGTCCAGTGGGTTCTCAGAGGCAGCTTAATCGCGTAAGAGGAGATTGCTCATCTTTTTTTCCACAGAGCAGCTGGTGGATTTGAACAGTGTGCCTTTGTTTGGGTTGGTCAGGACAGATCGTTGGAGGGAAGGAGAGGCGTCGCTGCCCACGTCAGCCAGGCCATGAACAGGGTGCCCGCAGCCGCGGCGCAACAGGCGGTGCAGGCTGCTCTTTGGCCTAACTCCCACGGGGCCTCAGCGGCCTTGTCAGTGTGGGCGGAGGCTTGTGGCGGAAGCTGGAGCGCGTCTGCAGCCAGCACAGCTGCACCCATGATGAGCTGAGCTCTGCACTCTGGACGCGGACACCCCTGGTTCCTCGACCCATGCTATTGGGTCGACCTTGACTCCACGTTAGCCACGCTGCAAAAGGAGATGGTGGAGCTGCGGTTGCTGGACATGTCTCTGTTATGCCAGCTTTGAGTCGATCCAGGACTACAAATACCTGTGCCAGGCCCTGTCATCCTCTCTGCACTCGGACAGCTCCTACCCACCCACCCAAAGGTGGCCTCTTGGAGGATGAAGAACCTCCTGATGCCAGCCTGCCTTGGGCCTCGCCACTCCTCCACTGTCGCCCATACATACAATGCCCGTGACCAGTGGCTGCAGGATGCCTTCCACATCAACGTTTAAGGGGGTTGCGGTGGGGGTGCCCTTCCAAAAGGCTGCAAAATTCACCCTTTGGCATGTTCTTGCACTGCAGGGCTTTTCCCACCTCATTAAGCTAGGGCACACAGCCTGTGCCCTTTAACCCACACTGTCAACAATATGCCTGAAATATGTGAGGTGACACCTCATCCTCCTTGCCTCCAAAGAGCACTCTTGCTGCATCCTCTCCAAGACATATTTGTTTGTTCTTTTGGCTGTCCATGTTCAGTGCTCTTGTCCAACACCAACAGATCAAAGGCATCAATAATTCTTCTGTCATTCCTATTCATTGTCCAGCTCTCAGATGCATAGCAAGTGATTGGAAAGACCACAGCCTGAAATCAATGCACTTTAGCCTCAAACAGACATCAATACTCCTCAATACTCCTGGTGCATAGATCAATAAAAATCGTTATCGTTTGAAAAAAAACACACAGTACTACTTTATCTAAGACAGCTCTATCTAACTAATCTTTGTTGTTATGCGCCCTTGAAATCACAGCTGACCCTCCAGTGGGTTTTTAGATTCAGTAAATTGCACAGAAGGAGAATGCTCATCTTCCTCCCACAGAGCAAGTGCTGGATTCGGACCACATGCCTCTGGGTTGGCAGCACAACTCCTTACCATTGTTGTTGTTTGTCAATGAGTTGGAACCAACCCATAGCTGACCCTTCAGTGGGTTTTCGGAGGCAGTTAATTGCACAGGAAGCGACTGTTTATCTTTCTCCTATGGAGCAGTTGGTGGATTCAAAAGGTAAGCAGCTTCTTATCAATTACTAAGAAATTTCTTTAGACTTCTCATAATAAAATGGAAAGTATCCTGAACTATTTTGTAAAGATCACTGGCTCTCACTGCTGTCAAGTTGGAACTAACTCATAACTGGGCCCCCAGTGCATTCTAAGAAGCTGTAAATTAGTTGTGTGGGAGTAGACTGTGCATCAAGAGCAATTGGTATATTGGAATCAACTGTTTTTGGATTGAATAACTCCTTCCTGCGTAGGCCACCTGAGCTAGTATAGTCTTACTCCTAAAGCCCATAAAAGCAACAAAAACAGAAGATTATACAATAAATTTATTTCTAAATATAAATGTAAAACTTATTAATAAAGAGCTGTTGCTGTTGTGTTGTTAAGTGTCATCGAATCACAAGTGACTCACAGCAACCCTATGAATGAAAGTCCTGGATACCTCCTGTATAACTTTCTTCCTTTCTCCGGGTTCATAGGGTTTCCAGAGGCAAGCTATTGTGGAAGTGGATGCCACTCCTGCTTCCAAGCTTGTTTTAATTGGGGAGCTTCACCAAACAATGTCCACCACAAGTAAAAGTATTCAGCTTCACAGCAACCACGAGTTACCTCTGTACAGCAAATGGACATACCAGGGTTACAGGACCTAGAAGAATGTTTCACCAAAAACAATTAAAGGCAGGCCTGAGGGCCTGTGGCCAGAGGGCCTTATAGGATTTGAAGCTAGGGCCTGGAGAAGGCTCCACAGGCTCGACTCCACCCTTAATTACCCTTATCTAGGGGTCAGGGCTGCCCATCCACCTTTGAAAGCCAAAAGGACAGTAACACACAATGCAAAAGACCCCAGAAATGTCCCTTGCCTGACTGCCTGCCACCAAGAGGAGACGCCATGGAGACGCCAGCCATCCCACCCAATTAGCCGGCTGGCTCCCAGAGTGGAGGGAGACTCCGTTAATAAAGAGCAGCGGTGAAAATGTTAGCTAGTGTTTATTCTAAAAATTTTAAATTGGGTCAAGATCTATCATTACCATTCACTACATGAACACTGTACAGTAGCAAAGCTACATGACTTTATTAATAGGTGCCTAAAGGACAAGTAACAACACTCTGCAAATATTCCTATACTCCCAAGCAAAACGGCATATAAGGCAACTACCTAAATATGAAACAGTACAGTTACCAAAACCTGATAGCAAACGTCCATAAACTGCTGATATCAAGACCTTTAAAATCTGGAACAAGAGATACTTCCATTATAATATTGGTTTTGATTTTGAGTAATATACCATAAGACTTGAAATGAAAGAATTTGAATAAAGATTGAAAAAGAATATCCAAATTTATCTCCACACAAGAAAGATTATTATGACCTGAACATAAGTCTCCAGCAAGGAAAGTAATAAGATTAACATTAATAAGACCTGATTAGGGGACGGGATAAAACAAAACTATACAAACCATTAAGGCTGCTCCTTGGAGGCAAAGATTCTGAGGCTCTGTCTAACATACTTTGGATATGTTGTAAGGAGGGACCAGTCCTTGGAGAGGGCTGTCATGCTTGGGAGGGTGAAGGGATAGCGCAGGAGGGGAAGACCCTCTATGAGGTGGATTGATTCAGTGACTGGGGTAATGGGGGTGGGTGTGTCGGAGACAGGGAGACAAGACAGTGTTTAGGGCTGTTGTACAAAGGGTCGCTATGAGTTGCAAGCAACTCGAAGGCACATAACAACAACAACTATACCATTAGGCTAGAAATGGAAATGAAGCGGGGGGAGAAGTATTATAAAATGAAATAATATCAAATAAGGCAGCAATAAATAAAACAGGCTCATGATATTTATGAAGAAAATAGTAAAAATCTCACTGACATAAGCAAAGCAAAAGCTACATAAATAGAACACAATGGGAAATGGGCAAAGCACAAGAATAAACATCTGATAAAAAGCAAGAGTTCTTTGCAAAAGACAATAAAGAACAGACTTTTGTTAACAGATCCCAAGACTTGAATAAAATGTCTATTAACAAAAAAGTCTATTTTAATTTGGTCAGAATCAGACAAGTCTCTGACTTGGTAAAAAGAATCCTCAAATTATGTGTGGATATACACTAGGAAAAATGACAATGATAGCACTTCAATTTAGAGAAAAAGGAAGTTTTGTTTTTAAAAGTGGTGTGAAAATCATTGCTCCTGAGTGCTGCACAGTTGTATTCCATCATATCAATGTATGCCAAGTGAATTAACTCAGTTTCATAAGGACAAACAAGGCCATTATAATAAAAAGAAGAATAACAAGTAAAACATGAATGGTGACTCAAGAAGGGAAGGGGAGGGAACAGAAAGGTGAGGACGGGTAGGGGCAAAATTACAAGGCTGCACAATTTGGTGGTTGGAGGGATGGGATAAAGGAAATGGGAAAGATCTGGTGGGGACCTGAAAAGTCAGGATAATAGTGGGCATAGTCCAATGGTGATTGATTTTATAAAACATAATGCATGGGAATGATTGTATGAAACAGTGTGAATGACAACTAGTGTGAAATACAATGTATACAAACTTTGTAGGCAAACAATATAAAATAGAAATTATAAAAAGAAGGAAAAGTGGCATGGAACAATTGGCCATTCAACTACAAGAGGTGAAAGCCAGACTCCCCACTAGAATACCACATACAAAGATGAATTCTTTAAAATGAAACACAAAATGTAAGAAACAAGATTTAAAAAAAAAACCCACAAACAAACAAATGTAAAAAACTTCAAATTCACTTCTCTTTTTGCCATGACAGAATGGAGTCTAGCTGCCCCTCCAATGGGGCTCAGAGGCTGTAAATCAGAAAGACTGCTTGTCTTTGCTCTGAGGACCTGGTGGTGGTTTCCAACTACTAGAGAGGTACTGCTATCGGCTGAGCTGCAGCTCCTCACAGATTCCACCACCGAGCTCCCAGAGGTAAGACAGGAAGGTGGTAATTTCCACCACCAATAATATATACCACTTAGAGGCTGTTTTTCATTGGTTTATTTAGGATTGGTTGGGGTTTTTTGTGTGTGTTGTAGTTTTTTGGGGTTTTTTTGTAACATTATCTTGTTGTGTTGTTGTGTACCATCAAGTTGGAACCAACCCACAGCTGACCCTCCAGTGGGTTTTCAGAGACAATTAAATCTCATGGGAGGAGATTGTTCATTTTCCCTCGAGGAGCAGATGGTGTGGCCTCAAACCATGTGCCTTCAGGATTGCAGCGAAGTCGCTTTTTTAAAAAAATTTGATTATTATTTTAACAAAGTTTACAGAGAAGTTGGATTTTTACTCATTCATTGTTGCACATTTTTCTCCTTCCCCTTCCATCCAAGGAACATAGCTGTACTGTAATCCTGAAGGCACACAATTCAAGGCCTCCAGAGGGTCAGCTATGGGTTAGTTTAAACTCAACAATACACAACAGCAACATTATTTTAGAAATGAGAGAAACATTTATTTTCTTAGTAATCTTCAAGGAAGAAGATAAAACCATTATAAAGACTCTGATAATATGTAAATAAAATTTGTGGTGGAAATTACATTATTATGTAACCCATACATACTTATACCACTATGTTGTTATACACTACTATAACAAACTTTTTTTTTATTATAGTCAAAAAAGAAAACTAAACTCTATCTAAGGGTATTCTGGTGGATTAGTGGTAAGGAGTTGTGCTGCCATTCCAAAGGTACACGGTTTGAATCCATGAGCTACTCCATGTGATTGATTTACTGACCTTGAAAACCCCTTGAAAGGTCAGCTATGGGTTGGTTCCAGCTCAACAGTACACAACAACAACAAAAACAATAACAACAAACCTAGCATTCGGAGTCCTGGTGGCAGAGTTAACCAAAGGGTAAGAGATCTAAATCCACCCACTGTTTCAAGGCAGAAGATGGGCAGTCTCAGGCCCCCAGTGGAGGGTTGCTATGACTGGACTCCACTTGGCAGCAGTGGGTTTTTTTGTTCTGTTTTTGCTTAAAAATATGCTTAAGATATTTTCACAGCTTTGCACGGGTAATGATGGTGTGATGGTGTTGGTGACTCACTTCAAGTGGCAAGACAGAAAGCTTTTCATTCATCCTCATTTGAGCTACTATAACAGGCACGGAGCCCTGGTGGTGCAGTGTGGAACACTCACGTAGTAACAGAGAGGCCAATGTTGTGACCTACCAGTTGATTCGTGGGAGAAAGATGTGGCTCCTTCCCCAGTGAAGATGACAGTATTGGGGACAAAATGGGGCAATTCTACTCTGCCCAGGAGCATTGCTCCGAGTCAAAACTGATTCAATAGCAATGTTAGTTTTCTTTGAAATTTTTTTCAAAGAAACTTAACTTTAAAATCTAATAAGGAAAATGTAAAAAAATTTAAAGAAGTTGTTTAAAAAATAAAAAAAGTTGTTTAACAACCTAATATTTAATATTTTAATATTATTTAATATTTATTTTAATATTTATCATCTTAAATAATATGACACATTTACCCAATTTTAAGAACAATCTTTGATACACTACAATAAATTGTAATAAAACATATGAAAATCAGTTTTCAGCTTTTCAACCCCAAAGTGGTACCTGCTTACCTCTCCTGGACAACCACTGGGTAAGGTGCTGGCTTCTATGAAATACTTTCTGAGAAGATGTTTACTCGGGTCAGGACTGTCCAACAAGATGTAAGAGCAGAAAAAAGCCCCATGACGAAGCAAGAATATGGCTGTGTCCTCATTGCCTAAAGCAACAAGAAATAGAAAGCTGACATAAGGGTGTTAGTTGTTGTTGTTGCTAGATGCTCTCAAATACGACTTATAGCAACCTTACAGACAACAGATCTGAATTCTGTCCTAGCCTGTGCCATCCTCATCATCTCTGACATACTCATTGCTGCAGTCACTATGCCAATCCATCTGGCTGAGGATGGTCCTCTCCACCTTTCCAAACACGATGTCCTCCAAGAAATAACCTCTTGTAGCAACATGCCAAACAACTTTATGTATGTGAGATGAAGCTTTATCATCTTTGCTTCCCAGAAGCACTCTGTCTGAACCTTCCCCAGGACGTAAGTGTTTTTTTCTTTTGGGAGTCCATGGGATATTCAGCACTCTTCTCCAACACCACAGTTCAAAGGCATCAATTTTTCTGTCATCCTATTCATTGTCCAGCACTATGATGCCTAGCAAGTGACCATGGCCTGCATCAGGTGCACCTTAGTCCTCAAACTGACTTCACTGCTCTTCAAGAATCTGGACAAGAATTGTCCAAAATGGCTGACTCTCAAATGCAAAACTGAAATAAAAATACATTTTCTAAACTTCTCTGTTCACTTCCCTTGAGGTGTCAAGTTCCTGTTATGTGTCACTGAGTCATCTACAACTCCTAGTGACCCTGTGAATAACAGATCTGACCCCTGCCCTGTCCTCTACCATCCTCACCATCTCCAAAATGCTGGACCCCATTGTTACAGTCTTCCTCTCTTTCCATCTTTTCTAGTATGATGTTTTCTTCAAAAGACTGGCTGACAATATGTCCAAAGTAAGTGAGATAAAGTTTTTCTATTCTTGTCTTTAAGAAGCACCCTGGCAGCACTTCCTCCAAGAAAAACTTGTTTCTTATTTCAGCAGTCAGTCCATGGATATTTGGTACTCTTCTTCAACATCCCAATTTAAAGACATCAATTCTTTTAATGTGTCATCTCACTCATTGTCCGATTTTTAGATGCACAGGAAACAACTGAACATCAAAGCTAGGAATAGGTGTACCTTAGTCTCTAAATGGACATCCTTACTCTTTATTACTTTGTAGATCAGTACTCAAAAGCTGATTTCTCCAATACAACACCTCTTCTGACGTCTGTTATCCTGGGTGTCGATTGTGGATCTTAGGAAACTAGAATTTTGACAACCTCAATCTTTTTGCTATCTATCATGATGTTACCTACTGGTCTACAAGTGAGGATTCTGGTTTTCTTGATGTTAAGATGTAACTCATATTGAAGGCTGCAGTCTTCAATGTCTTTCATGTCTTTTTCACTTTCTGCAAGCAAGGTTGTTTTATCTGCATTAACACAGGTTTTTGATTAGTCTTCCTCCAATCCTTATGACACATTCTTCATTATAGCCCAGATTCTTGAAATATTTGCTCCTGTTGTTGTTATGTGCCTGAAACTCATAGCAACCCTATGCACAAGAGCTCTGAACCCTGCCCTAACCTGAGCCAATATCACTGTCTCTAACACACCTACACCTATTGCCCTATTTACTGTGTCAACCCATCTAATTTTGGGTTTTCCTGTGCTGTACTGTCCCTCCACCCTTCCAAGCATGATGTCCTTCTTCAAGGACTGGTCCCTCCTGGCAACAAGTCCAAAGTATGCCAGATGAAGCTTCAAAAATCTTTGCTCCCAAGGAGCAACTTGGTTTCACTCTCTCCAGGAAAGACCTATTTGTTCTCTTAGCAGTCTATGGTATTATTTAATACTCCTCTCTACCACCAGAACTCAAAGGCATTCTTCTTCTGTCATCATTAGTCATTGTCCAACTCTCTGATGCATAGAAACTAATTGTGAAGATCATGGCCTGTATTAGGTGTGCCTTAGGCTCTAGACTGACATCATTGCTCTTCTGTATTCTGGAAAGGCTCTGATGACAGATTTTCCTAATGCCATTTGTCTTTTGACTGCCAGGAGTGTTGACTGTGGTGCCAATCAAGCCGTAATTGTTAACAGCCTCAATCTCTTCTCCACCTATCATGGTGCTCGCCAAGAGGTCCAGTGGTGAGAACGTTTGTTTTCTTGATGCTGCGCTTCAATCCATATTGAAAATTGTAGGCCTTGACTTTCTGTAGCAAATGTTTCAGGTCCTCCTCAGTTTTAGCAAGCAAGGTTGTGTCATCTGCATAACATAGGTTGTTGACGAGTCTTCCTCCAATTCTGATGCCACACTCCTCCTCATAAAGCCTAGCCTCCTGAATGATCTGTTCTGCATATAGTTTGAAAAGGTATGGAGACAGGATGTATTCCTGACACATTCCTTTCCTAATTTTGAACCATGCAGTGTTTATCGGCTCTGTTCTGGTGAATGCCTCCTGGTTCAAGTACAGGTTTTGCATGGAAGTTTGCCTTTTTCTGTGAAGTGATGATTTATTTTCATGGGTCAGTTTGGCTACGCTACAGAGATCTAATAGCACAGTGTATAACCACACTGCTAACCAAAAGGTAAGGGGTAAGGATTTTTAGCAGTGGAAACTGTACTAAGGGTTCTGTGAGCTGGAAAGAAGTGACTCAGTGTCATGGGAGTCTTGATGCTGGCGGTGTAGGTTTCTGTAACAGTGACTGTAAGTACAGGAGACATCCTTGATGAAGCGGGCATAGACTCAGATGAAGGCCTTAGGAGCAATATTAAGGTTTCTGGAAGAAGGCATTCTACAGAAATAATTCTGAAGTTTCTGGTCTGTCATCTGCTTGACAACGTTAAGACTCAAGACACAATATCATCTCCCCTGGAGACTCAATCTCTAAACTTCTGTTAGCAGTCCAGCATGTGGGAACAGTGATTGCTGGTGCCACTCTCCCTCACACACACGCATTCCCACTGACACAATCTCTCTCACACACATTCACATGCATGCACAGTCATTACACACACACACACACACACACACACATGCACACTCATTCTCAGACATTCTCACACACACACTCATATACCCATGTACACTTATTCACACACTCACATGCATTCACACACCCTCATCTACACTTAATCTCACACACATTCGCTCATATTCTCACACACACACACTCATAAACTCATACACACTCATACATTCACATACACTCATGCACACACATACTATCATATACCACTCATTCTCATACACATACACATGAACTCATACACTCAGGTACATGCATACATACTCTTTCACACACTTACACACTCTTGTCTACACTCATTCTCACACATGTTCACTCACACTCTCACACATGCACTCACGTGCACTCATTCATACACACACTGACACCCATTCACTCACACAGACACATACTCATGCACACTCTCATATGTACACTCATGCATATTGTCATACTCTCACTTTCATACACACACACTTTCTCTCATATACACTTTATCACTCACACATACAAATTCTTTCATACCTTTGTCATCACAAATGATAAAAGATCAGGAAATATACAGACTGAAAAAATATTGGTAGCATTTATGATAAAGAAAAATATTCCTAATATATAAAAAGCCCATTTATGTGTTTCTTCTATTTCTTTCTTTTTTCTGGAGAATCCTTGCTGACACAAACTTTAAAAATAAACCACCACCACCACCAAAGAGCCCTAAACCAAACCCAGTGGTGCTGAGTCAATCCTGACTGATGTAGACTCCATGTGAGCAGAACTGCGCCTGGATTCTTTATGCCTGTAATTCTTGAAGAAGCAGTTTTTCAGCTCTTTATTCATAGTACTGCTCTCTGGATTTGAACCATCAACCTTTACGTTAACAGAAGAACACAAAGAGACTGTGCCACCCAGAATGCACGGCTTATATAGTGGCCTAGTAAAATGTCTTATTTGTCACAGTTTCTTTCTTTCACTGGAATCCATCTCCGGGGGTGAGAATATTTAGAAAAATGCACAAATAGTAAATCTGCAAAAGTGTCCACATGGAGACCTACTGAGAGCAGAGGATGTCTGTGAGGATCCAGCCATTGGGTTCCACCATCAGTGCATGTGTATGCATGTGTATGAGAGAGAGACAGAGAGAGAGACAGAGAGAGAGAGAGAGAGAGAGAGAGAGAGAGAGAGAGTGTGTGTGTGTGTGTGTGTGTGTGTGTGTGTACGCATGTGTGTGGGCTGTGGAGCTGTAATGACCCAGCCATTGGGTTCCACCACTAGTGCTTGTGTGTGCGTGTGTATGAGTGTGCGTGTGGATTGTGCGCACAGCACTGGCTTGGGAAGACACACCTGACTTGATGGCCGCATAGAGGGGCAGGCGCAAGATGACAGGGAACTCGTTCTTCCTGGTGGCATAGCTCTCAGGGTCAGCTCCGTGAGTCAGGACTAGGAGCTTGACGATGGCCAGGTGGCCGTGCTGGCAAGCTAAGGCCAACATCCAGTTCAGGAGCCGCTGAAAGCTGCAGGGACCTAGGGGAAATGAGAGGACATGAAAGATGAACAGAAGGGCACGATCAGTCACATCCAGTCCTCTCTCTGACCACTGATAAAAGCAGTCCTTCAGGTGGATATCCTGTACTGACCTGCTAATGTGCTCCAGAAGTCCTAGCAGGCCAGCTGTGACTCTTTCTGAACCCTGCAGGTCTGGGCAGAAAGATGTTCCAGGGTGCTGACCTCTGCATGTCTGAGCTGGGTGAACACCCTCCTCCCACCTTTTGGTGGGTACCCAAGCAAGCACTTGAATTGGTTATGGTTGGCATGTGCTTTCGAGTCAGAACCAACCACAGCTGACTCTCCAACAGGTTTTCAGAGGCTGTAAATTGCACAGAAGGGGACTCCTCATTTTTCCCCTGCAGAGCAGCTGTGGATTTGAACTGCATGCCTGAGGGTTGACAGTGGAGGTCTTACCAGAACTCCCTCTTGTATTACCTAGGGCACCATGTTTCTGAAATATACTCCTGAACTATACATAGTAACACTACATAAACCCATTTATTCATGTAATAATGTCCAGTGAGGAAAAGCAAAAGTCAAGAAAACAAACTTTACCTGCAGAAAAAGACCATGTGGCATGAAAACTGCACAATGGGACCTCTGGGCTATAGCCGGACCCTCATCCAGTCCTGAATCCCCCCTTTAGAGGTTCTGGGGATAGACTGTTGATGCCTAAATTACCTTAGCTGTATAATTCTAGACAAATTTCTTCACTTCTCCCCACTTCAGTTGAATTACTGGTGAAATGGAACAGCCTGCAGAACTTGCTTCTGAGTCAGATGTGAGGTTTACATGACAATGCATGAAGAAGTGACAGAATAAGTGATAACTAATTAAGTAACATCTGAAGGCTGGACAATGAGTAAGGATAACAGAAGAATCAATGCCTCTGAATTGTGGAGTTGGCCAACAGTACCAAATATACCATGAACTGCCAAAAGAACAAATATGCCTTGGAGGAGGTGCAACCTGAGTGCTCACTGAAGGGAAGAAGGATGAAACTTTGACTCACACACTTTGGGCATGTTGTCAAGAGGTGCTAGTCCTTGGACATCATGCTGGAAAAGATAGAAGGTTGGCAAAGGAGAGGAAGACCCTCAACAAGATGGGCTGATACAGTGACTGCAGCAATGGGATCAAGTGTGTCAGAGACGATGAGGATGGGACAGGGTTCAGACCTGTTGTTCATCGGTTTCTATGGTCGGTTTCTATGAGTCATACTCAACTCAATAACACATATCAATGACAACAACAATGTTGTTGTTGATTGCGATCGAGTCGAGCACAGCTCATGAACAAAAGAAGCCTTTCTATAACTATCGCTGTTTCTCAAAGTTCATAGTTTCCAGAGGCATGTTGTTTAGAAAGTGAGTGACACTCCTGCTTCCAAATACCAGTCGGTTACTAGAATACTTGTATGTTGTGAATTTCCAAGTTGGCTGTAACATACATATATTACTCTTATTATTATGAAAAAAGGCTTTGATAAAACAAACAAAACTAAACTTTGCACCCCCAAACTGTGAGAAGGTCACCTTAGCGTCCTGCCCAACTAACTGCAGAGACTGTCACTGCTTGGCATCTCGGTGAACAGGACTGCAAGGGATCAGCGCTGCACAAGTTTCACATTAAAAACAGCAGCAGTTTCTCTGGGGTCCTGGTGTCATGGTAAAATGACCTCATTCTTCACACTCACATCTTTCAGTGGCATCTTAACACTGCCTTGTTTCTCCCTCCAATCCTGATGCCACCCTCCTCTTCACAAAGTCAAGGTTGTTAGATAATTTGCTCATCAGATGACACAATCTTGCTTGCTGAAAGTGAGGAGGACTTGAAGCACTTATTACAGAAGATCAAGGAATG
Source organism: Elephantulus edwardii (assembly GCF_000299155.1). Lineage (NCBI taxonomy): Eukaryota > Metazoa > Chordata > Mammalia > Macroscelidea > Macroscelididae > Elephantulus > Elephantulus edwardii. The sequence continues at coordinate 3,364,112 of NW_006400022.1, read as the reverse complement.
ATCCAGCTTTCGGTACGGATTGCATCTCAATGTCAAGTAAACAAAGATTCTTATTACTGGACTGACAGACAAAATCATGATGGATGTAGAGGAGACGGAAAGTGTCAGCAGTTTCATCTTGCTTGGATCCACAATTAAAACCTTTGGTGCCAGAAGTCAGGAGATGGAGAGGCACATTGCACTGGGAGTTTCTGAAGTTAGGGACCTCTCAGATTGTTGAGGCGTAATGGTGTCAGTTTGAAGATTGGGGTGCGTCTGGTAAAGGCCATAGTCCTTCCCATAACTTGCTGTGCATCTGAGAGCTGGATGATGACTTGAGGATGGCAGAGGAAGAATTTATGCTTTTGAGCTGTGGTGCTGGAGAGGAGTGCTGAGCATCCCATGGATGGCCCAGGGAACAAGTAGATGTGTCTTGGAGGAGTTGCAGCTGGAGTGCTCTTTGGAGGCAGGGATGATGAAGCTTCCCTTCACATACTCTGGCAATGTTGCTAGGAGCGTGCTATTCCTTGGAGAGGGACGTGATGCTTGGAAGGTGGAGGGCGGGTAAGGGAAAGGAAGACCTTTGACCAGGTGGATTGGCACAGTGACTGCCACAGTGGGCTCTTGTGTGTTGGGGGTTATAAGGATGGCACAGGATAGATCTTTGTTCATGGGGTCACTGTGAGTTGTGCTTGATTCAACGGCACCTAACAACAAACTACATGTGAGATGGAGCTTCACAATCCTTGCCTCTAGAGAGCAAATTGGTTTTACTCTCTCCAGGACAGACCTGTTTGTTCTCTTGGTGGTCCATGGTATGTTCAGTGCTCTTCTCCATCAATGTGGTTCAGGGGCATTGGTTCTTCTGTCATTCTTGTTCATGGCCCAGCTCTCAAGTGTATGGCGGTCAGTTATGAGAACCATAACTGAATCAGGCATAGTCTCTAGGCTGACGTCACTGCTTTTTAGCACTCTGCTTTTCCAATGTTTTAATAGCATTTACTTGTCCTCCTAAATTCACTGACTTAACATATTTTATCACATTCTATTGTTCCTGATCAAAGATTTTTTAGCATCCCTACATAAAGTATGCTGCCTGGGCCAGAGCTGGACAGAATTGTGTTGCTTCTTTTCCCTGACTCCTGACCAAGATCAATGACTCAGAGGAAATCAATCGGAATTAAAACCTAAACCTGAACTCACTGGCTGAGTCCATCCTGATGCATGGTGAGCCATGTATGCCCACAAGGACTGAAGCAGAACAGCAGCAGTGCCAGGCCCCAGATGGTGCTGTTGGTATATACACCACATGGTGGCACCCCAGCGAAGCCTACCTGATCCTGCACATACACAGAACCACCATCAGCCAGAGCCTAGGGCTGCAGCCTCTGCACCATCCATCTCACCGGGTGCCTTCTTCTTTCTCACTGTCTCACTGGTAGGCACAGTGTCTGCCAGGACACATCCCTTCTGATGACATGTCCAAAGTGCACGAGTTGGAGTCATACCATCATCACTTCCAAGAAACACTGCGCTGCACTTCCAAAGCAGCTGTGTTTGTTCTTTTAGAAGTTCATGGTATATGTAATATTCTTCTTAAGTATCACCATCATATTTCAGGGGCATCAGCTGTTTACCTTCCTTATTCATTCCACAGTTTTAGCATGTATATGAGGCGCATAAAAATATCTTCACTCGAGAAAAGATCACGCATTTGGAAGCTGAAGAACAACTTGCTTGAACACGACTGGGTACAAGAAGAAATAAAAAA
>NW_006400022.1:3337356-3358905 GCF_000299155.1 Elephantulus edwardii | reverse complement strand
GTGCAACAATGAATGAATGGAATCCCAAAATCTCTGTAGATGTTCATTGAAATGAAAAATAAACAACCTAAATTAAAAAAAAATATCTTCACTCGAGTCATGTACACTTTAGTTTTCACAGTGACATCACGGGTTTTTTTAACACTTTAAAGAAGTCTTTTATATCAGATCTGCACAATGCAAAACACCATTTTCTTTCTTTGTGTGCTATTTTTTTTCAGTTTATGATGCTTTATACAACTTTAGACTTACAGTGTCTTTCTACTGTTAACAGACAAATCTCAAGTATAACCCTTAACCAAAGAAAAGTATAGATCTCATACCATCTTCTCCATAATAAATTATAGTTAATACTGATTTCCATCCAGCTGACTGATGCACAGTGCCTCATGTCTTGAGAAAGAACCTTGCCCCACCCTGCACCATCCTCAGTCTCCAGCGTGCCAAAGCTCACAGCCTGTGTCAGTCCATCACAGCAGAAAACAGAAGGAACCATGTCAAACAATCCTGTCAATGGCCTTTCCCTCCTTCACAAACATTTCCAATAATGATGTCCTTTCCCAAGGTCTGCCCCTCTGACAACACAGCCTCACTATCTTTGTCTCTAAGGAACATTCTGGCTGCATCTCTTTCAACACAGATTAGTTCTTTTGACAATCTGTGGTACTTTCCATTCAATATTCTTCACCAACATCACAATTGAAAGGCATCAAATCATCTTTGGACTTCTTTATTCATTTTCCAATTTTCAAATGTTTAAGAAGTAATGGAAAACAGCATGGCTTGGGTCAAGTAACATCCTTATTTTTTAAAGATGTCCTTTACAGCAGATTTGTCCAATGCAATTCATCTTTTGATTTCTAGACTGCTGCTCCCATAGGTGCTGATTGTTGAGATACAGTACATCAGATCTATTGCTCAAAATTACTTTTGGCAGGGACATGCCAAACAAGTGTGTCAGTCTATTCAATCCACAAAAGGAAAGACCAGTCACGTCATTCTACCAGGTTTAAATTGAGCAGGCTCAGCTGCAGATATTCTGAAAATCTTACTGCCAGTCAGAAATAAGAAGCCGAGAAACAGGGAATCCTTTGAGTCCAGAGATTCTTGCACCAGTCAGACAGGGACTTATAGAACAACAGCAGCCATAGACAAGAACAACACGAGACAGAACTGACTTTGGGACTTCTACGCCTAGAAGCAGAGCCAGGAGCCTTCATCTAAGCTTGCTGGAGGACTTGAGCGAGCTGGGGTGGGGACAGAAGCCAAAACTGGCAGAACTCAGAGCTTTGTAAAACAGACCTAAAGTTGCAAGGCTGCAGGCTGAAGAGCCTGTGAGCACACTTCAGCAGCTGCCCTGAGAGACTGCATTCTGTTGACAATTTTAATTGTAACCTGTCAATTTCTCTAATAAACCCCAAAATAATGCATATGGTTCTGTGAGGTTTGTGTAGTGACTGCCAGAGATTTTGGATCCAGTAGAGCACTAGAATTGCTGCTGAAATTAGTAGAAATAGGCATGGGAGCATAGGGAGCATGTCTGACCTCTTGAGAATTAGGTCTGTGTCATGGGTGCCATTGGTGGGAAGAGTCTCCACTTGTGGAATTAGTAGAAATCAGATTCAGTGGTCCCCACACCACCTTTGCACTTTTGACAATTGTGACTGCAAGTAAAATTTAATCCTCCAATCTGACACCACAGTCTTCTTCACATAGTCCAGTTTATTGAACTATTTACTCAGTATACAGACTGAATAGGTATGGAGAAAGGACACAACCCCGATGCACCTTTCCTGATTTTAAATTATGCAGTGTTCCCTTGTTGTGTACAGACATCTTCTTGGCCTATGTATGAGTTTTGGTTGAACATAATTAAATTTTCAAGATTCTAAATTTTTCTCAATGCTATCTATCCATAATTTATTATTATCTATATTGTCAAATGCCTTTGCACAGTCAATAAAACCAGGGAAACATCTTCTGGTAGTCTCTGCTTCCAGACAAGCTCCACCTGAGATCAGCAATGATATCCCTCAATGCCATGGTCTCCAGTGAATGTGGCTCATTTCTCTGGTAGTTCCTTGTTCAGGTATTCCTGTACAGCTTAGAATTATCTTTAGCAAATTCCATTTGTGTGTGATATTAGTGATATTGTTCTATACTTTTCACATTTTGGATCATGTTTGATCATGCTTCTTTGGAATAGGCACATAATATGGATCTGTGCTAATCAGTTGGCCAGGCAGCTGTCTCCCAAATATTTTTTTTTAATAAAAGAGTATGTCCAGCATTGCATTATCAGCAGTGAAACATCTAAATTGGTATTCTGTCCATTTTTAGAGCCTTGTTTTTCAATGCTTCAGTGTGGCATGGGCTTCTTTATTCCATATCATCAGTTCTAGTATGTCCTACCTCCAAAAATGCAAGAAAGTTGACTCTTTTAAATTCAGTTACCTGTGTATTTATTCCATCTTTTTTAAAAATAATGATTTGAGTGAAAGCTTACAAGCATATTGTCTTTCAATCACTTATACACATTTAGAAGTGTAAGAACTGAGAATTTGTTATAATCCACACAGCCTTTGCATAGCTGATAAAACACAAATAAACATTCTTCTGGTACTCTCTGCTTTCAGCCAAGATCCACCTGACATCAGTAATGATATCCCTAGTGCCATGGCTTCTTCTAAACCCTGCTTGTATTTTTGGCAGTTTGGGGTTGAAGTATTATTCTAGTCGTTTGTTGTTGTTTTTTATAATCTTCAGCAAGATTTTGCTTATATCTGAAGACAGGACCTCAATAAGAAAAACTGACAACTACGCTGGGGCCAATCAAGTTCTCTGTACTGCAAAAATTGGGTACCCCAAGCCCTTCTTGTGCTTGTCTGCCAAAAACTCCTATTTACCCTGAAAAGCCGAGTTCAGATGTCACCTCCCTCTAATGACCTTGAATTCCTGCACCCAGATAAATCCTGTCCCAGAACACTGGGAAATGAATGCATCAGTCTCAGCATGGTTGCCTTGCAGAGTTACTAATTTCTATCTGGTGTCCCAGTAGTAAAGAGTTAAAGTGCCAACACAAAGACATGAAGTTCTAATTAACCAGCTGCTCTGTGAGAGAAAGGGAGGCAATCTTTTCCTATGTGATTTATAGTCTCTGAAAACCTACTGGAGGGTCAGCTATAAGATGGTTCTAACTCAAACACACATAGCAACAATAAACATTATATTTACTTGTTATGAAGGAGCTGGGACTGCATCTTAACAAAAATCTCTGTCACTCCAGTTCTTCAGACGTACCCAGAATTTAGAAAATGTTCAATAAGTAGTAGTTGTACAATAAGGTGAGTCAGCTGGAATAAATTCTTTAGTCTAGAACTAACACTAATCTTGGGGATCCAAGTAAAAAAGAGGATCTCTTTGGCCTGACAAGGATTTTCAGAATTCTACCTGCTCTCCTCATCTTGCCTGATTCCATCTGTGTCTTATACGGTCCTAGAACTGCCCTGAATTCTTCCCCTCTCCATGAACTCTTTCTTCCTTCAGACACAGGAGGAGGGTAGCCACCTGAAACAAAATCTGAACCCAGAGCTGCTAACATATACAGGTGACTGGATGCTCCAAATAGAACTCCTGTATAATTTGTGAGACCCAATGCAAAATGAAAGTATGTGGTCCCTTGTGAAAACCCCATAACAAAATGTATGAAGGTGACTGCAGGGCATTAAACAAGCATGGGGGGGGGACTCCCTGTGTAGAAGCCAAGTGATCAGATAGGAAGCATAGCTGTGAAGTCAACCTTGTTCTCAAACAAAGCCCTAATTCCTAGATGCTAAAGCTAAGGTAAATCCTCAGCCTCAAGTTGCAGCAATGTCTGCTGCATTGTGCATCATTGCTGACCAGAACATTGGGGAAAACATTGTAAAAAATAGACAAAAAATTGTAAAAATTTAAAAAAAATAAGGCATATGAACATTGGCTTTTTGCTATAAGGGAGTACATGCTCTCTCTTTCTGTGCCTGGCAGTAAAGGGTTCCAGGCAACAGGACCACCTGATGAGAAGAGCCTGGTTCCCAAGTCACTCTGGAAAAAGACCACCACAGGAGACAATGACATACCTGTGCCTACAAAGCAAGAAGAACTAACTTTCTACTGGATTGTTTTAAAGCAGCCTAGATCTAGATTCTTTATAAAATGTGGTATGAAATGAAATCAAGGGCTCATATGCAGCTATTTAGTCATCAACTAGATGTCCCAAATGTCTTTATCCACATCTGAAAAGCTTAAAGAACTAAGTATCTGGGGGTTACTAGCCCCAAGCCTGCCTGAGCTCAAGAGGACAGTCACAAGAAAGCAAGGTGTTCATAGCTGTACCTCACCTGGCAGGGACTCCAGCAGCTCCTGGACAACTGCAGTGTGTCCAAAGCGTGTGGCCACCACAGCAGGATTGTCATCGGTCGGCTCTGTGGACAGCTCCACCCGTCTCTTGATGAGCAGATACCGCACTGTCTCCAGGTCCCCATAGGCTGCAGCAATGGCAAGAAACTGACCCTGTGTGAGAGAGCAGGATCTGGATGAAGTGAGTTCTATCTGGAGCTGACAACACAATGGGCTTTAAAGAAATGTGTTAAAGCAAGCTGAAGAACAGACACCATTCAGCTCTGCCCCTGGGGATGGCTGGTAAGCACTACAGTGTGGCTCAAATAAAGCATGCATGAAGTGCGCACAAGCTTTAAAAGATCACACGTCATCAGTAGCCATGGATCTGTTCCAGTCAATTATCTGGTACTTTGGAGGGATCACTGCTGTTTTGCTACACCACCCAGGATGTTCAAGCTCAAGTGGAAGGTAGCAGGACAGCTGGTGCAGCTCAAGTGAGGTAGAGGAGCAATTTCTGGAAGGGGAAAAGCCAAGGCTTGCCGGTTTTCGATTCAAGTACCCTGGGGAGATCACTGCTATTTCATTAGACCACAAGGGATCCCTTAAGCTCAAGCTTAAAAAGGAAACACAAATATACAAATCCTTCACAAAACATTGCTATACCCTGGGACATTATATAGTTACAATGACCTAACATCTACAAAGAAAAGACTAAAATAATGTCAAGAAAGCAGCAATCTGCCTCAGTTATCACAAAAAAAGCCAAAATAACACAATTTCTTAAAAAAGCAGACCAAATGAACCCCAGATAGAGAAAACCAGAAGAAATATGTTGATAGGGAATTATTTGAACAGCTACAGAAGAAGATGCAAATGATGGAAGAAGCAATTAAGAAAGTAAATACCCCAGAGACAACAGTCCAGAAGAAATATATTGATGATGAGTATCTTGAAAAGCCATAGAAGAAAATGCAAAAAATGGAAGAAATAATTGATAGTATAAATAAAGAGGTACAAGAACTTAAAATATCATCAAAAGACAGTGAGGGAACAGCCAATACAGTACTGGTAATAACAGAAAAGTATGATAATGCAATCCAGAATATTAAGATAAAAATGGCAGAAGTGTCCAACATGCTGGTAGCACACACACAAAAAAAAAGTAGAACTGAAGAGATAGAACAAAGAATCTGTGAGCTGGGAAACAAGAGCCTCATTGAAAACATACTAGAAGAAATATCAGAGATGAGACAAAAGAAAATGAAGAAAACGTTAGAATCATGTGGGATGATATAAAATGGAATAACATACGCATGACTGGAATTCCAGAACAGAAGAGTGACTGAGAAGACTGTGAAAGAAGTTGTTGTTGTTTTGTTGTTTAATGTCGTCGAGTCGTAGACGACTCATAGCGACCCTATGAATGAACAGCCTGAACACTGTTCGTACATAGAGTTTCTGGAGCCAAGCCATTTTGGAAGTGGATGCCGCTCCTGCTTCCAGGCTTGATTTAGTTAGGAAGTTCCAGCCAACACTGTCCACCATGGGTGCCCATTACCACGATTGGCACATCGCTGTCACAGGCTTCAGCATCACAGCAACCACGAGTTACCTCTGTACAGCAACACACAAACCAGTGCTTACCACCTAGAAGAATGTTTGACAGGAAGACAATTTGAACCTGGCCAGGGGGCACAGATGAAAATCACCCACCTTCGGCTTGGTAGCACAACTTCCTTCCACTAGGCCAATGTAGCTCTCTCTTGGTTGTCGTCATTGTTATTGTTATTTAATGTCGTCGAGTTGTAGACGACTCATAACGACCCTATGAATGAACAGCCTGAGCAGGTACTAGTACTGAAAGAAGTACTAGAATAAAACTTGCCAGGTATTTTTGAAGAATGGGGAAATCCACACTCAAGAAGCACACAGCAAATGTCAATCAAACAGACTAGAACCAAAAAGAAAAACATCAAGACAGTCAAATTCTTCAAATTAAAAGATAAGGATAGAATTCTAAAAGCAGCACAAGAAAAACAAAGTGTCACTTACAAAGGGGAAACAATTAGAATAAGTTCTGATTTCTCAGCAGAAACCATGGGAGCTAGAAGACAATGGAATGGCATATACAGAAAGCTGAAAGAAAACAATTGCCAGCCAAGGATCCTATACCCAGCAAAGTTCTCCATAAAACAAAACAAACAAACAAACAAAACAACAACAACAACAAAAAAACCACAGGAGAAATTAGATCCTTTGCAGAAAAGAAGGAACTTAAGGAATTTGTGAAACAAGACAAAAACTACAAGAAATTTTAAGTGAAGTCCTTCACATAGTGATGCCAAAGGAAAGTGCATGGACCACAGAAATCAGAAACAAAATGGCAAAAGTAAAACTTGGCCCGATAATAATTACAGTTAATGTGAATGGAATAAATGCACCAATTAAGAGAAAAAGAGTAGCAGAATGGATCAAAAAACAAAGCCCATCAATATTTTGCCTACAAAAGACACATCTAAAAAAAGAAGAAAAAGACAGACTCAAAATCAAAGGCTGGAAAATATACACCAAGCAAATGACAACCTCAAAAAACCAGGAATGGCAATATTAATCTCTGATAAAATAGATTTCAGAATGAAAACTACCATAAAAGATAAGAAAGGGCATTACATACTGATTAAAGGCACAATATATCAAGAAGACATAATCTTGGTCAACATTTATGAAACAATTAATAGACCTGCAAAATACATAAAACAATGGTTAGCAGAACTGAAGAAAGAAATGGACAACACCACAATAATGGTAGGAGATTTCAACATATTACTATCACCAAAATATAGGTAAACCTTAAAGAAACTCAAGAAAGATGCAGAAGATCTAAACTATACAATCTATCAGTTTGACCTTGCAGATGTATTCAGGGAACTACACCGAACTAAAACTCAATTTCACTTTTTTCTCAAGTGCACATGGTACATTCTCCAGAACTGATCACATATTAGTACACAAAGTCTCAACAAATTAAAAAACACTGAAATAACACAAAGTATCTTCTCAGACCACAATGACATAAAATTAGAAATTAAACACATGAGGGTAAAGCTTACAAAATCATCCAAGTGGAAGCTAAATAACTTTCTACTAGAACATGATTGAGTTATAAAAGAAATAAAAAAAATGAAATTAAAAAGTTCCTTGAAACAAATGAAAATACAACATACCAAAACCGCTGGGATACAGCTAAGGCAGTCCTCAGGGCGCAGTTCATAGCAATATGAACACACATAAAAAAGAAAAAAGAAGAAAAATAAATTATTTAACTCAACACTTTGATCAAATAGAATAAGAACAACCATCTAATCCTATAGCCTCTAGAAGAAAAGAAATTATAAGGATAAGAGCTAAAATCAATGAGACTGAAAACAGAAAAACAACTGAAATCATCAATAAGACCAGGAGCTGGTTTTCGAAAGAGTCAATAAAATTGACAAAACACTGGCATACTTAACAAAAGGGGGGGATGAGAGAAGACACTGATAAGTCAATTAAGAAATGATAGAAGTGACATCAAAACAGAGCCAGATGAAATGAAGCTATGTCAGATTACAAAATACAAAAGCTATACTCTGATAAATTTGAAAACCTAGAGGAAATGGACAAATTCCTTGAATATCATGCCCTACCTATATTGACATTGACAGATATAGAACACTTGAACAGATTCATCACAAAGGAAGAAATTGAAAAGGACATAAAAAGACTTCCCCATAAGAAAAGTCACAGATGAATTCTACCAAACATTCAGAGAGGACCTATCACCAATTCTACTTAAAATATTTCAAAAAATTGAAAAGGAAGGAACACTCCCAGAGTCATTGTATGAAGCAAGTATAACCCTAATACCAAAACCAGGTAAAGATATTACCATAATAGAAAACCACAGAACAATATCTCTCATAAATATAGATACAAAAATCCTAGCCAGTAGATTCCAAAAGCACATTAAAAAATAATTCATCATGACAAAATGGGATTCATAAAATGCATGCATGGATGTAAGATATCAATGTAATTCACCACATTAACAAAGTAAATAATAAGAACCGTATGATCTTAGCAATTGATGCAGAGAAGGCATTTGACAAAATACAACATTCCTTCCTGATTAAAACACTCAGGAAAATTGTAATAGAAGGTAATTTCCTGAACATAATGAAAAGTATATATGCAAAACCAAGATAACATAATTCTCAATGGAGAAAGACTAAAAGCATTTTCCTTGCAAACAAATACCAGAAAAGGATGCCCGCTGTCATCCCTTCTATTAAAAATTGTATTGGAAGTGCTTGCTAGGGCAATATGACAAGAGGAGGAAATAAAAGGCATCCAGGCTGGCAAAATAATTGTTATATGCAGACAACATGATAATGTACACAAAAAAACCCAAAAGATTCAACAAAAAACCTGTTAGAGCTAGTAGGCCAGCTTAGTAGAGTGGCAGGATATAAGGTCAATATCCAAAAATCAGAGGGATTTCTCTACAGTAACAAAGAGAATTCAGAGAAGGAAACCAAGAAAGCAACACCATTTATAATAGCCAACCACACTTGGGAGTTAATCTAACCAGAGAAACAAAAGACCTGTACAAAAAATACAACAGAATATTTCTGCAAGACACAATAAAAAACCTTAGTGATAACAATAAGAAAAGAGAATGAAATAAGAGGTATCCAATTTGGCAAAGAGGAGGTAAAATCATCTCTCCATGTAGATGATATGATAGTATATTTAGAAAACCTTAAAGACTCAGCAAGAAAACTACTGGACATAGTTGACCAATTCAGCAAAGTGGCAGGATACAGTATCAACATACAAAATCAGTTGGATTTCTCTACAGTGACAAAGAGAACACAGAGCTGGAGCCAAGAAAATCAATACCCTTCACAATAGCTAGTCACAAGATTAAATTCTTGGGAGTAAATCTAACCAGAAGCACCAAGGATTTATTCAAAGAAAATTACAAAACATTACTACAAAAAACAAAAAGAAACCTTGAGAAGTGAAGAATATGCCTTGCTCATAGATAGGAAGACTTAATATTGTGAAAATGACAATACTACCAAAGGCAATTTACATGTTCAATGTAATCCCAATACAAATACCAATCCCATTCTTCAACAAGATGGAAAAGGCACTCTCCAGTTTCATTTGGAATGGAAAGAAGCCCCGGATAAGCAAAACACTCCTTGAAAAAGAGAAACAAGGTAGGAGGCATCTCATTCCCTGATTTCAAATCCTACTACACTGCTGTGGTGGGCAAGACAGCGTGGTACTGATACAATAACAAGACACATAGATCAATGGAATAGAATTGAGAATCCGGAAATCAGCTCATCTATCTATGGTCAACTGATTTTTGACAAGGAGCTGAAATCAATTAAGTGGGGAAATGACAGTCTTTTTAACAAATGGCATTGGAAAACTATCTGCAGAAAACTCAAGCAACACCCACACCTCACTACATACACAAAAACCAATTCAAAGTGGATCATGGACCTAGGACTAAAACGAAGGACTATAAACTTCATTAGAGAAAAGCTTGGAAGAACTCTACATGTCCCAATCCACAACATAAACAGTCTTTCAAGCATCCTGAAAAATCTATGACAAGGAAAGGATAAAACAGATGAATGGGACCTTCTAAGAATCAAACCCCTGTGCACATTTAAAAACTTCTCCAACAGGGTAAAAAAGGAAGCCACAGACTGGGGGAAACTAATTGGTAATGACATGTCAGATAAGGGACTTATATCTAGAATTTATAAAATATTCAAACACCACAAGATAAAGATAAACAACCTAACTGAAAAATGGGCACAGGATATGAACAGACACTTCACCAAAGAAGACATTTTGATGGTGAACAAATGGTGAAGAAATGTTCAAAATTCCTAGCTCTAAGAGATACGCAAATCAAAACAACTATGAGATATCATCTCACCCCAGAAAAAATAGCAAAATTTAACAGAACAGCAAGCAACAAATGCTGGCGAGGTTGTGGAGACACTGGAACCCTTATTCACTGTTGGTGGGAGTGTAAAATGGTGCAACCACTGTGGAAAGTGGTGTGGCTCTTTCTCAAAAAGTTGCAAATAGAGATACCAATTGACCCAGCAATTCCACTACTGGGAATATACCCCAAAGAGACTGTAATCAACATCCAAGCAGATATATACACACCCGTTTTTATCATGGCTTTGTTCGCAATAGCAAGGAGTTGGAAACAACCCAAGTGCCCTTCAGCAAACGAATGGATAGAGAAACTGTGGTATATTCACACAATGGAATATTACACTGCATTAAAAATAAGGAACTCATGCAGTATTATTCAAAATAGGTGGCCATGGAGGACACTATGCTGAGAGAAGTATCTCAGTCACAAAAGGACAGATACTGCATGATGCCACTGTTGTAAAACAGGACTTACATTGGGGTTGGAGGAAGACTGAGAAAGATGGGTTCAATAATGTATACTGCATTGAAACAGATGAGGGAGAAAACTGTTTAAAAGGGATATGTGATTAGGTATTTTTATCATGACAGGAGTCCAGAGCGAAGGCTGCTTAGTGGAGTGGACCTGAGGGGAGGGATTGTAAAACAATGAAAAAAATTTTCTTTTACTTTTTCAAGAGGATAGTGTACTGGGAGGGGGACGGTGGGAGGGGAGAAAAGTGCAACAATGAATGAATGGAAATCCAAAGTCTCTGTAGATTTTCATTGAAATTAATAAAAAACAAAACCAAAACAAAACAAAATCTCCTTAATTACTTTTATACTGACTACCTTTCCATGTCCATTCAATCTGTATGCTGAGCAAATTTATCCAAGAAGCTGGACTCCATGAGGAGGAGTGTGTCATAAGGATTGGAAGGAGACTCATTAACAACCTGTGTTGTGCTCATGGCACAACCGTGTTTGCTGAAAGTGAGGCCTTGAATCACTTGTTGCAGAAGATCAAGGAATGCAGCCTTTGGTATGGGTTGCATCTCAGTGTCAGGAAAACAAAGTTTCTTGCCACTGGACCGATAGGCAGTGTCATGATGGATGGAAAGGAGATTGAAACTGTCAACAGTTTCATCTTGCTTGGATCCAAAATTAACACCCTTGGTACAAGCAGTCAGGAAATAAAGGAGATCCACTGCACTGAGAAAATCTGCAGTTAGGGAATCTTCCAAAGTATTGAGAAGTAGTGATGTCAGTTTGAGGTCTAAGGTGCATCTAATTCAGGCCATAGACTTTCTGATTAATAGCTATACATCCGAGACCTGGACAATGAATAAGGATTACAGAAAAAGAATTGACATCTTTGAGCTGTGGCGTAGGAGAAGAGCACTGAACAAACCATAGATGGCCAAAAGAATGAACATATAGGTATGGATGAGGCTGCAGCCAGAGCACTCTTTGGAGGCAAGAATGATAAGGCTTCACCTCACACACGTGCACATGTTGCTAGGAGGAACTATTCCTTGGAGAGGGACATGACTTTGGGAAGGGTGGAGGTTCAGTGAGGGAGAGGAAGACGCTTAACCACGTGGCCTGACATGGCGACTGCTGCAATGGGCTCTTGTGCTTCAGAAAGTGTGAAGATGGTGCAGGATAGAGCAGGGTTCAGATATTTTGTTCATAGGGTCACTAAGAGTCATGCTCAACTTGAAGGCACCTAATAACAACAGCAACAAGAACAATCTTTTGAAAGAATGGTTTTAAATATATTCAAGATAAAGGCAGGTAATCCAAAATGACTAGCTGCTCCATAAGAAAATGGGCAATTTCCTCCTAAGTGATTTAAAGCCTTTGAAAACTGCTGGGGGTCATCTATGACTCTGTTCTCACTTGAACAACAAGAAACATATATTCTTAAAATTAATTTTCTCTTCTTACTTTCAGAGTTTTGCTTTCCCCTCTTTTTTCCCCCGTTCTTGTTGTGTACTGTCGAATAGGAGCGACTGGCACAGGAGGAGAGTGACCCTCCTTATCCAGCAGAGCATCTGGTGGATTCAAACAGAGCACCTTTGGGATTGTAGTGCAACTTCTTGCCACAAGGCTACCAGAGCTCCCTTCCCCCTCTTTTTTAATGTGGTTTCTGGAAAGTCCCTAGGTGGAAGGCTGGATGTCCATTTGTAAGAAGTCAGGCTTTGGGAACTGTGGAGCCTGGCCCAGGCACACATGACATCATCTGAGCAAGCATTGACTCAGTGCTGCTGTATCCCACATGGCTCAGATTGTCTATCTGCTCTCAACCACAAGCTTCATGAGAGCGGGGATTCCATAAGCTCCATAATCACCTGATAAATGCTGAGTGGATTTCAACAATTGTCAGTCTCTGAAGAATCTCCTTACATGTGAAGTGTGATTTCTACGTATGGAGAGGAGGCAGGTCCACAAAGTGGATGTAAGATTTGTATTTGTGTGTGTGTATGTGTATTTCACATTATTCTTCATTCTTACTGTGTTTCATACAATCACTCCCATGCATTACGTTTTATAAAATCAATCACCATTGGACCTTGCCAATCATCACTGAATCTTTTTAGGTCCCGGCCGGATCCTTCCCATTTCCTTCACTCCCTCCTTCCACCCACCAAACTATGAGAGCCTGTGATTTCACCCCTCCCCCTCCTGACTCCTCTGCTCCTAGCCTTTCTCCCTTTGGGTCCCCATATATGTTTTACTAGCGGTTGGTGCAGGATAGAGCAGGGTTTAGGGCTGTTGTGCATAGGGTCGCTATGAGTCGCAAACGACTCGACGGCACATAACAACAACAACAAGCTGTTGTTGTTATGTGTCATTGAGTTGCCTGTCCCAGTTACTGTATCAATCCATCTCATCTGGGGTCTTCCTCTCCTGCACTGTCCCTCTACCCTTCTAAGCATGATGTTCTTCTCCAAAGATCAGTCCCTCCTGGGCACATGCCCAAAGCATGTGAGACGAAGCTTCAAAATCCTAGCCTCCAAAGAGAAACTTGGTTTCACCTTCTCCAAGACAGACTTATTTGTTTTCCATGGTATGTTTAAGACTCTTCTCCAGCACAACAACTCGAAGGCATCAATTCTTTTTCTGTCATCCTTAGTCATTGTTCAGCTCTCTGATGCATAGCAAGTAAAGACCATGTGAAGATCATGGCCTGGATCAGGTGCACCTGATCATTAGGCTTACATCATTGCTACGCAGTACTCTGGAAAGGTCCCTGAGAGCAGATTTACCTAATGTAATTAATCTTTTGATTTCCTGACTGCTGATATCAAAAGTGTTGATTGTGGAGCTGAGCAAGCTGTAACTGTTAACAACCTCAATCTCTCATCCATCATGGTGCTGACAATTGGTCAGTATTTGTCCTTATGAGACTGAGTTAGTTCACTCAGCAGAAAGCCCTCCAGTCTCTCACAGGTTATGTAGTATCTTTTTAAATCATCACTCCTCTAAGTGCTGTGTAGTATTCTACTGTGTGAGTGTACCATCGTTTCTCAATCCATTTAGTTGTAATTAGAGGAGAGGAGAGAGTTGGAACTGGACCCGCACTTGCTTTCTACTGGGTCCCAGTCACTCTGACAGAGACAGGTGCAACTGAGCCTTCCCCCACCTCCAGGAGGTGAGCAGCATGAACATTATTATGAAGACATGGAGATGGAGGCTCTGGGAGGTTTAGCAACCTGCCAGAACACAGAGGCAGTATGTGGCTATTCTGTATGATCTGTAAAGCTGGCTCTGACTTGTGAGCTCCTCAGGGCTGCCACATGGATACTGATGTGGCATATGAAGTTGTCCAATTCCATCACTGATCAGTACCTCCTCCTGGGCCATAGCTGACTCCACATACCCTGGCCTCAGCACTGTTTCCAAGAGCAGATGTCCAACTCCAGGTGAAAGAGACAGCCTGCTCAACTGTCACATGAACTGAGGACTCTCTGTGTGTAAGAGACAACACTTTTCAAGACAGGTCCATTTCAGCTGTCAGTGAGGTACCAGTGCTATTTAGTGTATTGACAGCCTGGTTGAGCTGTGAATAAACATAAAATAGTCCAAATGAGCAAACTTAAGTGCTAATAATACAAAAGTGTCTTTGAAGTTAATTTTCAAGTGGAATGGCAAGTGTGGATAAACAGATGCCTAGGGATGGGAACTAGGATTTATGGTGTTCCCATCCCATGGCAGGTTCAGCAATTAGTCACATCTAATGCCTGTAATGGTGCTCTGACAAAAGTGTCTGTGTGGCAATCAGACTGCACAGGAAATGGAGGCCTACACATGGTGAAAGAGATTATCATCAGCAGAACTAGCCAGGATTTAGGCTACAGGTGGCCTAGTTCCAAAGTTATGGTGAGGCATGAACTAAGGAACTAGGAGTTATGTGGATGACACAAGAAATAACTTATTCTGAATGGAAAAGAAACATGCACTCTTCTGCCATCTAACCTGGGGCACTCCCCAGAAGCCTTACCTTTCTAGGAAAAGTATTGCTCTAATTCATTGCTGTTCAATTGGAATCAACTCATAGCTGACTCTCCAGTGAATTTTCAGAGGCTGTTAACACAAGGGAGGAAATTGCTCATGTTTGAGAAGCAGCTAGTGGATTCAAACCACTCAACTTTGGGTTAGTAGTGCAACTCTTTATCTACTAGGGAGCTCCAGCAGAGCTAGAAAAAGTATGGAGAACATGCCCTTGAACAGGAAGAAATGCAGCAATTGATTAAATGGTATACCATATATAGCCAAAAGCTGTCTGAAATCTAGCTGGTTTGGTTCTTAAAAACCCCATCTTCACAAGGTTATAAGCAATACTATCAAAGGTGAGCTGAGGTCACAGTGGACCAGTGTGGCAGGAAGGACAGCCAGAGCTGGCTCCTTGCTTAGAGAAAGCCCAGGCAAAGATGCTGAACTTTGTACTTATTTTCAGGCAAACAGTGTTGTTATCAAGTGCCATCAAGTCCAGTAAGACTCCCGATGACCCTATGGACAACAGACCTGAACCAAGGTTCAGGTGCCATCCTTATCATCTCTGACACACTTGAGCCCATTGCTGCAGTTACAGTGTCAATCATCTCGAGGATCTTCCTTTCTTTAGCTGACCCTCCTCCTTTCCAAGCATGATATACCTCCCCAAGGACTAGACTTTCCTAACAAGATGCTCATAAATATGTGAGATGAGGCTTCAATGCCCTTGCCTCCAAGAATCACTCTGGCTGCATCTTTGCTCTTTTGGCAGTCCATGAGATCTTCAGCACTCTTATCCAACACCACAACTCAAAGGCATCAATTCTTCTGTCATCCTTACTCATTGTCCAGCTCTCAGATGGACAGCAAATGACTGAAAAAAAAACCAACCAAAAAACCCACAGTATGAATCAGACACACCTTGGTCCTCAAACTGACATCATTGCTCCTCAGTAATTTGGCGAAGTCCCTGACAGCAGATTTTCCCAGTACAATATGTCTCCTGATCAACTGACTGCTAGTACCCAGGTTGTTGACTGTGGATCCAAGTAACACAAAATCACTGACAGTTTCAATCTTTTCTCCATATATCATGATGTTGCTTATCAGACTGGTGGTGAGAATTTTTGTCTTCTTGATGTTGAGATGTAATCCATATTGAAGGCTAGAGTCTTTGATATTCTACAGCAAGTGTTTCAGGTCCTCCTCACTTTCAGCAAGCAGGGTTGTCTCATCTGCATAACACAGGTTGTTGTTGGGTCTTCCTCCCATCCTGATGCCACATTCTTCTTCATTGAGTCCAGCTTTCCTCAGCATACAGATAGGTATGGAGAAAGGATATAACCCTAACATATATCTTTCCTAATTTTAAAACATGCAGTGTTCCCTTGCTCTGTTTGCACAGTAGCCTCTTAGTATACATTTTGCTTATGCACAATTAAGTGTTCTGGAATTCTCATTCTTCTCAATGTTAGCCATAATTCGTTATGATCCACACAGTCAAAAGCCTCTGCATAGTCAATAAAGTACAGACTTTCTTCTGCTATTTTCTGTTTTCAACTTGGTGCCATGGCTAATATATAAGTACAAGACTGGGGCTGTAGACCCCTGCAGACAGGTCTGTAAACAGTAGGCAAGTAAGAAGTAAGAAGCAGGATTCTCTATGTCACCACATCTTCACCTGCAAAGTGCATACAAAACCAGCCGCTGTAGGTCAGGCTGTGACTCCCGAGGTGCTGTGTGCAGCAGGCCACAGTGGGCCCCATGGGGCTTTCAGGGACTCGCAGTTAGGAAGTGCATCACCGGGATTTTTCTCTGAGGAACTTCTGGTGGTGGACTCGGACTACCAAGCTTTTGTTTAGTGGCCGTGCATTTAGCCATTTGGACCATTCAGAGGTTTCGTACATGCATACATACATAATAAATGGGTCTTAATCTGAATGCTTATGACATATAATATACCCACAGAAAAATACAGAAGTATTACCATTTAGTTTGATGAAATGCCACAAAGAAAACACCCGTAACTGACACACAGACAGTGACTTGCGCTCACCTGGCCCCTTTCAGGTGTTCTTTATCAGGGACAACCTGGTCACACTGACATCTGTTTTTATCTCTGTTTTAAACTTTATTAATAAGGAATTGTATTTATTTTTTTATTTTTAAATCAACACAGATTCACATAAGGTTGGAAATACTTTACCCAGTTTCACCAAAATATTGTCCAATCTCACATAATTATGTTGGTGGTATTGTTGCGTTCTGTCGAGTCAAAACCTACTCCTGGCTGACTGTCCTGCCAAGTTTCAGGGCTGTAAATAACAAGAGGGATGACTGCCCATCTTTCTCCTGTGGAGCAGCTGGTGGATTCCAATCACTTGTACTTGGATTGGCAGTTCACCTCTTCACCTACCTGGCCACCAGACCCCCATAATCATAGTACACTATCACTTGGTTAGCTTAGTAGCAAGGAATTGTGCTTCCAACCCAAAGGCATGGGATTTGAAACCACCAGCTTCTCTGCAGGCGAAAGAGGAGTAATATCTTCCCATGTGATGTGATTAATTGCCTCTGAAAACCTGCTAGAGGGTCAGCTATGAGTCAGTTCCAATTCCACGGCACACAACAACTAACTCCTGTTAACAGTGTAACCAGGATGCTCCTTAGACACAAGGATAGTGAAACTTTGTCTCATATACTTTGGGTCTGTAGTTAGGAGAGGCCTGTTTTTGGAAAGAGACATCATGATTAGGAAGGTAGAGGGTGAGAGAAAGAGATGACCCTCAACAAGATGGATTGACACATGACACAGTGCTTGGAGCAAAGGGCTCATGGGTGTCAGAGATGGTGAGGACAGTACAGGATAAGATACGGTTTAGATCTGTTGTTCATGGAGTTGCCATGAATTGTACTCAACGTATGACACCCCAAAACAACAACATTAACACACCAGATAATCAGCATTGGTACAATGTGTGTGTATAGCTGTCATTTAGTCAAACTACACATTAGTGTGATCCCTGCAAAACAACCACATGGCTCTCCCTTGCACTTCCTTCCCATCATGCCCCTCACCTCCCCTAGTGACATTCTTCATCTCTGTAATTCTATCATTTCAAAAATGTTCTAAAAATGGATTAGTAGGGACCTGGACCTCCGAACACTGACTTTTTCCACTCGGCATAATGAGTCTGAGATCCACCTGAGCGGCTGCATATAGCAAGTATGGTTCTTTCATTGCTATGTAGTACCTACTTCATAGTTGCTATTTTCTTGGGCATGGACTTCTGGTACCAGAAATATTAAATCATGGAGAACTTAAATTTATTCTCAGTTTATCATGTAGTTGTTTAGTAGTCCAGCAGTGTTGTTGTTATGTGCCGCAGAGTCACTTGTGACTCAACAGCTCTGAGCCCTGCTCTATCTTGAGTTCATTGTTTCAGACACACCTGTCCCCAAAACAACAGACACTGAGTCAGACTATCTCCTCCAGGGTCTTCTTCTCTTGTGATGTCCCTCCAACCTTCCAAGCATGATGTCCCTCTCTAAAGACGGGTCCCTCCTTGCAACATGCCCCAAATCCTTGCCTCCAAGAAGTAGCCTGATTTCACCCTCTCCAGGATAAACTTGTTTGTTCTCCTAGCAGCGCAAAAGGCATCAATTCTTCTTCTATCATCTTTAGACACTGTCTAGCTCTCTGATGTTATCAACTAATTGTGAAGACCATGGCCTGTATCAGGCACACTTTAGTCTCTAGACTGATACTATTGTTCTTTAGTACTCTGGAGAGGTCCCTGACAACAGATTTTCAAGAGTGCCGATTGTGGAGCCAAGCAAACTGAAGCTGTTAACAATCTCCATCCACGATTATTCTTTCAATTGACCCAGTGGTGAGAATCTTTGTTTTCTTGATGTTGAATTCAATCCATATTGAAAACTGTAGTCCCTGATCTTCTGCAGCAAATGCCTCACACCTCCTCAGTTTCAGCAAGCAAGGTTGTGTTATCTGCATAATAAAGGTTGTTGATGAATTATCCTCCAATCTTGATGACACATTCCTTCTCATAGAACCTAGCTTCCTGTATGATCAGTTCCACATATAGATTGAAAATGTATAGAGATAAGATGTATCCCTGGCATGCACCTTTCCTGATTTTCAACTACGCAGTGTTTCCTTGTTCTGTTCTAATGACTGCCTCCTGGTCTGAGTATAGGTTTTACATAAGCACAATCAGGAGTTCTGGGATTCCCATTCTTCTCAGAGTTAGCTACAGTTTTTTTAAAATGCCAAAATGGATGTCAAAAGAGATTCTCAATATTGCAGCAGAGTGCAGAGAGCAAAAAAAAAGGGGGGGGGGAAGAAATCAAGATGTTAAGGAGATGAACAGAAGATTTCAAAAGAAAGCAAGGGAAGACAAAGCAAAGTATTATAATGAGTAAAGAGCAGGAGTTGGAAAATCAAAATGGCTGAACTTGCTCAGCATTACTTAAGCTGAAGAAACTGAAGAATAAATTCAAGCCTTGGGTTGCAATACTTAAGGATGCTGTGGGCAGGAAATACTGAAAGAAGATGGAAAAAGTACAGAGTCACTATAACAAAGAATTCGCTGACATAGAAGAATTTCATGAGACAACATATGATCAAGAGCCTGTGGTGATGAAGGAGGAAGTTTAAGCTGCTGTGAAGGAATTGGCAAAAAACAAAACAAAAAAAGACCCCAGGAATTGATGACATATCAATGGACATATTTCAACAAAACGATGTTGCTCTGGATATGCTCATTAAGTTGTGACAAGAAATCTGGAGGACAACCACCTAGCCAACTGACTGGAAGAGATCCATATTTTTTCCCCGTTCAAAAAAAAAGGTGACTTGACAGAGTGTGAAAATTATTGAACTATATCATTAACATCACATGCAAGCAAGATCCTGCTGAAAATTATACCAAAATGCCCAGAACAGCACATCAACACAAAACTGCCAGATATGTAGACTGGCTTTAGAAGAGGCCATGACACTAAGGACATTATAGCCAATGTTAAGTGGATCTTAGCTGAAAGTGGAGAATACCAGAAGAATGTCTATTTGTGTTCAATTGACTATGCAAAGACATTTGGCGGTGTGGATCACAACACTGTAACTAACTCTGAGAAGAATGGGAATCCAAGAATACTTGATTGTCCAGTTGTGAAGATTGTCATTGTCTTCAGGTTGTTATAATCCATACCGTAGGATTAGATGTAAATAGTTTTCACACTGGGCAAATCTGGTGCAAAGACATTTTTAAAATTTTAGAAAGAAAAAAAAATTTTAGAAAGCATCTGATTACTAAGGTGCATCTGAACCAATCCAGGGTCATTCCAACCACCTTCTATCCACCTGCTGCTACACCAGAGAAGATGGACAATTTACAACCTCTGTTAACCTTCTAAATGGTCTACATGATGACTCCAACTTAACGGCAATGGATAGAGGGTGACAGCAACAACCCTGGTGAAACGACAGGGCTGCATAGTTTAGTGGGTGGAGGGAGGGAGTAAAAGAAATGGAAAGGATCCAGTGGGAACCTGAAAGATTTGGGCAAGGTCCAATGGTTGATTGATTTTATAAAACATAATGCATGGGATTGATTGTATGAAACACAATATGAACAAAAAAAAATAGTGTAAAACACAATGTATATGAACTTTGGGCACAAACCAAAACAAAAATTTTTTTAAAAAATTTGAAAATACTAAATATACTGTGTACTGCCAGAAGAGGTAACAGATCTTTTATAGAAGATATTAGAAGCATATTCTTAGGAGAATGTGTCTTTAAAAAGAAGACAAGATTTGGCTCATTGTTTTGGGTGCAGAAAAGCCCAAAGGTCATCATGATTGGTAAAGCAGAGGATCAGTAAAAACTAGGAAAACCCTCGATGAGATGAACTAATACAACAGACACAACAATGGAGTCAAATAGACCAAAGATACAAAAGTGCCCTTTTGTTGTTGTTCCCAGATGATGCTGAGTTGATCTGGATTTCAAGTCACACTGTGATTAACAGACTAGAATCTTGTTCCATTCTGGGTCACTCATATTCTCCACAGTCCATCATTGCAATCTCTGTTTCACTCCATCCTGTTAAGGGTCTTCTTCTCTTTCATGAATCCTCTGCTTTTCCCAGTATAATGTCTTTCTCTAAGGATTGGTCCCTCCAGACAACATGTCTAAGTTATGTGAGACAAAGTCTTACCATCCTTGCATCTAAGGAACACTCTGCTTGTACCTTTCCCAAGGCAGACTTCTTTGTTGTTTTGACAGTCAATGGGATATGTAATACTCTTTTACAATACAATTCAAAGGCATCGATAATTCTTTCATCTTACAGTAACTGTCAAACTTTCTTATGCATATTAAGCAATAAAAAATAGTATGTGTTTATTAAGTTTTTGGCTATTACCTGTTATGAACAGTCATGTACAGAAGCTGTACTATCTTACATTCCCACTGACAATGGATAAGAATTTTACTCTCTCTGCCTTCATGCCAGCATTTGATATTGTTGTTGTTATGTGCCGTCGAGTCACTTGCGACTCATAGCGACCCTATGCACAACAGCCCTAAACTCTGCTCTGTCCTGTGCCAATTGCACTGTCTCTGACACTCCCATTCTGATAACCCCAGTC